>NW_027436584.1:2028002-2366003 GCF_031877795.1 Strix aluco
GTGCAGAAAACAATAACACTTGTTCAGAAGGAAGGAAAGCACAGAGCCCCAGATTTTATGTTGTCCTGGAGAGCTTGCAGAGCACTGGGGAAAGGCAGGCAGAGAATTCCCTGCTGGCACCTTCTCTGTGCGTGTTCACATTGCTTCGCAGAATCGCTTTTGTGCAGAAAACATTAACACTTGTTCAGAAGGAAAGAAAGCACAGAGCCCCAGATTCTATGTTGTCCTGGAGAGGTTGCAGAGCACTGGGGAAAGGCAGGCAGAGAATTCCCTGCTAGAACCTTCTCTGTGCCTGGGAAGCAGAAGTGTTCACATTGCTTCGCAAGAATCGCTTTTGTGCAGAAAACAATAACACTTGTTCAGAAGGAAAGAAAGCACAGAGCCCCAGATTTTATGTTGTCCTGGAGAGCTTGCAGAGCACTGGGGAAAGGCAGGCAGAGAATTCCCTGCTAGCACCTTCTCTGTGCCTGGGAAGCAGAAGTGTTCACATTGCTTCGCAGAATCGCTTTTGTGCAGAAAACAGTAACACTTGTTCAGAACGAAAGAAAGCACAGAGCCCCAGATTCTATGTTGTCTTGGAGAGCTTGCAGAGCACTGGGGAAAGGCTGGCAGAGAGTTCCCTGATAGCACCTTCTCTGTGCCTGTTCACATTGCTTCGCAGAATCGCTTTTGTGCAGAAAACAGTAACACTTGTTCAGAAGGAAAGAAAGCACAGAGCCCCAGATTCTATGTTGTCCTGGAGAGCTTGCAGAGCACTGGGGAAAGGCAGGCAGAGAATTCCCTGCTAGCACCTTCTCTGTGCCTGGGAAGCAGAAGTGTTCACATTGCTTCGCAGAATCGCTTTTGTGCAGAAAACAATAACACTTGTTCAGAAGGAAGGAAAGCACAGAGCCCCAGATTTTATGTTGTCCTGGAGAGCTTGCAGAGCACTGGGGAAAGGCAGGCAGAGAATTCCCTGCTAGCACCTTCTCTGTGCATGGGAAGCAGAAGTGTTCACATTGCTTCGCAAGAATCGCTTTTGTGCAGAAAACAGTAACACTTGTTCAGAACGAAAGAAAGCACAGAGCCCCAGATTTTATGTTGTCCTGGAGAGCTTGCAGAGCACTGGGGAAAGGCAGGCAGAGAATTCCCTGCTGGCACCTTCTCTGTGCCTGTTCACATTGCTTCGCAGAATCGCTTTTGTGCAGAAAACAGTAACACTTGTTCAGAAGGAAAGAAAGCACAGAGCCCCAGATTCTATGTTGTCCTGGAGAGCTTGCAGAGCACTGGGGAAAGGCAGGCAGAGAATTCCCTGCTAGCACCTTCTCTGTGCCTGGGAAGCAGAAGTGTTCACATTGCTTCGCAAGAATCGCTTTTGTGCAGAAAACAGTAACACTTGTTCAGAAGGAAAGAAAGCACAGAGCCCCAGATTTTATGTTGTCCTGGAGAGCTTGCAGAGCACTGGGGAAAGGCAGGCAGAGAATTCCCTGCTGGCACCTTCTCTGTGCCTGTTCACATTGCTTCGCAGAATCGCTTTTGTGCAGAAAACAGTAACACTTGTTCAGAAGGAAAGAAAGCACAGAGCCCCAGATTCTATGTTGTCCTGGAGAGCTTGCAGAGCACTGGGGAAAGGCAGGCAGAGAATTCCCTGCTAGCACCTTCTCTGTGCCTGGGAAGCAGAAGTGTTCACATTGCTTCGCAGAATCGCTTTTGTGCAGAAAACAGTAACACTTGTTCAGAACGAAAGAAAGCACAGAGCCCCAGATTCTATGTTGTCTTGGAGAGCTTGCAGAGCACTGGGGAAAGGCTGGCAGAGAGTTCCCTGATAGCACCTTCTCTGTGCCTGTTCACATTGCTTCGCAGAATCGCTTTTGTGCAGAAAACAGTAACACTAATTCAGAAGGAAAGAAAGCACAGAGCCCCAGATTCTATGTTGTCTTGGAGAGCTTGCAGAGCACTGGGGAAAGGCAGGCAGACAGTTCCCTCATAGCACCTTCTCTGTGCCTGTTCACATTGCTTCGCAGAATCGCTTTTGTGCAGAAAACAGTAACACTTGTTCAGAAGGAAAGAAAGCACAGAGCCCCAGATTCTATGTTGTCCTGGAGAGGTTGCAGAGCACTGGGGAAAGGCAGGCAGAGAATTCCCTGCTAGCACCTTCTCTGTGCCTGGGAAGCAGAAGTGTTCACATTGCTTCGCAAGAATCGCTTTTGTGCAGAAAACAATAACACTTGTTCAGAAGGAAAGAAAGCACAGAGCCCCAGATTCTATGTTGTCCTGGAGAGCTTGCAGAGCACTGGGGAAAGGCAGGCAGAGAATTCCCTGCTAGCACCTTCTCTGTGCCTGGGAAGCAGAAGTGTTCACATTGCTTCGCAGAATCGCTTTTGTGCAGAAAACAGTAACGCTTGTTCTGAACGAAAGAAAGCACAGAGCCCCAGATTCTATGTTGTCTTGGAGAGCTTGCAGAGCACTGGGGAAAGGCTGGCAGAGAGTTCCCTGATAGCACCTTCTCTGTGCCTGTTCACATTGCTTCGCAGAATCGCTTTTGTGCAGAAAACAGTAACACTTGTTCAGAAGGAAAGAAAGCACAGAGCCCCAGATTCTATGTTGTCCTGGAGAGCTTGCAGAGCACTGGGGAAAGGCAGGCAGAGAATTCCCTGCTAGCACCTTCTCTGTGCCTGGGAAGCAGAAGTGTTCACATTGCTTCGCAAGAATCGCTTTTGTGCAGAAAACAGTAACACTTGTTCAGAAGGAAAGAAAGCACAGAGCCCCAGATTTTATGTTGTCCTGGAGAGCTTGCAGAGCACTGGGGAAAGGCAGGCAGAGAATTCCCTGCTAGCACCTTCTCTGTGCCTGGGAAGCAGAAGTGTTCACATTGCTTCGCAAGAATCGCTTTTGTGCAGAAAACAGTAACACTTGTTCAGAAGGAAAGAAAGCACAGAGCCCCAGATTTTATGTTGTCCTGGAGAGCTTGCAGAGCACTGGGGAAAGGCAGGTAGAGAATTCCCTGCTAGCACCTTCTCTGTGCCTGTTCACATTGCTTCGCAGAATCGCTTTTGTGCAGAAAACAGTAACACTTGTTCAGAAGGAAAGAAAGCACAGAGCCCCAGATTCTATGTTGTCCTGGAGAGCTTGCAGAGCACTGGGGAAAGGCAGGCAGAGAATTCCCTGCTAGCACCTTCTCTGTGCCTGTTCACATTGCTTCGCAGAATCGCTTTTGTGCAGAAAACAGTAACACTTGTTCAGAAGGAAAGAAAGCACAGAGCCCCAGATTCTATGTTGTCCTGGAGAGCTTGCAGAGCACTGGGGAAAGGCAGGCAGAGAATTCCCTGATAGCACCTTCTCTGTGCCTGGGAAGCAGAAGTGTTCACATTGCTTCGCAGAATCGCTTTTGTGCAGAAAACAGTAACACTTGTTCAGAACGAAAGAAAGCACAGAGCCCCAGATTCTATGTTGTCCTGGAGAGCTTGCAGAGCACTGGGGAAAGGCAGGCAGAGAATTCCCTGATAGCACCTTCTCTGTGCCTGGGAAGCAGAAGTGTTCACATTGCTTCGCAGAATCGCTTTTGTGCAGAAAACAGTAACACTTGTTCAGAACGAAAGAAAGCACAGAGCCCCAGATTCTATGTTGTCTTGGAGAGCTTGCAGAGCACTGGGGAAATGCTGGCAGAGAGTTCCCTGATAGCACCTTCTCTGTGCCTGTTCACATTGCTTCGCAGAATCGCTTTTGTGCAGAAAACAGTAACACTTGTTCAGAAGGAAAGAAAGCACAGAGCCCCAGATTCTATGTTGTCTTGGAGAGCTTGCAGAGCACTGGGGAAAGGCAGGCAGACAGTTCCCTCATAGCACCTTCTCTGTGCCTGTTCACATTGCTTCGCAGAATCGCTTTTGTGCAGAAAACAGTAACACTTGTTCAGAACGAAAGAAAGCACAGAGCCCCAGATTCTATGTTGTCCTGGAGAGCTTGCAGAGCACTGGGGAAAGGCAGGCAGAGAATTCCCTGCTAGCACCTTCTCTGTGCCTGGGAAGCAGAAGTGTTCACATTGCTTCGCAAGAATCGCTTTTGTGCAGAAAACACTAACACTTGTTCAGAAGGAAAGAAAGCACAGAGCCCCAGATTTTATGTTGTCCTGGAGAGCTTGCAGAGCACTGGGGAAAGGCAGGCAGAGAATTCCCTGCTGGCACCTTCTCTGTGCCTGTTCACATTGCTTCGCAGAATCGCTTTTGTGCAGAAAACAGTAACACTTGTTCAGAAGGAAAGAAAGCACAGAGCCCCAGATTCTATGTTGTCCTGGAGAGCTTGCAGAGCACTGGGGAAAGGCAGGCAGAGAATTCCCTGCTAGCACCTTCTCTGTGCCTGGGAAGCAGAAGTGTTCACATTGCTTCGCAAGAATCGCTTTTGTGCAGAAAACACTAACACTTGTTCAGAAGGAAAGAAAGCACAGAGCCCCAGATTTTATGTTGTCCTGGAGAGCTTGCAGAGCACTGGGGAAAGGCAGGCAGAGAATTCCCTGCTGGCACCTTCTCTGTGCCTGTTCACATTGCTTCGCAGAATCGCTTTTGTGCAGAAAACAGTAACACTTGTTCAGAAGGAAAGAAAGCACAGAGCCCCAGATTCTATGTTGTCCTGGAGAGCTTGCAGAGCACTGGGGAAAGGCAGGCAGAGAATTCCCTGCTAGCACCTTCTCTGTGCCTGGGAAGCAGAAGTGTTCACATTGCTTCGCAGAATCGCTTTTGTGCAGAAAACAGTAACACTTGTTCAGAACGAAAGAAAGCACAGAGCCCCAGATTCTATGTTGTCTTGGAGAGCTTGCAGAGCACTGGGGAAAGGCTGGCAGAGAGTTCCCTGATAGCACCTTCTCTGTGCCTGTTCACATTGCTTCGCAGAATCGCTTTTGTGCAGAAAACAGTAACACTTGTTCAGAAGGAAAGAAAGCACAGAGCCCCAGATTCTATGTTGTCTTGGAGAGCTTGCAGAGCACTGGGGAAAGGCAGGCAGACAGTTCCCTCATAGCACCTTCTCTGTGCCTGTTCACATTGCTTCGCAGAATCGCTTTTGTGCAGAAAACAGTAACACTTGTTCAGAAGGAAAGAAAGCACAGAGCCCCAGATTCTATGTTGTCCTGGAGAGCTTGCAGAGCACTGGGGAAAGGCAGGCAGAGAATTCCCTGATAGCACCTTCTCTGTGCCTGGGAAGCAGAAGTGTTCACATTGCTTCGCAAGAATCGCTTTTGTGCAGAAAACTATAACACTTGTTCAGAAGGAAAGAAAGCACAGAGCCCCAGATTTTATGTTGTCCTGGAGAGCTTGCAGAGCACTGGGGAAAGGCAGGCAGAGAATTCCCTGCTGGCACCTTCTCTGTGCCTGTTCACATTGCTTCGCAGAATCGCTTTTGTGCAGAAAACAGTAACACTTGTTCAGAAGGAAAGAAAGCACAGAGCCCCAGATTCTATGTTGTCCTGGAGAGCTTGCAGAGCACTGGGGAAAGGCAGGCAGAGAATTCCCTGATAGCACCTTCTCTGTGCCTGGGAAGCAGAAGTGTTCACATTGCTTCGCAAGAATCGCTTTTGTGCAGAAAACACTAACACTTGTTCAGAAGGAAAGAAAGCACAGAGCCCCAGATTTTATGTTGTCCTGGAGAGCTTGCAGAGCACTGGGGAAAGGCAGGCAGAGAATTCCCTGCTAGCACCTTCTCTGTGCCTGGGAAGCAGAAGTGTTCACATTGCTTCGCAAGAATCGCTTTTGTGCAGAAAACAGTAACACTTGTTCAGAAGGAAAGAAAGCACAGAGCCCCAGATTTTATGTTGTCCTGGAGAGCTTGCAGAGCACTGGGGAAAGGCAGGCAGAGAATTCCCTGCTAGCACCTTCTCTGTGCCTGTTCACATTGCTTCGCAGAATCGCTTTTGTGCAGAAAACAGTAACACTTGTTCAGAAGGAAAGAAAGCACAGAGCCCCAGATTCTATGTTGTCCTGGAGAGCTTGCAGAGCACTGGGGAAAGGCAGGCAGAGAATTCCCTGCTAGCACCTTCTCTGTGCCTGTTCACATTGCTTCGCAGAATCGCTTTTGTGCAGAAAACAGTAACACTTGTTCAGAACGAAAGAAAGCACAGAGCCCCAGATTCTATGTTGTCCTGGAGAGCTTGCAGAGCACTGGGGAAAGGCAGGCAGAGAATTCCCTGCTAGCACCTTCTCTGTGCCTGGGAAGCAGTAGTGTTCACATTGCTTCGCAAGAATCGCTTTTGTGCAGAAAACAGTAACACTTGTTCAGAAGGAAAGAAAGCACAGAGCCCCAGATTTTATGTTGTCCTGGAGAGCTTGCAGAGCACTGGGGAAAGGCAGGCAGAGAATTCCCTGCTGGCACCTTCTCTGTGCCTGTTCACATTGCTTCGCAGAATCGCTTTTGTGCAGAAAACAGTAACACTTGTTCAGAAGGAAAGAAAGCACAGAGCCCCAGATTCTATGTTGTCCTGGAGAGCTTGCAGAGCACTGGGGAAAGGCAGGCAGAGAATTCCCTGATAGCACCTTCTCTGTGCCTGGGAAGCAGAAGTGTTCACATTGCTTCGCAGAATCGCTTTTGTGCAGAAAACAGTAACACTTGTTCAGAACGAAAGAAAGCACAGAGCCCCAGATTCTATGTTGTCCTGGAGAGCTTGCAGAGCACTGGGGAAAGGCAGGCAGAGAATTCCCTGCTAGCACCTTCTCTGTGCCTGGGAAGCAGAAGTGTTCACATTGCTTCGCAGAATAGCTTTTGTGCAGAAAACAGTAACACTTGTTCAGAACGAAAGAAAGCACAGAGCCCCAGATTCTATGTTGTCTTGGAGAGCTTGCAGAGCACTGGGGAAATGCTGGCAGAGAGTTCCCTGATAGCACCTTCTCTGTGCCTGTTCACATTGCTTCGCAGAATCGCTTTTGTGCAGAAAACAGTAACACTTGTTCAGAAGGAAAGAAAGCACAGAGCCCCAGATTCTATGTTGTCTTGGAGAGCTTGCAGAGCACTGGGGAAAGGCAGGCAGACAGTTCCCTCATAGCACCTTCTCTGTGCCTGTTCACATTGCTTCGCAGAATCGCTTTTGTGCAGAAAACAGTAACACTTGTTCAGAACGAAAGAAAGCACAGAGCCCCAGATTCTATGTTGTCCTGGAGAGCTTGCAGAGCACTGGGGAAAGGCAGGCAGAGAATTCCCTGCTAGCACCTTCTCTGTGCCTGGGAAGCAGAAGTGTTCACATTGCTTCGCAAGAATCGCTTTTGTGCAGAAAACACTAACACTTGTTCAGAAGGAAAGAAAGCACAGAGCCCCAGATTTTATGTTGTCCTGGAGAGCTTGCAGAGCACTGGGGAAAGGCAGGCAGAGAATTCCCTGCTGGCACCTTCTCTGTGCCTGTTCACATTGCTTCGCAGAATCGCTTTTGTGCAGAAAACAGTAACACTTGTTCAGAAGGAAAGAAAGCACAGAGCCCCAGATTCTATGTTGTCCTGGAGAGCTTGCAGAGCACTGGGGAAAGGCAGGCAGAGAATTCCCTGCTAGCACCTTCTCTGTGCCTGGGAAGCAGAAGTGTTCACATTGCTTCGCAAGAATCGCTTTTGTGCAGAAAACACTAACACTTGTTCAGAAGGAAAGAAAGCACAGAGCCCCAGATTTTATGTTGTCCTGGAGAGCTTGCAGAGCACTGGGGAAAGGCAGGCAGAGAATTCCCTGCTGGCACCTTCTCTGTGCCTGTTCACATTGCTTCGCAGAATCGCTTTTGTGCAGAAAACAGTAACACTTGTTCAGAAGGAAAGAAAGCACAGAGCCCCAGATTCTATGTTGTCCTGGAGAGCTTGCAGAGCACTGGGGAAAGGCAGGCAGAGAATTCCCTGCTAGCACCTTCTCTGTGCCTGGGAAGCAGAAGTGTTCACATTGCTTCGCAGAATCGCTTTTGTGCAGAAAACAGTAACACTTGTTCAGAACGAAAGAAAGCACAGAGCCCCAGATTCTATGTTGTCTTGGAGAGCTTGCAGAGCACTGGGGAAAGGCTGGCAGAGAGTTCCCTGATAGCACCTTCTCTGTGCCTGTTCACATTGCTTCGCAGAATCGCTTTTGTGCAGAAAACAGTAACACTTGTTCAGAAGGAAAGAAAGCACAGAGCCCCAGATTCTATGTTGTCTTGGAGAGCTTGCAGAGCACTGGGGAAAGGCAGGCAGACAGTTCCCTCATAGCACCTTCTCTGTGCCTGTTCACATTGCTTCGCAGAACCGCTTTTGTGCAGAAAACAGTAACACTTGTTCAGAAGGAAAGAAAGCACAGAGCCCCAGATTCTATGTTGTCCTGGAGAGCTTGCAGAGCACTGGGGAAAGGCAGGCAGAGAATTCCCTGATAGCACCTTCTCTGTGCCTGGGAAGCAGAAGTGTTCACATTGCTTCGCAAGAATCGCTTTTGTGCAGAAAACTATAACACTTGTTCAGAAGGAAAGAAAGCACAGAGCCCCAGATTTTATGTTGTCCTGGAGAGCTTGCAGAGCACTGGGGAAAGGCAGGCAGAGAATTCCCTGCTGGCACCTTCTCTGTGCCTGTTCACATTGCTTCGCAGAATCGCTTTTGTGCAGAAAACAGTAACACTTGTTCAGAAGGAAAGAAAGCACAGAGCCCCAGATTCTATGTTGTCCTGGAGAGCTTGCAGAGCACTGGGGAAAGGCAGGCAGAGAATTCCCTGATAGCACCTTCTCTGTGCCTGGGAAGCAGAAGTGTTCACATTGCTTCGCAAGAATCGCTTTTGTGCAGAAAACACTAACACTTGTTCAGAAGGAAAGAAAGCACAGAGCCCCAGATTTTATGTTGCCCTGGAGAGCTTGCAGAGCACTGGGGAAAGGCAGGCAGAGAATTCCCTGCTAGCACCTTCTCTGTGCCTGTTCACATTGCTTCGCAGAATCGCTTTTGTGCAGAAAACAGTAACACTTGTTCAGAACGAAAGAAAGCACAGAGCCCCAGATTTTATGTTGTCCTGGAGAGGTTGCAGAGCACTGGGGAAAGGCAGGCAGAGAATTCCCTGCTAGCACCTTCTCTGTGCCTGTTCACATTGCTTCGCAGAATCGCTTTTGTGCAGAAAACAGTAACACTTGTTCAGAAGGAAAGAAAGCACAGAGCCCCAGATTCTATGTTGTCCTGGAGAGCTTGCAGAGCACTGGGGAAAGGCAGGCAGAGAATTCCCTGCTAGCACCTTCTCTGTGCCTGGGAAGCAGAAGTATTCACATTGCTTCGCAAGAATCGCTTTTGTGCAGAAAACACTAACACTTGTTCAGAAGGAAAGAAAGCACAGACCCCCAGATTTCATGTTGTCCTGGAGAGCTTGCAGAGCACTGGGGAAAGGCAGGCAGAGAATTCTCTGATAGCACCTTCTCTGTGCCTGTTCACATTGCTTCGCAGAATCGCTTTTGTGCAGAAAACAGTAACACTTGTTCAGAACGAAAGAAAGCACAGAGCCCCAGATTCTATGTTGTCCTGGAGAGCTTGCAGAGCACTGGGGAAAGGCAGGCAGAGAATTCCCTGCTAGCACCTTCTCTGTGCCTGGGAAGCAGAAGTGTTCACATTGCTTCGCAAGAATCGCTTTTGTGCAGAAAACACTAACACTTGTTCAGAAGGAAAGAAAGCACAGAGCCCCAGATTTTATGTTGTCCTGGAGAGCTTGCAGAGCACTGGGGAAAGGCAGGCAGAGAATTCACTGCTAGCACCTTCTCTGTGCCTGTTCACATTGCTTCGCAGAATCGCTTTTGTGCAGAAAACACTAACACTTGTTCAGAACGAAAGACAGCACAGAGCCCCAGATTTTATGTTGTCCTGGAGAGCTTGCAGAGCACTGGGGAAAGGCAGGCAGAGAATTCCTTGCTAGCACCTTCTCTGTGCCTGTTCACATTGCTTCGCAGAATCGCTTTTGTGCAGAAAACAGTAACACTTGTTCAGAAGGAAAGAAAGCACAGAGCCCCAGATTTTATGTTGTCCTGGAGAGCTTGCAGAGCACTGGGGAAAGGCAGGCAGAGAATTCCCTGCTGGCACCTTCTCTGTGCCTGTTCACATTGCTTCGCAGAATCGCTTTTGTGCAGAAAACAGTAACACTTGTTCAGAAGGAAAGAAAGCACAGAGCCCCAGATTCTATGTTGTCTTGGAGAGCTTGCAGAGCACTGGGGAAAGGCTGGCAGAGAGTTCCCTGATAGCACCTTCTCTGTGCCTGTTCACATTGCTTCGCAGAATCGCTTTTGTGCAGAAAACACTAACACTTGTTCAGAGGGAAAGAAAGCACAGAGCCCCAGATTCTATGTTGTCTTGGAGAGCTTGCAGAGCACTGGGGAAAGGCTGGCAGAGAATTCCTTGCTAGCACCTTCTCTGTGCCTGGGAAGCAGAAGTGTTCACATTGCTTCGCAAGAATCGCTTTTGTGCAGAAAACACTAACACTTGTTCAGAAGGAAAGAAAGCACAGAGCCCCAGATTCTATGTTGTCTTGGAGAGCTTGCAGAGCACTGGGGAAAGGCTGGCAGAGAATTCCTTGCTAGCACCTTCTCTGTGCCTGGGAAGCAGAAGTGTTCACATTGCTTCGCAAGAATCGCTTTTGTGCAGAAAACACTAACACTTGTTCAGAAGGAAAGAAAGCACAGAGCCCCAGATTCTATGTTGTCCTGGAGAGCTTGCAGAGCACTGGGGAAAGGCAGGCAGAGAATTCCCTGCTGGCACCTTCTCTGTGCCTGTTCACATTGCTTCGCAGAATCGCTTTTGTGCAGAAAACAGTAACACTTGTTCAGAACGAAAGAAAGCACAGAGCCCCAGATTCTATGTTGTCCTGGAGAGCTTGCAGAGCACTGGGGAAAGGCAGGCAGAGAATTCCCTGCTAGCACCTTCTCTGTGCCTGGGAAGCAGAAGTGTTCACATTGCTTCGCAAGAATCGCTTTTGTGCAGAAAACACTAACACTTGTTCAGAAGGAAAGAAAGCACAGAGCCCCAGATTCTATGTTGTCCTGGAGAGCTTGCAGAGCACTGGGGAAAGGCAGGCAGAGAATTCCCTGCTGGCACCTTCTCTGTGCCTGTTCACATTGCTTCGCAGAATCGCTTTTGTGCAGAAAACAGTAACACTTGTTCAGAAGGAAAGAAAGCACAGAGCCCCAGATTCTATGTTGTCCTGGAGAGCTTGCAGAGCACTGGGGAAAGGCTGGCAGAGAATTCCCTGCTAGCACCTTCTCTGTGCCTGGGAAGCAGAAGTGTTCACATTGCTTCGCAAGAATCGCTTTTGTGCAGAAAACACTAACACTTGTTCAGAAGGAAAGAAAGCACAGAGCCCCAGATTTTATGTTGTCCTGGAGAGCTTGCAGAGCACTGGGGAAAGGCAGGCAGAGAATTCCCTGATAGCACCTTCTCTGTGCCTGGGAAGCAGAAGTGTTCACATTGCTTCGCAGAATCGCTTTTGTGCAGAAAACAGTAACACTTGTTCAGAACGAAAGAAAGCACAGAGCCCCAGATTCTATGTTGTCTTGGAGAGCTTGCAGAGCACTGGGGAAAGGCTGGCAGAGAGTTCCCTGATAGCACCTTCTCTGTGCCTGTTCACATTGCTTCGCAGAATCGCTTTTGTGCAGAAAACAGTAACACTTGTTCAGAAGGAAAGAAAGCACAGAGCCCCAGATTCTATGTTGTCCTGGAGAGCTTGCAGAGCACTGGGGAAAGGCAGGCAGAGAATTCCTTGCTAGCACCTTCTCTGTGCCTGGGAAGCAGAAGTGTTCACATTGCTTCGCAAGAATCGCTTTTGTGCAGAAAACACTAACACTTGTTCAGAAGGAAAGAAAGCACAGAGCCCCAGATTTTATGTTGTCCTGGAGAGCTTGCAGAGCACTGGGGAAAGGCAGGCAGAGAATTCCCTGCTAGCACCTTCTCTGTGCCTGGGAAGCAGAAGTGTTCACATTGCTTCGCAGAATCGCTTTTGTGCAGAAAACAGTAACACTTGTTCAGAAGGAAAGAAAGCACAGAGCCCCAGATTCTATGTTGTCCTGGAGAGCTTGCAGAGCACTGGGGAAAGGCAGGCAGAGAATTCCCTGCTAGCACCTTCTCTGTGCCTGGGAAGCAGAAGTGTTCACATTGCTTCGCAAGAATCGCTTTTGTGCAGAAAACACTAACACTTGTTCAGAAGGAAAGAAAGCACAGAGCCCCAGATTTTATGTTGTCCTGGAGAGCTTGCAGAGCACTGGGGAAAGGCAGGCAGAGAATTCCCTGATAGCACCTTCTCTGTGCCTGGGAAGCAGAAGTGTTCACATTGCTTCGCAGAATCGCTTTTGTGCAGAAAACAGTAACACTTGTTCAGAACGAAAGAAAGCACAGAGCCCCAGATTCTATGTTGTCTTGGAGAGCTTGCAGAGCACTGGGGAAAGGCTGGCAGAGAGTTCCCTGATAGCACCTTCTCTGTGCCTGTTCACATTGCTTCGCAGAATCGCTTTTGTGCAGAAAACAGTAACACTTGTTCAGAAGGAAAGAAAGCACAGAGCCCCAGATTCTATGTTGTCCTGGAGAGCTTGCAGAGCACTGGGGAAAGGCAGGCAGAGAATTCCTTGCTAGCACCTTCTCTGTGCCTGGGAAGCAGAAGTGTTCACATTGCTTCGCAAGAATCGCTTTTGTGCAGAAAACACTAACACTTGTTCAGAAGGAAAGAAAGCACAGAGCCCCAGATTTTATGTTGTCCTGGAGAGCTTGCAGAGCACTGGGGAAAGGCAGGCAGAGAATTCCCTGCTAGCACCTTCTCTGTGCCTGTTCACATTGCTTCGCAGAATCGCTTTTGTGCAGAAAACAGTAACACTTGTTCAGAAGGAAAGAAAGCACAGAGCCCCAGATTCTATGTTGTCTTGGAGAGCTTGCAGAGCACTGGGGAAAGGCAGGCAGACAGTTCCCTCATAGCACCTTCTCTGTGCCTGTTCACATTGCTTCGCAGAATCGCTTTTGTGCAGAAAACAGTAACACTTGTTCAGAAGGAAAGAAAGCACAGAGCCCCAGATTCTATGTTGTCCTGGAGAGCTTGCAGAGCACTGGGGAAAGGCAGGCAGAGAATTCCCTGATAGCACCTTCTCTGTGCCTGGGAAGCAGAAGTGTTCACATTGCTTCGCAAGAATCGCTTTTGTGCAGAAAACTATAACACTTGTTCAGAAGGAAAGAAAGCACAGAGCCCCAGATTTTATGTTGTCCTGGAGAGCTTGCAGAGCACTGGGGAAAGGCAGGCAGAGAATTCCCTGCTGGCACCTTCTCTGTGCCTGTTCACATTGCTTCGCAGAATCGCTTTTGTGCAGAAAACAGTAACACTTGTTCAGAAGGAAAGAAAGCACAGAGCCCCAGATTCTATGTTGTCCTGGAGAGCTTGCAGAGCACTGGGGAAAGGCAGGCAGAGAATTCCCTGATAGCACCTTCTCTGTGCCTGGGAAGCAGAAGTGTTCACATTGCTTCGCAAGAATCGCTTTTGTGCAGAAAACACTAACACTTGTTCAGAAGGAAAGAAAGCACAGAGCCCCAGATTTTATGTTGTCCTGGAGAGCTTGCAGAGCACTGGGGAAAGGCAGGCAGAGAATTCCCTGCTAGCACCTTCTCTGTGCCTGTTCACATTGCTTCGCAGAATCGCTTTTGTGCAGAAAACAGTAACACTTGTTCAGAACGAAAGAAAGCACAGAGCCCCAGATTTTATGTTGTCCTGGAGAGGTTGCAGAGCACTGGGGAAAGGCAGGCAGAGAATTCCCTGCTAGCACCTTCTCTGTGCCTGTTCACATTGCTTCGCAGAATCGCTTTTGTGCAGAAAACAGTAACACTTGTTCAGAAGGAAAGAAAGCACAGAGCCCCAGATTCTATGTTGTCCTGGAGAGCTTGCAGAGCACTGGGGAAAGGCAGGCAGAGAATTCCCTGCTAGCACCTTCTCTGTGCCTGGGAAGCAGAAGTATTCACATTGCTTCGCAAGAATCGCTTTTGTGCAGAAAACACTAACACTTGTTCAGAAGGAAAGAAAGCACAGACCCCCAGATTTCATGTTGTCCTGGAGAGCTTGCAGAGCACTGGGGAAAGGCAGGCAGAGAATTCTCTGATAGCACCTTCTCTGTGCCTGTTCACATTGCTTCGCAGAATCGCTTTTGTGCAGAAAACAGTAACACTTGTTCAGAACGAAAGAAAGCACAGAGCCCCAGATTCTATGTTGTCCTGGAGAGCTTGCAGAGCACTGGGGAAAGGCAGGCAGAGAATTCCCTGCTAGCACCTTCTCTGTGCCTGGGAAGCAGAAGTGTTCACATTGCTTCGCAAGAATCGCTTTTGTGCAGAAAACACTAACACTTGTTCAGAAGGAAAGAAAGCACAGAGCCCCAGATTTTATGTTGTCCTGGAGAGCTTGCAGAGCACTGGGGAAAGGCAGGCAGAGAATTCACTGCTAGCACCTTCTCTGTGCCTGTTCACATTGCTTCGCAGAATCGCTTTTGTGCAGAAAACACTAACACTTGTTCAGAACGAAAGACAGCACAGAGCCCCAGATTTTATGTTGTCCTGGAGAGCTTGCAGAGCACTGGGGAAAGGCAGGCAGAGAATTCCTTGCTAGCACCTTCTCTGTGCCTGTTCACATTGCTTCGCAGAATCGCTTTTGTGCAGAAAACAGTAACACTTGTTCAGAAGGAAAGAAAGCACAGAGCCCCAGATTCTATGTTGTCCTGGAGAGCTTGCAGAGCACTGGGGAAAGGCAGGCAGAGAATTCCCTGCTGGCACCTTCTCTGTGCCTGTTCACATTGCTTCGCAGAATCGCTTTTGTGCAGAAAACAGTAACACTTGTTCAGAAGGAAAGAAAGCACAGAGCCCCAGATTCTATGTTGTCTTGGAGAGCTTGCAGAGCACTGGGGAAAGGCTGGCAGAGAGTTCCCTGATAGCACCTTCTCTGTGCCTGTTCACATTGCTTCGCAGAATCGCTTTTGTGCAGAAAACACTAACACTTGTTCAGAAGGAAAGAAAGCACAGAGCCCCAGATTCTATGTTGTCCTGGAGAGCTTGCAGAGCACTGGGGAAAGGCAGGCAGAGAATTCCCTGCTAGCACCTTCTCTGTGCCTGGGAAGCAGAAGTATTCACATTGCTTCGCAAGAATCGCTTTTGTGCAGAAAACACTAACACTTGTTCAGAAGGAAAGAAAGCACAGACCCCCAGATTTCATGTTGTCCTGGAGAGCTTGCAGAGCACTGGGGAAAGGCAGGCAGAGAATTCTCTGATAGCACCTTCTCTGTGCCTGTTCACATTGCTTCGCAGAATCGCTTTTGTGCAGAAAACAGTAACACTTGTTCAGAACGAAAGAAAGCACAGAGCCCCAGATTCTATGTTGTCCTGGAGAGCTTGCAGAGCACTGGGGAAAGGCAGGCAGAGAATTCCCTGCTAGCACCTTCTCTGTGCCTGGGAAGCAGAAGTGTTCACATTGCTTCGCAAGAATCGCTTTTGTGCAGAAAACACTAACACTTGTTCAGAAGGAAAGAAAGCACAGAGCCCCAGATTTTATGTTGTCCTGGAGAGCTTGCAGAGCACTGGGGAAAGGCAGGCAGAGAATTCACTGCTAGCACCTTCTCTGTGCCTGTTCACATTGCTTCGCAGAATCGCTTTTGTGCAGAAAACACTAACACTTGTTCAGAACGAAAGACAGCACAGAGCCCCAGATTTTATGTTGTCCTGGAGAGCTTGCAGAGCACTGGGGAAAGGCAGGCAGAGAATTCCTTGCTAGCACCTTCTCTGTGCCTGTTCACATTGCTTCGCAGAATCGCTTTTGTGCAGAAAACAGTAACACTTGTTCAGAAGGAAAGAAAGCACAGAGCCCCAGATTTTATGTTGTCCTGGAGAGCTTGCAGAGCACTGGGGAAAGGCAGGCAGAGAATTCCCTGCTGGCACCTTCTCTGTGCCTGTTCACATTGCTTCGCAGAATCGCTTTTGTGCAGAAAACAGTAACACTTGTTCAGAAGGAAAGAAAGCACAGAGCCCCAGATTCTATGTTGTCTTGGAGAGCTTGCAGAGCACTGGGGAAAGGCTGGCAGAGAGTTCCCTGATAGCACCTTCTCTGTGCCTGTTCACATTGCTTCGCAGAATCGCTTTTGTGCAGAAAACACTAACACTTGTTCAGAAGGAAAGAAAGCACAGAGCCCCAGATTCTATGTTGTCTTGGAGAGCTTGCAGAGCACTGGGGAAAGGCTGGCAGAGAATTCCTTGCTAGCACCTTCTCTGTGCCTGAGAAGCAGAAGTGTTCACATTGCTTCGCAAGAATCGCTTTTGTGCAGAAAACACTAACACTTGTTCAGAAGGAAAGAAAGCACAGAGCCCCAGATTCTATGTTGTCTTGGAGAGCTTTCAGAGCACTGGGGAAAGGCTGGCAGAGAATTCCTTGCTAGCACCTTCTCTGTGCCTGGGAAGCAGAAGTGTTCACATTGCTTCGCAAGAATCGCTTTTGTGCAGAAAACACTAACACTTGTTCAGAAGGAAAGAAAGCACAGAGCCCCAGATTCTATGTTGTCCTGGAGAGCTTGCAGAGCACTGGGGAAAGGCAGGCAGAGAATTCCCTGCTAGCACCTTCTCTGTGCCTGGGAAGCAGAAGTGTTCACATTGCTTCGCAAGAATCGCTTTTGTGCAGAAAACACTAACACTTGTTCAGAAGGAAAGAAAGCACAGAGCCCCAGATTTTATGTTGTCCTGGAGAGCTTGCAGAGCACTGGGGAAAGGCAGGCAGAGAATTCCCTGCTGGCACCTTCTCTGTGCCTGTTCACATTGCTTCGCAGAATCGCTTTTGTGCAGAAAACAGTAACACTTGTTCAGAACGAAAGAAAGCACAGAGCCCCAGATTCTATGTTGTCCTGGAGAGCTTGCAGAGCACTGGGGAAAGGCAGGCAGAGAATTCCCTGCTAGCACCTTCTCTGTGCCTGGGAAGCAGATGTGTTCACATTGCTTCGCAAGAATCGCTTTTGTGCAGAAAACACTAACACTTGTTCAGAAGGAAAGAAAGCACAGAGCCCCAGATTCTATGTTGTCCTGGAGAGCTTGCAGAGCACTGGGGAAAGGCAGGCAGAGAATTCCCTGCTGGCACCTTCTCTGTGCCTGTTCACATTGCTTCGCAGAATCGCTTTTGTGCAGAAAACAGTAACACTTGTTCAGAAGGAAAGAAAGCACAGAGCCCCAGATTCTATGTTGTCCTGGAGAGCTTGCAGAGCACTGGGGAAAGGCAGGCAGAGAATTCCCTGCTAGCACCTTCTCTGTGCCTGGGAAGCAGAAGTGTTCACATTGCTTCGCAAGAATCGTTTTTGTGCAGAAAACACTAACACTTGTTCAGAAGGAAAGAAAGCACAGAGCCCCAGATTTTATGTTGTCCTGGAGAGCTTGCAGAGCACTGGGGAAAGGCAGGCAGAGAATTCCCTGATAGCACCTTCTCTGTGCCTGGGAAGCAGAAGTGTTCACATTGCTTCGCAGAATCGCTTTTGTGCAGAAAACAGTAACACTTGTTCAGAACGAAAGAAAGCACAGAGCCCCAGATTCTATGTTGTCTTGGAGAGCTTGCAGAGCACTGGGGAAAGGCAGGCAGTGAATTCCCTGATAGCACCTTCTCTGTGCCTGTTCACATTGCTTCGCAGAATCGCTTTTGTGCAGAAAACAGTAACACTTGTTCAGAAGGAAAGAAAGCACAGAGCCCCAGATTCTATGTTGTCCTGGAGAGCTTGCAGAGCACTGGGGAAAGGCAGGCAGAGAATTCCCTGCTAGCACCTTCTCTGTGCCTGGGAAGCAGAACTGTTCACATTGCTTCGCAGAATCGCTTTTGTGCAGAAAACACTAACACTTGTTCAGAAGGAAAGAAAGCACAGAGCCCCAGATTCTATGTTGTCTTGGAGAGCTTGCAGAGCACTGGGGAAAGGCTGGCAGAGAGTTCCCTGATAGCACCTTCTCTGTGCCTGTTCACATTGCTTCGCAGAATCGCTTTTGTGCAGAAAACAGTAACACTTGTTCAGAAGGAAAGAAAGCACAGAGCCCCAGATTCTATGTTGTCCTGGAGAGCTTGCAGAGCACTGGGGAAAGGCAGGCAGAGAATTCCTTGCTAGCACCTTCTCTGTGCCTGGGAAGCAGAAGTGTTCACATTGCTTCGCAAGAATCGCTTTTGTGCAGAAAACACTAACACTTGTTCAGAAGGAAAGAAAGCACAGAGCCCCAGATTTTATGTTGTCCTGGAGAGCTTGCAGAGCACTGGGGAAAGGCAGGCAGAGAATTCCCTGCTAGCACCTTCTCTGTGCCTGTTCACATTGCTTCGCAGAATCGCTTTTGTGCAGAAAACAGTAACACTTGTTCAGAAGGAAAGAAAGCACAGAGCCCCAGATTCTATGTTGTCCTGGAGAGCTTGCAGAGCACTGGGGAAAGGCAGGCAGAGAATTCCCTGCTAGCACCTTCTCTGTGCCTGTTCACATTGCTTCGCAGAATCGCTTTTGTGCAGAAAACAGTAACACTTGTTCAGAAGGAAAGAAAGCACAGAGCCCCAGATTCTATGTTGTCCTGGAGAGCTTGCAGAGCACTGGGGAAAGGCAGGCAGAGAATTCCCTGCTAGCACCTTCTCTGTGCCTGGGAAGCAGAAGTGTTCACATTGCTTCGCAAGAATCGCTTTTGTGCAGAAAACACTAACACTTGTTCAGAAGGAAAGAAAGCACAGAGCCCCAGATTTCATGTTGTCCTGGAGAGCTTGCAGAGCACTGGGGAAAGGCAGGCAGAGAATTCTCTGATAGCACCTTCTCTGTGCCTGTTCACATTGCTTCGCAGAATCGCTTTTGTGCAGAAAACAGTAACACTTGTTCAAAACGAAAGAAAGCACAGAGCCCCAGATTCTATGTTGTCCTGGAGAGCTTGCAGAGTACTGGGGAAAGGCAGGCAGAGAATTCCCTGATAGCACCTTCTCTGTGCATGGGAAGCAGAAGTGTTCACATTGCTTCGCAAGAATCGCTTTTGTGCAGAAAACACTAACACTTGTTCAGAAGGAAAGAAAGCACAGAGCCCCAGATTTTATGTTGTCCTGGAGAGCTTGCAGAGCACTGGGGAAAGGCAGGCAGAGAATTCCCTGCTGGCACCTTCTCTGTGCCTGTTCACATTGCTTCGCAGAATCGCTTTTGTGCAGAAAACAGTAACACTTGTTCAGAAGGAAAGAAAGCACAGAGCCCCAGATTCTATGTTGTCTTGGAGAGCTTGCAGAGCACTGGGGAAAGGCTGGCAGAGAGTTCCCTGATAGCACCTTCTCTGTGCCTGTTCACATTGCTTCGCAGAATCGCTTTTGTGCAGAAAACAGTAACACTTGTTCAGAAGGAAAGAAAGCACAGAGCCCCAGATTCTATGTTGTCCTGGAGAGCTTGCAGAGCACTGGGGAAAGGCAGGCAGAGAATTCCCTGCTAGCACCTTCTCTGTGCCTGGGAAGCAGAAGTGTTCACATTGCTTCGCAAGAATCGCTTTTGTGCAGAAAACAATAACACTTGTTCAGAAGGAAAGAAAGCACAGAGCCCCAGATTTTATGTTGTCCTGGAGAGCTTGCAGAGCACTGGGGAAAGGCAGGCAGAGAATTCCCTGCTGGCACCTTCTCTGTGCCTGTTCACATTGCTTCGCAGAATCGCTTTTGTGCAGAAAACAGTAACACTTGTTCAGAAGGAAAGAAAGCACAGAGCCCCAGATTCTATGTTGTCCTGGAGAGCTTGCAGAGCACTGGGGAAAGGCAGGCAGAGAATTCCCTGCTAGCACCTTCTCTGTGCCTGGGAAGCAGAAGTGTTCACATTGCTTCGCAAGAATCGCTTTTGTGCAGAAAACACTAACACTTGTTCAGAAGGAAAGAAAGCACAGAGCCCCAGATTTTATGTTGTCCTGGAGAGCTTGCAGAGCACTGGGGAAAGGCAGGCAGAGAATTCCCTGATAGCACCTTCTCTGTGCCTGGGAAGCAGAAGTGTTCACATTGCTTCGCAGAATCGCTTTTGTGCAGAAAACAGTAACACTTGTTCAGAACGAAAGAAAGCACAGAGCCCCAGATTCTATGTTGTCTTGGAGAGCTTGCAGAGCACTGGGGAAAGGCAGGCAGTGAATTCCCTGATAGCACCTTCTCTGTGCCTGTTCACATTGCTTCGCAGAATCGCTTTTGTGCAGAAAACAGTAACACTTGTTCAGAAGGAAAGAAAGCACAGAGCCCCAGATTCTATGTTGTCCTGGAGAGCTTGCAGAGCACTGGGGAAAGGCAGGCAGAGAATTCCCTGCTAGCACCTTCTCTGTGCCTGGGAAGCAGAACTGTTCACATTGCTTCGCAGAATCGCTTTTGTGCAGAAAACACTAACACTTGTTCAGAAGGAAAGAAAGCACAGAGCCCCAGATTCTATGTTGTCTTGGAGAGCTTGCAGAGCACTGGGGAAAGGCTGGCAGAGAGTTCCCTGATAGCACCTTCTATGTGCCTGTTCACATTGCTTCGCAGAATCGCTTTTGTGCAGAAAACAGTAACACTTGTTCAGAACGAAAGAAAGCACAGAGCCCCAGATTCTATGTTGTCCTGGAGAGCTTGCAGAGCACTGGGGAAAGGCAGGCAGAGAATTCCCTGCTAGCACCTTCTCTGTGCCTGGGAAGCAGAAGTGTTCACATTGCTTCGCAAGAATCGCTTTTGTGCAGAAAACAGTAACACTTGTTCAGAAGGAAAGAAAGCACAGAGCCCCAGATTCTATGTTGTCTTGGAGAGCTTGCAGAGCACTGGGGAAAGGCTGGCAGAGAGTTCCCTGATAGCACCTTCTCTGTGCCTGTTCACATTGCTTCGCAGAATCGCTTTTGTGCAGAAAACAGTAACACTTGTTCAGAAGGAAAGAAAGCACAGAGCCCCAGATTCTATGTTGTCCTGGAGAGCTTGCAGAGCACTGGGGAAAGGCAGGCAGAGAATTCCTTGCTAGCACCTTCTCTGTGCCTGGGAAGCAGTAGTGTTCACATTGCTTCGCAAGAATCGCTTTTGTGCAGAAAACACTAACACTTGTTCAGAAGGAAAGAAAGCACAGAGCCCCAGATTTTATGTTGTCCTGGAGAGCTTGCAGAGCACTGGGGAAAGGCAGGCAGAGAATTCCCTGCTAGCACCTTCTCTGTGCCTGTTCACATTGCTTCGCAGAATCGCTTTTGTGCAGAAAACAGTAACACTTGTTCAGAACGAAAGAAAGCACAGAGCCCCAGATTCTATGTTGTCCTGGAGAGCTTGCAGAGCACTGGGGAAAGGCAGGCAGAGAATTCCCTGCTAGCACCTTCTCTGTGCCTGTTCACATTGCTTCGCAGAATCGCTTTTGTGCAGAAAACAGTAACACTTGTTCAGAAGGAAAGAAAGCACAGAGCCCCAGATTTTATGTTGTCCTGGAGAGCTTGCAGAGCACTGGGGAAAGGCAGGCAGAGAATTCCCTGCTGGCACCTTCTCTGTGCCTGTTCACATTGCTTCGCAGAATCGCTTTTGTGCAGAAAACACTAACACTTGTTCAGAACGAAAGAAAGCACAGAGCCCCAGATTCTATGTTGTCCTGGAGAGCTTGCAGAGCACTGGGGAAAGACAGGCAGAGAATTCCTTGCTAGCACCTTCTCTGTGCCTGGGAAGCAGAAGTGTTCACATTGCTTCGCAAGAATCGCTTTTGTGCAGAAAACACTAACACTTGTTCAGAAGGAAAGAAAGCACAGAGCCCCAGATTTTATGTTGTCCTGGAGAGCTTGCAGAGCACTGGGGAAAGGCAGGCAGAGAATTCCCTGCTAGCACCTTCTCTGTGCCTGTTCACATTGCTTCGCAGAATCGCTTTTGTGCAGAAAACAGTAACACTTGTTCAGAACGAAAGACAGCACAGAGCCCCAGATTTTATGTTGTCCTGGAGAGCTTGCAGAGCACTGGGGAAAGGCAGGCAGAGAATTCCCTGCTAGCACCTTCTCTGTGCCTGTTCACATTGCTTCGCAGAATCGCTTTTGTGCAGAAAACAGTAACACTTGTTCAGAAGGAAAGAAAGCACAGAGCCCCAGATTTTATGTTGTCCTGGAGAGCTTGCAGAGCACTGGGGAAAGGCAGGCAGAGATTTCCCTGCTGGCACCTTCTCTGTGCCTGTTCACATTGCTTCGCAGAATCGCTTTTGTGCAGAAAACAGTAACACTTGTTCAGAAGGAAAGAAAGCACAGAGCCCCAGATTCTATGTTGTCCTGGAGAGCTTGCAGAGCACTGGGGAAAGGCAGGCAGAGAATTCCCTGCTAGCACCTTCTCTGTGCCTGGGAAGCAGAAGTGTTCACATTGCTTCGCAAGAATCGCTTTTGTGCAGAAAACACTAACACTTGTTCAGAAGGAAAGAAAGCACAGAGCCCCAGATTTTATGTTGTCCTGGAGAGCTTGCAGAGCACTGGGGAAAGGCAGGCAGAGAATTCCCTGCTGGCACCTTCTCTGTGCCTGTTCACATTGCTTCGCAGAATCGCTTTTGTGCAGAAAACAGTAACACTTGTTCAGAAGGAAAGAAAGCACAGAGCCCCAGATTCTATGTTGTCCTGGAGAGCTTGCAGAGCACTGGGGAAAGGCAGGCAGAGAATTCCCTGCTAGCACCTTCTCTGTGCCTGGGAAGCAGAAGTGTTCACATTGCTTCGCAAGAATCGCTTTTGTGCAGAAAACAGTAACACTTGTTCAGAATGAAAGAAAGCACAGAGCCCCAGATTTTATGTTGTCCTGGAGAGCTTGCAGAGCACTGGGGAAAGGCAGGCAGAGAATTCCCTGATAGCACCTTCTCTGTGCCTGTTCACATTGCTTCGCAGAATCGCTTTTGTGCAGAAAACAGTAACACTTGTTCAGAAGGAAAGAAAGCACAGAGCCCCAGATTCTATGTTGTCCTGGAGAGCTTGCAGAGCACTGGGGAAAGGCAGGCAGAGAATTCCCTGCTAGCACCTTCTCTGTGCCTGTTCACATTGCTTCGCAGAATCGCTTTTGTGCAGAAAACAGTAACACTTGTTCAGAAGGAAAGAAAGCACAGAGCCCCAGATTCTATGTTGTCCTGGAGAGCTTGCAGAGCACTGGGGAAAGGCAGGCAGAGAATTCCCTGCTAGCACCTTCTCTGTGCCTGGGAAGCAGAAGTGTTCACATTGCTTCGCAAGAATCGCTTTTGTGCAGAAAACACTAACACTTGTTCAGAAGGAAAGAAAGCACAGAGCCCCAGATTTCATGTTGTCCTGGAGAGCTTGCAGAGCACTGGGGAAAGGCAGGCAGAGAATTCTCTGATAGCACCTTCTCTGTGCCTGTTCACATTGCTTCGCAGAATCGCTTTTGTGCAGAAAACAGTAACACTTGTTCAAAACGAAAGAAAGCACAGAGCCCCAGATTCTATGTTGTCCTGGAGAGCTTGCAGAGTACTGGGGAAAGGCAGGCAGAGAATTCCCTGATAGCACCTTCTCTGTGCATGGGAAGCAGAAGTGTTCACATTGCTTCGCAAGAATCGCTTTTGTGCAGAAAACACTAACACTTGTTCAGAAGGAAAGAAAGCACAGAGCCCCAGATTTTATGTTGTCCTGGAGAGCTTGCAGAGCACTGGGGAAAGGCAGGCAGAGAATTCCCTGCTGGCACCTTCTCTGTGCCTGTTCACATTGCTTCGCAGAATCGCTTTTGTGCAGAAAACAGTAACACTTGTTCAGAAGGAAAGAAAGCACAGAGCCCCAGATTCTATGTTGTCTTGGAGAGCTTGCAGAGCACTGGCAAAGGCTGGCAGAGAGTTCCCTGATAGCACCTTCTCTGTGCCTGTTCACATTGCTTCGCAGAATCGCTTTTGTGCAGAAAACAGTAACACTTGTTCAGAAGGAAAGAAAGCACAGAGCCCCAGATTCTATGTTGTCCTGGAGAGCTTGCAGAGCACTGGGGAAAGGCAGGCAGAGAATTCCCTGCTAGCACCTTCTCTGTGCCTGGGAAGCAGAAGTGTTCACATTGCTTCGCAAGAATCGCTTTTGTGCAGAAAACAATAACACTTGTTCAGAAGGAAAGAAAGCACAGAGCCCCAGATTTTATGTTGTCCTGGAGAGCTTGCAGAGCACTGGGGAAAGGCAGGCAGAGAATTCCCTGCTGGCACCTTCTCTGTGCCTGTTCACATTGCTTCGCAGAATCGCTTTTGTGCAGAAAACAGTAACACTTGTTCAGAAGGAAAGAAAGCACAGAGCCCCAGATTCTATGTTGTCCTGGAGAGCTTGCAGAGCACTGGGGAAAGGCAGGCAGAGAATTCCCTGCTAGCACCTTCTCTGTGCCTGGGAAGCAGAAGTGTTCACATTGCTTCGCAAGAATCGCTTTTGTGCAGAAAACACTAACACTTGTTCAGAAGGAAAGAAAGCACAGAGCCCCAGATTTTATGTTGTCCTGGAGAGCTTGCAGAGCACTGGGGAAAGGCAGGCAGAGAATTCCCTGATAGCACCTTCTCTGTGCCTGGGAAGCAGAAGTGTTCACATTGCTTCGCAGAATCGCTTTTGTGCAGAAAACAGTAACACTTGTTCAGAACGAAAGAAAGCACAGAGCCCCAGATTCTATGTTGTCTTGGAGAGCTTGCAGAGCACTGGGGAAAGGCAGGCAGTGAATTCCCTGATAGCACCTTCTCTGTGCCTGTTCACATTGCTTCGCAGAATCGCTTTTGTGCAGAAAACAGTAACACTTGTTCAGAAGGAAAGAAAGCACAGAGCCCCAGATTCTATGTTGTCCTGGAGAGCTTGCAGAGCACTGGGGAAAGGCAGGCAGAGAATTCCCTGCTAGCACCTTCTCTGTGCCTGGGAAGCAGAACTGTTCACATTGCTTCGCAGAATCGCTTTTGTGCAGAAAACACTAACACTTGTTCAGAAGGAAAGAAAGCACAGAGCCCCAGATTCTATGTTGTCTTGGAGAGCTTGCAGAGCACTGGGGAAAGGCTGGCAGAGAGTTCCCTGATAGCACCTTCTATGTGCCTGTTCACATTGCTTCGCAGAATCGCTTTTGTGCAGAAAACAGTAACACTTGTTCAGAACGAAAGAAAGCACAGAGCCCCAGATTCTATGTTGTCCTGGAGAGCTTGCAGAGCACTGGGGAAAGGCAGGCAGAGAATTCCCTGCTAGCACCTTCTCTGTGCCTGGGAAGCAGAAGTGTTCACATTGCTTCGCAAGAATCGCTTTTGTGCAGAAAACAGTAACACTTGTTCAGAAGGAAAGAAAGCACAGAGCCCCAGATTCTATGTTGTCTTGGAGAGCTTGCAGAGCACTGGGGAAAGGCTGGCAGAGAGTTCCCTGATAGCACCTTCTCTGTGCCTGTTCACATTGCTTCGCAGAATCGCTTTTGTGCAGAAAACAGTAACACTTGTTCAGAAGGAAAGAAAGCACAGAGCCCCAGATTCTATGTTGTCCTGGAGAGCTTGCAGAGCACTGGGGAAAGGCAGGCAGAGAATTCCTTGCTAGCACCTTCTCTGTGCCTGGGAAGCAGTAGTGTTCACATTGCTTCGCAAGAATCGCTTTTGTGCAGAAAACACTAACACTTGTTCAGAAGGAAAGAAAGCACAGAGCCCCAGATTTTATGTTGTCCTGGAGAGCTTGCAGAGCACTGGGGAAAGGCAGGCAGAGAATTCCCTGCTAGCACCTTCTCTGTGCCTGTTCACATTGCTTCGCAGAATCGCTTTTGTGCAGAAAACAGTAACACTTGTTCAGAAGGAAAGAAAGCACAGAGCCCCAGATTCTATGTTGTCCTGGAGAGCTTGCAGAGCACTGGGGAAAGGCAGGCAGAGAATTCCCTGCTAGCACCTTCTCTGTGCCTGTTCACATTGCTTCGCAGAATCGCTTTTGTGCAGAAAACAGTAACACTTGTTCAGAAGGAAAGAAAGCACAGAGCCCCAGATTTTATGTTGTCCTGGAGAGCTTGCAGAGCACTGGGGAAAGGCAGGCAGAGAATTCCCTGCTGGCACCTTCTCTGTGCCTGTTCACATTGCTTCGCAGAATCGCTTTTGTGCAGAAAACACTAACACTTGTTCAGAACGAAAGAAAGCACAGAGCCCCAGATTCTATGTTGTCCTGGAGAGCTTGCAGAGCACTGGGGAAAGACAGGCAGAGAATTCCTTGCTAGCACCTTCTCTGTGCCTGGGAAGCAGAAGTGTTCACATTGCTTCGCAAGAATCGCTTTTGTGCAGAAAACACTAACACTTGTTCAGAAGGAAAGAAAGCACAGAGCCCCAGATTTTATGTTGTCCTGGAGAGCTTGCAGAGCACTGGGGAAAGGCAGGCAGAGAATTCCCTGCTAGCACCTTCTCTGTGCCTGTTCACATTGCTTCGCAGAATCGCTTTTGTGCAGAAAACAGTAACACTTGTTCAGAACGAAAGACAGCACAGAGCCCCAGATTTTATGTTGTCCTGGAGAGCTTGCAGAGCACTGGGGAAAGGCAGGCAGAGAATTCCCTGCTAGCACCTTCTCTGTGCCTGTTCACATTGCTTCGCAGAATCGCTTTTGTGCAGAAAACAGTAACACTTGTTCAGAAGGAAAGAAAGCACAGAGCCCCAGATTTTATGTTGTCCTGGAGAGCTTGCAGAGCACTGGGGAAAGGCAGGCAGAGATTTCCCTGCTGGCACCTTCTCTGTGCCTGTTCACATTGCTTCGCAGAATCGCTTTTGTGCAGAAAACAGTAACACTTGTTCAGAAGGAAAGAAAGCACAGAGCCCCAGATTCTATGTTGTCCTGGAGAGCTTGCAGAGCACTGGGGAAAGGCAGGCAGAGAATTCCCTGCTAGCACCTTCTCTGTGCCTGGGAAGCAGAAGTGTTCACATTGCTTCGCAAGAATCGCTTTTGTGCAGAAAACACTAACACTTGTTCAGAAGGAAAGAAAGCACAGAGCCCCAGATTTTATGTTGTCCTGGAGAGCTTGCAGAGCACTGGGGAAAGGCAGGCAGAGAATTCCCTGCTGGCACCTTCTCTGTGCCTGTTCACATTGCTTCGCAGAATCGCTTTTGTGCAGAAAACAGTAACACTTGTTCAGAAGGAAAGAAAGCACAGAGCCCCAGATTCTATGTTGTCCTGGAGAGCTTGCAGAGCACTGGGGAAAGGCAGGCAGAGAATTCCCTGCTAGCACCTTCTCTGTGCCTGGGAAGCAGAAGTGTTCACATTGCTTCGCAAGAATCGCTTTTGTGCAGAAAACAGTAACACTTGTTCAGAATGAAAGAAAGCACAGAGCCCCAGATTTTATGTTGTCCTGGAGAGCTTGCAGAGCACTGGGGAAAGGCAGGCAGAGAATTCCCTGATAGCACCTTCTCTGTGCCTGGGAAGCAGAGGTGTTCACATTGCTTCGCAGAATCGCTTTTGTGCAGAAAACAGTAACACTTGTTCAGAACGAAAGAAAGCACAGACCCCCAGATTCTATGTTGTCTTGGAGAGCTTGGAGAGCACTGGGGAAAGGCAGGCAGAGAATTCCCTGATAGCACCTTCTCTGTGCCTGTTCACATTGCTTCGCAGAATCGCTTTTGTGCAGAAAACAGTAACACTTGTTCAGAACAAAAGAAAGCACAGAGCCCCAGATTCTATGTTGTCCTGGAGAGCTTGCAGAGCACTGGGGAAAGGCAGGCAGAGAATTCCCTGCTAGCACCTTCTCTGTGCCTGGGAAGCAGAAGTGTTCACATTGCTTCGCAAGAATCGCTTTTGTGCAGAAAACACTAACACTTGTTCAGAAGGAAAGAAAGCACAGAGCCCCAGATTTTATGTTGTCCTGGAGAGCTTGCAGAGCACTGGGGAAAGGCAGGCAGAGAATTCCCTGATAGCACCTTCTCTGTGCCTGGGAAGCAGAAGTGTTCACATTGCTTCGCAGAATCGCTTTTGTGCAGAAAACAGTAACACTTGTTCAGAACGAAAGAAAGCACAGAGCCCCAGATTCTATGTTGTCCTGGAGAGCTTGCAGAGCACTGGGGAAAGGCTGGCAGAGAGTTCCCTAATAGCACCTTCTCTGTGCCTGTTCACATTGCTTCGCAGAATCGCTTTTGTGCAGAAAACAGTAACACTTGTTCAGAACGAAAGAAAGCACAGAGGCCCAGATTCTATGTTGTCCTGGAGAGCTTGCAGAGCACTGGGGAAAGGCAGGCAGAGAATTCCCTGCTAGCACCTTCTCTGTGCCTGGGAAGCAGAAGTGTTCACATTGCTTCGCAGAATCGCTTTTGTGCAGAAAACAGTAACACTTGTTCAGAACGAAAGAAAGCACAGAGCCCCAGATTCTATGTTGTCTTGGAGAGCTTGCAGAGCACTGGGGAAAGGCTGGCAGAGAGTTCCCTGATAGCACCTTCTCTGTGCCTGTTCACATTGCTTCGCAGAATCGCTTTTGTGCAGAACACAGTAACACTTGTTCAGAAGGAAAGAAAGCACAGAGCCCCAGATTCTATGTTGTCCTGGAGAGCTTGCAGAGCACTGGGGAAAGGCAGGCAGAGAATTCCCTGCTGGCACCTTCTCTGTGCCTGTTCACATTGCTTCGCAGAATCGCTTTTGTGCAGAAAACAGTAACACTTGTTCAGAAGGAAAGAAAGCACAGAGCCCCAGATTCTATGTTGTCCTGGAGAGCTTGCAGAGCACTGGGGAAAGGCAGGCAGAGAATTCCTTGCTAGCACCTTCTCTGTGCCTGGGAAGCAGAAGTGTTCACATTGCTTCGCAAGAATCGCTTTTGTGCAGAAAACACTAACACTTGTTCAGAAGGAAAGAAAGCACAGAGCCCCAGATTTTATGTTGTCCTGGAGAACTTGCAGAGCACTGGGGAAAGGCAGGCAGAGAATTCCCTGCTAGCACCTTCTCTGTGCCTGTTCACATTGCTTCGCAGAATCGCTTTTGTGCAGAAAACAGTAACACTTGTTCAGAACGAAAGAAAGCACAGAGCCCCAGATTTTATGTTGTCCTGGAGAGCTTGCAGAGCACTGGGGAAAGGCAGGCAGAGAATTCCCTGCTAGCACCTTCTCTGTGCCTGTTCACATTGCTTCGCAGAATCGCTTTTGTGCAGAAAACAGTAACACTTGTTCAGAACGAAAGAAAGCACAGAGCCCCAGATTCTATGTTGTCCTGGAGAGCTTGCAGAGCACTGGGGAAAGGCAGGCAGAGAATTCCCTGCTAGCACCTTCTCTGTGCCTGGGAAGCAGAAGTGTTCACATTGCTTCGCAAGAATCGCTTTTGTGCAGAAAACAGTAACACTTGTTCAGAACGAAAGAAAGCACAGAGCCCCAGATTTTATGTTGTCTTGGAGAGCTTGCAGAGCACTGGGGAAAGGCAGGCAGAGAATTCCCTGCTAGCACCTTCTCTGTGCCTGTTCACATTGCTTCGCAGAATCGCTTTTGTGCAGAAAACAGTAACACTTGTTCAGAAGGAAAGAAAGCACAGAGCCCCAGATTCTATGTTGTCCTGGAGAGCTTGCAGAGCACTGGGGAAAGGCAGGCAGAGAATTCCCTGCTAGCACCTTCTCTGTGCCTGGGAAGCAGAAGTGTTCACATTGCTTCGCAAGAATCGCTTTTGTGCAGAAAACACTAACACTTGTTCAGAAGGAAAGAAAGCACAGAGCCCCAGATTCTATGTTGTCCTGGAGAGCTTGCAGAGCACTGGGGAAAGGCAGGCAGAGAATTCTCTGATAGCACCTTCTCTGTGCCTGTTCACATTGCTTCGCAGAATTGCTTTTGTGCAGAAAACAGTAACACTTGTTCAGAACAAAAGAAAGCACAGAGCCCCAGATTTTATGTTGTCCTGGAGAGCTTGCAGAGCACTGGGGAAAGGCAGGCAGAGAATTCCCTGCTAGCACCTTCTCTGTGCCTGTTCACATTGCTTCGCAGAATCGCTTTTGTGCAGAAAACAGTAACACTTGTTCAGAAGGAAAGAAAGCACAGAGCCCCAGATTCTATGTTGTCCTGGAGAGCTTGCAGAGCACTGGGGAAAGGCAGGCAGAGAATTCCCTGCTGGCACCTTCTCTGTGCCTGGGAAGCAGAAGTGTTCACATTGCTTCGCAAGAATCGCTTTTGTGCAGAAAACACTAACACTTGTTCAGAAGGAAAGAAAGCACAGAGCCCCAGATTTTATGTTGTCCTGGAGAGCTTGCAGAGCACTGGGGAAAGGCAGGCAGAGAATTCACTGCTAGCACCTTCTCTGTGCCTGTTCACATTGCTTCGCAGAATCGCTTTTGTGCAGAAAACAGTAACACTTGTTCAGAACGAAAGAAAGCACAGAGCCCCAGATTCTATGTTGTCCTGGAGAGCTTGCAGAGCACTGGGGAAAGGCAGGCAGAGAATTCCTTGCTAGCACCTTCTCTGTGCCTGTTCACATTGCTTCGCAGAATCGCTTTTGTGCAGAAAACAGTAACACTTGTTCAGAAGGAAAGAAAGCACAGAGCCCCAGATTTTATGTTGTCCTGGAGAGCTTGCAGAGCACTGGGGAAAGGCAGGCAGAGAATTCCCTGCTGGCACCTTCTCTGTGCCTGTTCACATTGCTTCGCAGAATCGCTTTTGTGCAGAAAACAGTAACACTTGTTCAGAAGGAAAGAAAGCACAGAGCCCCAGATTCTATGTTGTCTTGGAGAGCTTGCAGAGCACTGGGGAAAGGCTGGCAGAGAGTTCCCTGATAGCACCTTCTCTGTGCCTGTTCACATTGCTTCGCAGAATCGCTTTTGTGCAGAAAACAGTAACACTTGTTCAGAAGGAAAGAAAGCACAGAGCCCCAGATTCTATGTTGTCCTGGAGAGCTTGCAGAGCACTGGGGAAAGGCAGGCAGAGAATTCCCTGCTAGCACCTTCTCTGTGCCTGGGAAGCAGAAGTGTTCACATTGCTTCGCAAGAATCGCTTTTGTGCAGAAAACACTAACACTTGTTCAGAAGGAAAGAAAGCACAGAGCCCCAGATTTTATGTTGTCCTGGAGAGCTTGCAGAGCACTGGGGAAAGGCAGGCAGAGAATTCCCTGCTGGCACCTTCTCTGTGCCTGTTCACATTGCTTCGCAGAATCGCTTTTGTGCAGAAAACAGTAACACTTGTTCAGAACGAAAGAAAGCACAGAGCCCCAGATTCTATGTTGTCCTGGAGAGCTTGCAGAGCACTGGGGAAAGGCAGGCAGAGAATTCCCTGCTAGCACCTTCTCTGTGCCTGGGAAGCAGAAGTGTTCACATTGCTTCGCAAGAATCGCTTTTGTGCAGAAAACACTAACACTTGTTCAGAAGGAAAGAAAGCACAGAGCCCCAGATTCTATGTTGTCCTGGAGAGCTTGCAGAGCACTGGGGAAAGGCAGGCAGAGAATTCCCTGCTGGCACCTTCTCTGTGCCTGTTCACATTGCTTCGCAGAATCGCTTTTGTGCAGAAAACAGTAACACTTGTTCAGAAGGAAAGAAAGCACAGAGCCCCAGATTCTATGTTGTCCTGGAGAGCTTGCAGAGCACTGGGGAAAGGCAGGCAGAGAATTCCCTGCTAGCACCTTCTCTGTGCCTGGGAAGCAGAAGTGTTCACATTGCTTCGCAAGAATCGCTTTTGTGCAGAAAACACTAACACTTGTTCAGAAGGAAAGAAAGCACAGAGCCCCAGATTTTATGTTGTCCTGGAGAGCTTGCAGAGCACTGGGGAAAGGCAGGCAGAGAATTCCCTGATAGCACCTTCTCTGTGCCTGGGAAGCAGAAGTGTTCACATTGCTTCGCAGAATCGCTTTTGTGCAGAAAACAGTAACACTTGTTCAGAACGAAAGAAAGCACAGAGCCCCAGATTCTATGTTGTCTTGGAGAGCTTGCAGAGCACTGGGGAAAGGCAGGCAGTGAACTCCCTGATAGCACCTTCTCTGTGCCTGTTCACATTGCTTCGCAGAATCGCTTTTGTGCAGAAAACAGTAACACTTGTTCAGAAGGAAAGAAAGCACAGAGCCCCAGATTCTATGTTGTCCTGGAGAGCTTGCAGAGCACTGGGGAAAGGCAGGCAGAGAATTCCCTGCTAGCACCTTCTCTGTGCCTGGGAAGCAGAAGTGTTCACATTGCTTCGCAGAATCGCTTTTGTGCAGAAAACACTAACACTTGTTCAGAAGGAAAGAAAGCACAGAGCCCCAGATTCTATGTTGTCTTGGAGAGCTTGCAGAGCACTGGGGAAAGGCTGGCAGAGAGTTCCCTGATAGCACCTTCTATGTGCCTGTTCACATTGCTTCGCAGAATCGCTTTTGTGCAGAAAACAGTAACACTTGTTCAGAACGAAAGAAAGCACAGAGCCCCAGATTCTATGTTGTCCTGGAGAGCTTGCAGAGCACTGGGGAAAGGCAGGCAGAGAATTCCCTGCTAGCACCTTCTCTGTGCCTGGGAAGCAGAAGTGTTCACATTGCTTCGCAAGAATCGCTTTTGTGCAGAAAACAGTAACACTTGTTCAGAAGGAAAGAAAGCACAGAGCCCCAGATTTTATGTTGTCCTGGAGAGCTTGCAGAGCACTGGGGAAAGGCAGGCAGAGAATTCCCTGATAGCACCTTCTCTGTGCCTGGGAAGCAGAAGTGTTCACATTGCTTCGCAGAATCGCTTTTGTGCAGAAAACAGTAACACTTGTTCAGAACGAAAGAAAGCACAGAGCCCCAGATTCTATGTTGTCTTGGAGAGCTTGCAGAGCACTGGGGAAAGGCAGGCAGTGAATTCCCTGATAGCACCTTCTCTGTGCCTGTTCACATTGCTTCGCAGAATCGCTTTTGTGCAGAAAACAGTAACACTTGTTCAGAAGGAAAGAAAGCACAGAGCCCCAGATTCTATGTTGTCCTGGAGAGCTTGCAGAGCACTGGGGAAAGGCAGGCAGAGAATTCCCTGCTAGCACCTTCTCTGTGCCTGGGAAGCAGAACTGTTCACATTGCTTCGCAGAATCGCTTTTGTGCAGAAAACACTAACACTTGTTCAGAAGGAAAGAAAGCACAGAGCCCCAGATTCTATGTTGTCTTGGAGAGCTTGCAGAGCACTGGGGAAAGGCTGGCAGAGAGTTCCCTGATAGCACCTTCTATGTGCCTGTTCACATTGCTTCGCAGAATCGCTTTTGTGCAGAAAACAGTAACACTTGTTCAGAACGAAAGAAAGCACAGAGCCCCAGATTCTATGTTGTCCTGGAGAGCTTGCAGAGCACTGGGGAAAGGCAGGCAGAGAATTCCCTGCTAGCACCTTCTCTGTGCCTGGGAAGCAGAAGTGTTCACATTGCTTCGCAAGAATCGCTTTTGTGCAGAAAACACTAACACTTGTTCAGAAGGAAAGAAAGCACAGAGCCCCAGATTCTATGTTGTCTTGGAGAGCTTGCAGAGCACTGGGGAAAGGCTGGCAGAGAGTTCCCTGATAGCACCTTCTCTGTGCCTGTTCACATTGCTTCGCAGAATCGCTTTTGTGCAGAAAACAGTAACACTTGTTCAGAAGGAAAGAAAGCACAGAGCCCCAGATTCTATGTTGTCCTGGAGAGCTTGCAGAGCACTGGGGAAAGGCAGGCAGAGAATTCCTTGCTAGCACCTTCTCTGTGCCTGGGAAGCAGAAGTGTTCACATTGCTTCGCAAGAATCGCTTTTGTGCAGAAAACACTAACACTTGTTCAGAAGGAAAGAAAGCACAGAGCCCCAGATTTTATGTTGTCCTGGAGAGCTTGCAGAGCACTGGGGAAAGGCAGGCAGAGAATTCCCTGCTAGCACCTTCTCTGTGCCTGTTCACATTGCTTCGCAGAATCGCTTTTGTGCAGAAAACAGTAACACTTGTTCAGAAGGAAAGAAAGCACAGAGCCCCAGATTCTATGTTGTCCTGGAGAGCTTGCAGAGCACTGGGGAAAGGCAGGCAGAGAATTCCCTGCTAGCACCTTCTCTGTGCCTGTTCACATTGCTTCGCAAGAATCGCTTTTGTGCAGAAAACAGTAACACTTGTTCAGAAGGAAAGAAAGCACAGAGCCCCAGATTCTATGTTGTCCTGGAGAGCTTGCAGAGCACTGGGGAAAGGCAGGCAGAGAATTCCCTGCTAGCACCTTCTCTGTGCCTGGGAAGCAGAAGTGTTCACATTGCTTCGCAAGAATCGCTTTTGTGCAGAAAACACTAACACTTGTTCAGAAGGAAAGAAAGCACAGAGCCCCAGATTTTATGTTGTCCTGGAGAGCTTGCAGAGCACTGGGGAAAGGCAGGCAGAGAATTCCCTGCTGGCACCTTCTCTGTGCCTGTTCACATTGCTTCGCAGAATCGCTTTTGTGCAGAAAACAGTAACACTTGTTCAGAAGGAAAGAAAGCACAGAGCCCCAGATTCTATGTTGTCCTGGAGAGCTTGCAGAGCACTGGGGAAAGGCAGGCAGAGAATTCCCTGCTAGCACCTTCTCTGTGCCTGGGAAGCAGAAGTGTTCACATTGCTTCGCAAGAATCGCTTTTGTGCAGAAAACAGTAACACTTGTTCAGAACGAAAGAAAGCACAGAGCCCCAGATTTTATGTTGTCCTGGAGAGCTTGCAGAGCACTGGGGAAAGGCAGGCAGTGAATTCCCTGATAGCACCTTCTCTGTGCCTGGGAAGCAGAGGTGTTCACATTGCTTCGCAGAATCGCTTTTGTGCAGAAAACAGTAACACTTGTTCAGAACGAAAGAAAGCACAGACCCCCAGATTCTATGTTGTCTTGGAGAGCTTGGAGAGCACTGGGGAAAGGCAGGCAGAGAATTCCCTGATAGCACCTTCTCTGTGCCTGTTCACATTGCTTCGCAGAATCGCTTTTGTGCAGAAAACAGTAACACTTGTTCAGAACAAAAGAAAGCACAGAGCCCCAGATTCTATGTTGTCCTGGAGAGCTTGCAGAGCACTGGGGAAAGGCAGGCAGAGAATTCCCTGCTAGCACCTTCTCTGTGCCTGGGAAGCAGAAGTGTTCACATTGCTTCGCAAGAATCGCTTTTGTGCAGAAAACACTAACACTTGTTCAGAAGGAAAGAAAGCACAGAGCCCCAGATTTTATGTTGTCCTGGAGAGCTTGCAGAGCACTGGGGAAAGGCAGGCAGAGAATTCCCTGCTAGCACCTTCTCTGTGCCTGTTCACATTGCTTCGCAGAATCGCTTTTGTGCAGAAAACAGTAACACTTGTTCAGAACGAAAGAAAGCACAGAGCCCCAGATTTTATGTTGTCCTGGAGAGCTTGCAGAGCACTGGGGAAAGGCAGGCAGAGAATTCCCTGCTAGCACCTTCTCTGTGCCTGTTCACATTGCTTCGCAGAATCGCTTTTGTGCAGAAAACAGTAACACTTGTTCAGAACGAAAGAAAGCACAGAGCCCCAGATTCTATGTTGTCCTGGAGAGCTTGCAGAGCACTGGGGAAAGGCAGGCAGAGAATTCCCTGCTAGCACCTTCTCTGTGCCTGGGAAGCAGAAGTGTTCACATTGCTTCGCAAGAATCGCTTTTGTGCAGAAAACAGTAACACTTGTTCAGAACGAAAGAAAGCACAGAGCCCCAGATTTTATGTTGTCTTGGAGAGCTTGCAGAGCACTGGGGAAAGGCAGGCAGAGAATTCCCTGCTAGCACCTTCTCTGTGCCTGTTCACATTGCTTCGCAGAATCGCTTTTGTGCAGAAAACAGTAACACTTGTTCAGAAGGAAAGAAAGCACAGAGCCCCAGATTCTATGTTGTCCTGGAGAGCTTGCAGAGCACTGGGGAAAGGCAGGCAGAGAATTCCCTGCTAGCACCTTCTCTGTGCCTGGGAAGCAGAAGTGTTCACATTGCTTCGCAAGAATCGCTTTTGTGCAGAAAACACTAACACTTGTTCAGAAGGAAAGAAAGCACAGAGCCCCAGATTCTATGTTGTCCTGGAGAGCTTGCAGAGCACTGGGGAAAGGCAGGCAGAGAATTCTCTGATAGCACCTTCTCTGTGCCTGTTCACATTGCTTCGCAGAATCGCTTTTGTGCAGAAAACAGTAACACTTGTTCAGAACGAAAGAAAGCACAGAGCCCCAGATTCTATGTTGTCCTGGAGAGCTTGCAGAGCACTGGGGAAAGGCAGGCAGAGAATTCCCTGCTAGCACCTTCTCTGTGCCTGGGAAGCAGAAGTGTTCACATTGCTTCGCAGAATCGCTTTTGTGCAGAAAACAGTAACACTTGTTCAGAACGAAAGAAAGCACAGAGCCCCAGATTCTATGTTGTCTTGGAGAGCTTGCAGAGCACTGGGGAAAGGCTGGCAGAGAGTTCCCTGATAGCACCTTCTCTGTGCCTGTTCACATTGCTTCGCAGAATCGCTTTTGTGCAGAAAACAGTAACACTTGTTCAGAACGAAAGAAAGCACAGAGCCCCAGATTTTATGTTGTCCTGGAGAGCTTGCAGAGCACTGGGGAAAGGCAGGCAGAGAATTCCCTGCTGGCACCTTCTCTGTGCCTGGGAAGCAGAAGTGTTCACATTGCTTCGCAAGAATCGCTTTTGTGCAGAAAACACTAACACTTGTTCAGAAGGAAAGAAAGCACAGAGCCCCAGATTTTATGTTGTCCTGGAGAGCTTGCAGAGCACTGGGGAAAGGCAGGCAGAGAATTCCCTGCTAGCACCTTCTCTGTGCCTGTTCACATTGCTTCGCAGAATCGCTTTTGTGCAGAAAACAGTAACACTTGTTCAGAACGAAAGAAAGCACAGAGCCCCAGATTCTATGTTGTCCTGGAGAGCTTGCAGAGCACTGGGGAAAGGCAGGCAGAGAATTCCCTGCTAGCACCTTCTCTGTGCCTGTTAACATTGCTTCGCAGAATCGCTTTTGTGCAGAAAACAGTAACACTTGTTCAGAAGGAAAGAAAGCACAGAGCCCCAGATTCTATGTTGTCCTGGAGAGCTTGCAGAGCACTGGGGAAAGGCAGGCAGAGAATTCCCTGCTGGCACCTTCTCTGTGCCTGGGAAGCAGAAGTGTTCACATTGCTTCGCAAGAATCGCTTTTGTGCAGAAAACAGTAACACTTGTTCAGAACGAAAGAAAGCACAGAGCCCCAGATTTTATGTTGTCTTGGAGAGCTTGCAGAGCACTGGGGAAAGGCAGGCAGAGAATTCCCTGCTAGCACCTTCTCTGTGCCTGTTCACATTGCTTCGCAGAATCGCTTTTGTGCAGAAAACAGTAACACTTGTTCAGAACGAAAGAAAGCACAGAGCCCCAGATTCTATGTTGTCCTGGAGAGCTTGCAGAGCACTGGGGAAAGGCAGGCAGAGAATTCCCTGCTAGCACCTTCTCTGTGCCTGGGAAGCAGAAGTGTTCACATTGCTTCGCAGAATCGCTTTTGTGCAGAAAACAGTAACACTTGTTCAGAACGAAAGAAAGCACAGAGCCCCAGATTCTATGTTGTCTTGGAGAGCTTGCAGAGCACTGGGGAAAGGCTGGTAGAGAGTTCCCTGATAGCACCTTCTCTGTGCCTGTTCACATTGCTTCGCAGAATCGCTTTTGTGCAGAAAACAGTAACACTTGTTCAGAAGGAAAGAAAGCACAGAGCCCCAGATTCTATGTTGTCCTGGAGAGCTTGCAGAGCACTGGGGAAAGGCAGGCAGAGAATTCCCTGCTAGCACCTTCTCTGTGCCTGGGAAGCAGAAGTGTTCACATTGCTTCGCAAGAATCGCTTTTGTGCAGAAAACACTAACACTTGTTCAGAAGGAAAGAAAGCACAGAGCCCCAGATTCTATGTTGTCCTGGAGAGCTTGCAGAGCACTGGGGAAAGGCAGGCAGAGAATTCCCTGCTAGCACCTTCTCTGTGCCTGTTCACATTGCTTCGCAGAATCGCTTTTGTGCAGAAAACAGTAACACTTGTTCAGAACGAAAGAAAGCACAGAGCCCCAGATTCTATGTTGTCCTGGAGAGCTTGCAGAGCACTGGGGAAAGGCAGGCAGAGAATTCCTTGCTAGCACCTTCTCTGTGCCTGGGAAGCAGAAGTGTTCACATTGCTTCGCAAGAATCGCTTTTGTGCAGAAAACACTAACACTTGTTCAGAAGGAAAGAAAGCACAGAGCCCCAGATTCTATGTTGTCCTGGAGAGTTTGCAGAGCACTGGGGAAAGGCAGGCAGAGAATTCCCTGCTAGCACCTTCTCTGTGCCTGGGAAGCAGAAGTGTTCACATTGCTTCGCAAGAATCGCTTTTGTGCAGAAAACAATAACACTTGTTCAGAAGGAAAGAAAGCACAGAGCCCCAGATTTTATGTTGTCCTGGAGAGCTTGCAGAGCACTGGGGAAAGGCAGGCAGAGAATTCCCTGCTAGCACCTTCTCTGTGCCTGTTCACATTGCTTCGCAGAATCGCTTTTGTGCAGAAAACAGTAACACTTGTTCAGAAGGAAAGAAAGCACAGAGCCCCAGATTCTATGTTGTCCTGGAGAGCTTGCAGAGCACTGGGGAAAGGCAGGCAGAGAATTCCCTGCTAGCACCTTCTCTGTGCCTGGGAAGCAGAAGTGTTCACATTGCTTCGCAAGAATCGCTTTTGTGCAGAAAACAGTAACACTTGTTCAGAAGGAAAGAAAGCACAGAGCCCCAGATTCTATGTTGTCCTGGAGAGCTTGCAGAGCACTGGGGAAAGGCAGGCAGAGAATTCTCTGATAGCACCTTCTCTGTGCCTGTTCACATTGCTTCGCAGAATCGCTTTTGTGCAGAAAACAGTAACACTTGTTCAGAACGAAAGAAAGCACAGAGCCCCAGATTCTATGTTGTCCTGGAGAGCTTGCAGAGCACTGGGGAAAGGCAGGCAGAGAATTCCCTGCTAGCACCTTCTCTGTGCCTGGGAAGCAGAAGTGTTCACATTGCTTCGCAGAATCGCTTTTGTGCAGAAAACAGTAACACTTGTTCAGAACGAAAGAAAGCACAGAGCCCCAGATTCTATGTTGTCTTGGAGAGCTTGCAGAGCACTGGGGAAAGGCTGGCAGAGAGTTCCCTGATAGCACCTTCTCTGTGCCTGTTCACATTGCTTCGCAGAATCGCTTTTGTGCAGAAAACAGTAACACTTGTTCAGAACGAAAGAAAGCACAGAGCCCCAGATTCTATGTTGTCCTGGAGAGCTTGCAGAGCACTGGGGAAAGGCAGGCAGAGAATTCCTTGCTAGCACCTTCTCTGTGCCTGGGAAGCAGAAGTGTTCACATTGCTTCGCAAGAATCGCTTTTGTGCAGAAAACACTAACACTTGTTCAGAAGGAAAGAAAGCACAGAGCCCCAGATTTTATGTTGTCCTGGAGAGCTTGCAGAGCACTGGGGAAAGGCAGGCAGAGAATTCCCTGCTAGCACCTTCTCTGTGCCTGTTCACATTGCTTCGCAGAATCGCTTTTGTGCAGAAAACAGTAACACTTGTTCAGAAGGAAAGAAAGCACAGAGCCCCAGATTCTATGTTGTCCTGGAGAGCTTGCAGAGCACTGGGGAAAGGCAGGCAGAGAATTCCCTGCTAGCACCTTCTCTGTGCCTGTTCACATTGCTTCGCAGAATCGCTTTTGTGCAGAAAACAGTAACACTTGTTCAGAAGGAAAGAAAGCACAGAGCCCCAGATTCTATGTTGTCCTGGAGAGCTTGCAGAGCACTGGGGAAAGGCAGGCAGAGAATTCCCTGCTAGCACCTTCTCTGTGCCTGGGAAGCAGAAGTGTTCACATTGCTTCGCAAGAATCGCTTTTGTGCAGAAAACACTAACACTTGTTCAGAAGGAAAGAAAGCACAGAGCCCCAGATTTTATGTTGTCCTGGAGAGCTTGCAGAGCACTGGGGAAAGGCAGGCAGAGAATTCCCTGCTGGCACCTTCTCTGTGCCTGTTCACATTGCTTCGCAGAATCGCTTTTGTGCAGAAAACAGTAACACTTGTTCAGAAGGAAAGAAAGCACAGAGCCCCAGATTCTATGTTGTCCTGGAGAGCTTGCAGAGCACTGGGGAAAGGCAGGCAGAGAATTCCCTGCTAGCACCTTCTCTGTGCCTGGGAAGCAGAAGTGTTCACATTGCTTCGCAAGAATCGCTTTTGTGCAGAAAACAGTAACACTTGTTCAGAACGAAAGAAAGCACAGAGCCCCAGATTTTATGTTGTCCTGGAGAGCTTGCAGAGCACTGGGGAAAGGCAGGCAGTGAATTCCCTGATAGCACCTTCTCTGTGCCTGGGAAGCAGAGGTGTTCACATTGCTTCGCAGAATCGCTTTTGTGCAGAAAACAGTAACACTTGTTCAGAACGAAAGAAAGCACAGACCCCCAGATTCTATGTTGTCTTGGAGAGCTTGGAGAGCACTGGGGAAAGGCAGGCAGAGAATTCCCTGATAGCACCTTCTCTGTGCCTGTTCACATTGCTTCGCAGAATCGCTTTTGTGCAGAAAACAGTAACACTTGTTCAGAACAAAAGAAAGCACAGAGCCCCAGATTCTATGTTGTCCTGGAGAGCTTGCAGAGCACTGGGGAAAGGCAGGCAGAGAATTCCCTGCTAGCACCTTCTCTGTGCCTGGGAAGCAGAAGTGTTCACATTGCTTCGCAAGAATCGCTTTTGTGCAGAAAACACTAACACTTGTTCAGAAGGAAAGAAAGCACAGAGCCCCAGATTTTATGTTGTCCTGGAGAGCTTGCAGAGCACTGGGGAAAGGCAGGCAGAGAATTCCCTGCTAGCACCTTCTCTGTGCCTGTTCACATTGCTTCGCAGAATCGCTTTTGTGCAGAAAACAGTAACACTTGTTCAGAACGAAAGAAAGCACAGAGCCCCAGATTTTATGTTGTCCTGGAGAGCTTGCAGAGCACTGGGGAAAGGCAGGCAGAGAATTCCCTGCTAGCACCTTCTCTGTGCCTGTTCACATTGCTTCGCAGAATCGCTTTTGTGCAGAAAACAGTAACACTTGTTCAGAACGAAAGAAAGCACAGAGCCCCAGATTCTATGTTGTCCTGGAGAGCTTGCAGAGCACTGGGGAAAGGCAGGCAGAGAATTCCCTGCTAGCACCTTCTCTGTGCCTGGGAAGCAGAAGTGTTCACATTGCTTCGCAAGAATCGCTTTTGTGCAGAAAACAGTAACACTTGTTCAGAACGAAAGAAAGCACAGAGCCCCAGATTTTATGTTGTCTTGGAGAGCTTGCAGAGCACTGGGGAAAGGCAGGCAGAGAATTCCCTGCTAGCACCTTCTCTGTGCCTGTTCACATTGCTTCGCAGAATCGCTTTTGTGCAGAAAACAGTAACACTTGTTCAGAAGGAAAGAAAGCACAGAGCCCCAGATTCTATGTTGTCCTGGAGAGCTTGCAGAGCACTGGGGAAAGGCAGGCAGAGAATTCCCTGCTAGCACCTTCTCTGTGCCTGGGAAGCAGAAGTGTTCACATTGCTTCGCAAGAATCGCTTTTGTGCAGAAAACACTAACACTTGTTCAGAAGGAAAGAAAGCACAGAGCCCCAGATTCTATGTTGTCCTGGAGAGCTTGCAGAGCACTGGGGAAAGGCAGGCAGAGAATTCTCTGATAGCACCTTCTCTGTGCCTGTTCACATTGCTTCGCAGAATCGCTTTTGTGCAGAAAACAGTAACACTTGTTCAGAACGAAAGAAAGCACAGAGCCCCAGATTCTATGTTGTCCTGGAGAGCTTGCAGAGCACTGGGGAAAGGCAGGCAGAGAATTCCCTGCTAGCACCTTCTCTGTGCCTGGGAAGCAGAAGTGTTCACATTGCTTCGCAGAATCGCTTTTGTGCAGAAAACAGTAACACTTGTTCAGAACGAAAGAAAGCACAGAGCCCCAGATTCTATGTTGTCTTGGAGAGCTTGCAGAGCACTGGGGAAAGGCTGGCAGAGAGTTCCCTGATAGCACCTTCTCTGTGCCTGTTCACATTGCTTCGCAGAATCGCTTTTGTGCAGAAAACAGTAACACTTGTTCAGAACGAAAGAAAGCACAGAGCCCCAGATTTTATGTTGTCCTGGAGAGCTTGCAGAGCACTGGGGAAAGGCAGGCAGAGAATTCCCTGCTGGCACCTTCTCTGTGCCTGGGAAGCAGAAGTGTTCACATTGCTTCGCAAGAATCGCTTTTGTGCAGAAAACACTAACACTTGTTCAGAAGGAAAGAAAGCACAGAGCCCCAGATTTTATGTTGTCCTGGAGAGCTTGCAGAGCACTGGGGAAAGGCAGGCAGAGAATTCCCTGCTAGCACCTTCTCTGTGCCTGTTCACATTGCTTCGCAGAATCGCTTTTGTGCAGAAAACAGTAACACTTGTTCAGAACGAAAGAAAGCACAGAGCCCCAGATTCTATGTTGTCCTGGAGAGCTTGCAGAGCACTGGGGAAAGGCAGGCAGAGAATTCCCTGCTAGCACCTTCTCTGTGCCTGTTAACATTGCTTCGCAGAATCGCTTTTGTGCAGAAAACACTAACACTTGTTCAGAAGGAAAGAAAGCACAGAGCCCCAGATTCTATGTTGTCCTGGAGAGCTTGCAGAGCACTGGGGAAAGGCAGGCAGAGAATTCCCTGCTGGCACCTTCTCTGTGCCTGGGAAGCAGAAGTGTTCACATTGCTTCGCAAGAATCGCTTTTGTGCAGAAAACAGTAACACTTGTTCAGAACGAAAGAAAGCACAGAGCCCCAGATTTTATGTTGTCTTGGAGAGCTTGCAGAGCACTGGGGAAAGGCAGGCAGAGAATTCCCTGCTAGCACCTTCTCTGTGCCTGTTCACATTGCTTCGCAGAATCGCTTTTGTGCAGAAAACAGTAACACTTGTTCAGAAGGAAAGAAAGCACAGAGCCCCAGATTCTATGTTGTCCTGGAGAGCTTGCAGAGCACTGGGGAAAGGCAGGCAGAGAATTCCCTGCTAGCACCTTCTCTGTGCCTGGGAAGCAGAAGTGTTCACATTGCTTCGCAAGAATCGCTTTTGTGCAGAAAACACTAACACTTGTTCAGAAGGAAAGAAAGCACAGAGCCCCAGATTCTATGTTGTCCTGGAGAGCTTGCAGAGCACTGGGGAAAGGCAGGCAGAGAATTCTCTGATAGCACCTTCTCTGTGCCTGTTCACATTGCTTCGCAGAATCGCTTTTGTGCAGAAAACAGTAACACTTGTTCAGAACGAAAGAAAGCACAGAGCCCCAGATTCTATGTTGTCCTGGAGAGCTTGCAGAGCACTGGGGAAAGGCAGGCAGAGAATTCCCTGCTAGCACCTTCTCTGTGCCTGGGAAGCAGAAGTGTTCACATTGCTTCGCAGAATCGCTTTTGTGCAGAAAACAGTAACACTTGTTCAGAACGAAAGAAAGCACAGAGCCCCAGATTCTATGTTGTCTTGGAGAGCTTGCAGAGCACTGGGGAAAGGCTGGCAGAGAGTTCCCTGATAGCACCTTCTCTGTGCCTGTTCACATTGCTTCGCAGAATCGCTTTTGTGCAGAAAACAGTAACACTTGTTCAGAAGGAAAGAAAGCACAGAGCCCCAGATTCTATGTTGTCCTGGAGAGCTTGCAGAGCACTGGGGAAAGGCAGGCAGAGAATTCCCTGCTAGCACCTTCTCTGTGCCTGGGAAGCAGAAGTGTTCACATTGCTTCGCAAGAATCGCTTTTGTGCAGAAAACACTAACACTTGTTCAGAAGGAAAGAAAGCACAGAGCCCCAGATTTTATGTTGTCCTGGAGAGCTTGCAGAGCACTGGGTAAAGGCAGGCAGAGAATTCCCTGCTAGCACCTTCTCTGTGCCTGTTCACATTGCTTCGCAGAATCGCTTTTGTGCAGAAAACAGTAACACTTGTTCAGAACGAAAGAAAGCACAGAGCCCCAGATTCTATGTTGTCCTGGAGAGCTTGCAGAGCACTGGGGAAAGGCAGGCAGAGAATTCCTTGCTAGCACCTTCTCTGTGCCTGGGAAGCAGAAGTGTTCACATTGCTTCGCAAGAATCGCTTTTGTGCAGAAAACACTAACACTTGTTCAGAAGGAAAGAAAGCACAGAGCCCCAGATTCTATGTTGTCCTGGAGAGTTTGCAGAGCACTGGGGAAAGGCAGGCAGAGAATTCCCTGCTAGCACCTTCTCTGTGCCTGGGAAGCAGAAGTGTTCACATTGCTTCGCAAGAATCGCTTTTGTGCAGAAAACAATAACACTTGTTCAGAAGGAAAGAAAGCACAGAGCCCCAGATTTTATGTTGTCCTGGAGAGCTTGCAGAGCACTGGGGAAAGGCAGGCAGAGAATTCCCTGCTAGCACCTTCTCTGTGCCTGTTCACATTGCTTCGCAGAATCGCTTTTGTGCAGAAAACAGTAACACTTGTTCAGAAGGAAAGAAAGCACAGAGCCCCAGATTCTATGTTGTCCTGGAGAGCTTGCAGAGCACTGGGGAAAGGCAGGCAGAGAATTCCCTGCTAGCACCTTCTCTGTGCCTGGGAAGCAGAAGTGTTCACATTGCTTCGCAAGAATCGCTTTTGTGCAGAAAACAGTAACACTTGTTCAGAAGGAAAGAAAGCACAGAGCCCCAGATTCTATGTTGTCCTGGAGAGCTTGCAGAGCACTGGGGAAAGGCAGGCAGAGAATTCTCTGATAGCACCTTCTCTGTGCCTGTTCACATTGCTTCGCAGAATCGCTTTTGTGCAGAAAACAGTAACACTTGTTCAGAACGAAAGAAAGCACAGAGCCCCAGATTCTATGTTGTCCTGGAGAGCTTGCAGAGCACTGGGGAAAGGCAGGCAGAGAATTCCCTGCTAGCACCTTCTCTGTGCCTGGGAAGCAGAAGTGTTCACATTGCTTCGCAGAATCGCTTTTGTGCAGAAAACAGTAACACTTGTTCAGAACGAAAGAAAGCACAGAGCCCCAGATTCTATGTTGTCTTGGAGAGCTTGCAGAGCACTGGGGAAAGGCTGGCAGAGAGTTCCCTGATAGCACCTTCTCTGTGCCTGTTCACATTGCTTCGCAGAATCGCTTTTGTGCAGAAAACAGTAACACTTGTTCAGAATGAAAGAAAGCACAGAGCCCCAGATTCTATGTTGTCCTGGAGAGCTTGCAGAGCACTGGGGAAAGGCAGGCAGAGAATTCCCTGCTAGCACCTTCTCTGTGCCTGGGAAGCAGAAGTGTTCACATTGCTTCGCAAGAATCGCTTTTGTGCAGAAAACACTAACACTTGTTCAGAAGGAAAGAAAGCACAGAGCCCCAGATTTTATGTTGTCCTGGAGAGCTTGCAGAGCACTGGGGAAAGGCAGGCAGAGAATTCCCTGCTGGCACCTTCTCTGTGCCTGTTCACATTGCTTCGCAGAATCGCTTTTGTGCAGAAAACAGTAACACTTGTTCAGAACGAAAGAAAGCACAGAGCCCCAGATTCTATGTTGTCCTGGAGAGCTTGCAGAGCACTGGGGAAAGGCAGGCAGAGAATTCCTTGCTAGCACCTTCTCTGTGCCTGGGAAGCAGAAGTGTTCACATTGCTTCGCAAGAATCGCTTTTGTGCAGAAAACACTAACACTTGTTCAGAAGGAAAGAAAGCACAGAGCCCCAGATTCTATGTTGTCCTGGAGAGCTTGCAGAGCACTGGGGAAAGGCAGGCAGAGAATTCCCTGCTAGCACCTTCTCTGTGCCTGGGAAGCAGAAGTGTTCACATTGCTTCGCAAGAATCGCTTTTGTGCAGAAAACACTAACACTTGTTCAGAAGGAAAGAAAGCACAGAGCCCCAGATTCTATGTTGTCCTGGAGAGTTTGCAGAGCACTGGGGAAAGGCAGGCAGAGAATTCCCTGATAGCACCTTCTCTGTGCCTGGGAAGCAGAAGTGTTCACATTGCTTCGCAAGAATCGCTTTTGTGCAGAAAACAATAACAATTGTTCAGAAGGAAAGAAAGCACAGAGCCCCAGATTTTATGTTGTCCTGGAGAGCTTGCAGAGCACTGGGGAAAGGCAGGCAGAGAATTCCCTGCTGGCACCTTCTCTGTGCCTGTTCACATTGCTTCGCAGAATCGCTTTTGTGCAGAAAACAGTAACACTTGTTCAGAAGGAAAGAAAGCACAGAGCCCCAGATTCTATGTTGTTCTGGAGAGCTTGCAGAGCACTGGGGAAAGGCAGGCAGAGAATTCCTTGCTAGCACCTTCTCTGTGCCTGGGAAGCAGAAGTGTTCACATTGCTTCGCAAGAATCGCTTTTGTGCAGAAAACACTAACACTTGTTCAGAAGGAAAGAAAGCACAGAGCCCCAGATTCTATGTTGTCCTGGAGAGCTTGCAGAGCACTGGGGAAAGGCAGGCAGAGAATTCCCTGCTGGCACCTTCTCTGTGCCTGTTCACATTGCTTCGCAGAATCGCTTTTGTGCAGAAAACAGTAACACTTGTTCAGAACGAAAGAAAGCACAGAGCCCCAGATTCTATGTTGTCCTGGAGAGCTTGCAGAGCACTGGGGAAAGGCAGGCAGAGAATTCCTTGCTAGCACCTTCTCTGTGCCTGGGAAGCAGAAGTGTTCACATTGCTTCGCAAGAATCGCTTTTGTGCAGAAAACACTAACACTTGTTCAGAAGGAAAGAAAGCACAGAGCCCCAGATTTTATGTTGTCCTGGAGAGCTTGCAGAGCACTGGGGAAAGGCAGGCAGAGAATTCCCTGCTGGCACCTTCTCTGTGCCTGTTCACATTGCTTCGCAGAATCGCTTTTGTGCAGAAAACAGTAACACTTGTTCAGAACGAAAGAAAGCACAGAGCCCCAGATTCTATGTTGTCCTGGAGAGCTTGCAGAGCACTGGGGAAAGGCAGGCAGAGAATTCCTTGCTAGCACCTTCTCTGTGCCTGGGAAGCAGAAGTGTTCACATTGCTTCGCAAGAATCGCTTTTGTGCAGAAAACACTAACACTTGTTCAGAAGGAAAGAAAGCACAGAGCCCCAGATTCTATGTTGTCCTGGAGAGCTTGCAGAGCACTGGGGAAAGGCAGGCAGAGAATTCCCTGCTAGCACCTTCTCTGTGCCTGGGAAGCAGAAGTGTTCACATTGCTTCGCAAGAATCGCTTTTGTGCAGAAAACACTAACACTTGTTCAGAAGGAAAGAAAGCACAGAGCCCCAGATTCTATGTTGTCCTGGAGAGTTTGCAGAGCACTGGGGAAAGGCAGGCAGAGAATTCCCTGATAGCACCTTCTCTGTGCCTGGGAAGCAGAAGTGTTCACATTGCTTCGCAAGAATCGCTTTTGTGCAGAAAACAATAACACTTGTTCAGAAGGAAAGAAAGCACAGAGCCCCAGATTTTATGTTGTCCTGGAGAGCTTGCAGAGCACTGGGGAAAGGCAGGCAGAGAATTCCCTGCTGGCACCTTCTCTGTGCCTGTTCACATTGCTTCGCAGAATCGCTTTTGTGCAGAAAACAGTAACACTTGTTCAGAAGGAAAGAAAGCACAGAGCCCCAGATTCTATGTTGTCCTGGAGAGCTTGCAGAGCACTGGGGAAAGGCAGGCAGAGAATTCCTTGCTAGCACCTTCTCTGTGCCTGGGAAGCAGAAGTGTTCACATTGCTTCGCAAGAATCGCTTTTGTGCAGAAAACACTAACACTTGTTCAGAAGGAAAGAAAGCACAGAGCCCCAGATTCTATGTTGTCTTGGAGAGCTTGCAGAGCACTGGGGAAAGGCTGGCAGAGAATTCCCTGCTAGCACCTTCTCTGTGCCTGTTCACGTTGATTCGCAGAATCGCTTTTGTGCAGAAAACAGTAACACTTGTTCAGAACGAAAGAAAGCACAGAGCCCCAGATTTCATGTTGTCCTGGAGAGCTTGCAGAGCACTGGGGAAAGGCAGGCAGAGAATTCCCTGCTAGCACCTTCTCTGTGCCTGTTCACATTGCTTCGCAGAATCGCTTTTGTGCAGAAAACAGTAACACTTGTTCAGAAGGAAAGAAAGCACAGAGCCCCAGATTCTATGTTGTCCTGGAGAGCTTGCAGAGCACTGGGGAAAGGCAGGCAGAGAATTCCCTGCTAGCACCTTCTCTGTGCCTGGGAAGCAGAAGTGTTCACATTGCTTCGCAAGAATCGCTTTTGTGCAGAAAACACTAACACTTGTTCAGAAGGAAAGAAAGCACAGAGCCCCAGATTCTATGTTGTCCTGGAGAGCTTGCAGAGCACTGGGGAAAGGCAGGCAGAGAATTCCCTGCTAGCACCTTCTCTGTGCCTGTTCACATTGCTTCGCAGAATCGCTTTTGTGCAGAAAACAGTAACACTTGTTCAGAACGAAAGAAAGCACAGAGCCCCAGATTCTATGTTGTCCTGGAGAGCTTGCAGAGCACTGGGGAAAGGCAGGCAGAGAATTCCTTGCTAGCACCTTCTCTGTGCCTGGGAAGCAGAAGTGTTCACATTGCTTCGCAAGAATCGCTTTTGTGCAGAAAACACTAACACTTGTTCAGAAGGAAAGAAAGCACAGAGCCCCAGATTCTATGTTGTCCTGGAGAGCTTGCAGAGCACTGGGGAAAGGCAGGCAGAGAATTCCCTGCTAGCACCTTCTCTGTGCCTGGGAAGCAGAAGTGTTCACATTGCTTCGCAAGAATCGCTTTTGTGCAGAAAACACTAACACTTGTTCAGAAGGAAAGAAAGCACAGAGCCCCAGATTCTATGTTGTCCTGGGGAGCTTGCAGAGCACTGGGGAAAGGCAGGCAGAGAATTCTCTGATAGCACCTTCTCTGTGCCTGTTCACATTGCTTCGCAGAATCGCTTTTGTGCAGAAAACAGTAACACTTGTTCAGAACGAAAGAAAGCACAGAGCCCCAGATTCTATGTTGTCCTGGAGAGCTTGCAGAGCACTGGGGAAAGGCAGGCAGAGAATTCCCTGCTAGCACCTTCTCTGTGCCTGTTCACATTGCTTCGCAGAATCGCTTTTGTGCAGAAAACAGTAACACTTGTTCAGAAGGAAAGAAAGCACAGAGCCCCAGATTCTATGTTGTCCTGGAGAGCTTGCAGAGCACTGGGGAAAGGCAGGCAGAGAATTCCTTGCTAGCACCTTCTCTGTGCCTGGGAAGCAGAAGTGTTCACATTGCTTCGCAAGAATCGCTTTTGTGCAGAAAACACTAACACTTGTTCAGAAGGAAAGAAAGCACAGAGCCCCAGATTTTATGTTGTCCTGGAGAGCTTGCAGAGCACTGGGGAAAGGCAGGCAGAGAATTCCCTGCTAGCACCTTCTCTGTGCCTGTTCACATTGCTTCGCAGAATCGCTTTTGTGCAGAAAACAGTAACACTTGTTCAGAAGGAAAGAAAGCACAGAGCCCCAGATTCTATGTTGTCCTGGAGAGCTTGCAGAGCACTGGGGAAAGGCAGGCAGAGAATTCCTTGCTAGCACCTTCTCTGTGCCTGGGAAGCAGAAGTGTTCACATTGCTTCGCAAGAATCGCTTTTGTGCAGAAAACACTAACACTTGTTCAGAAGGAAAGAAAGCACAGAGCCCCAGATTCTATGTTGTCCTGGAGAGCTTGCAGAGCACTGGGGAAAGGCAGGCAGAGAATTCCCTGCTAGCACCTTCTCTGTGCCTGTTCACATTGCTTCGCAGAATCGCTTTTGTGCAGAAAACAGTAACACTTGTTCAGAACGAAAGAAAGCACAGAGCCCCAGATTCTATGTTGTCCTGGAGAGCTTGCAGAGCACTGGGGAAAGGCAGGCAGAGAATTCCCTGCTAGCACCTTCTCTGTGCCTGGGAAGCAGAAGTGTTCACATTGCTTCGCAGAATCGCTTTTGTGCAGAAAACAGTAACACTTGTTCAGAACGAAAGAAAGCACAGAGCCCCAGATTCTATGTTGTCTTGGAGAGCTTGCAGAGCACTGGGGAAAGGCTGGCAGAGAGTTCCCTGATAGCACCTTCTCTGTGCCTGTTCACATTGCTTCGCAGAATCGCTTTTGTGCAGAAAACAGTAACACTTGTTCAGAAGGAAAGAAAGCACAGAGCCCCAGATTCTATGTTGTCCTGGAGAGCTTGCAGAGCACTGGGGAAAGGCAGGCAGAGAATTCCCTGCTAGCACCTTCTCTGTGCCTGGGAAGCAGAAGTGTTCACATTGCTTCGCAAGAATCGCTTTTGTGCAGAAAACACTAACACTTGTTCAGAAGGAAAGAAAGCACAGAGCCCCAGATTTCATGTTGTCCTGGAGAGCTTGCAGAGCACTGGGGAAAGGCAGGCAGAGAATTCTCTGATAGCACCTTCTCTGTGCCTGTTCACATTGCTTCGCAGAATCGCTTTTGTGCAGAAAACAGTAACACTTGTTCAGAAGGAAAGAAAGCACAGAGCCCCAGATTCTATGTTGTCCTGGAGAGCTTGCAGAGCACTGGGGAAAGGCAGGCAGAGAATTCCCTGCTGGCACCTTCTCTGTGCCTGTTCACATTGCTTCGCAGAATCGCTTTTGTGCAGAAAACACTAACACTTGTTCAGAACGAAAGAAAGCACAGAGCCCCAGATTCTATGTTGTCCTGGAGAGCTTGCAGAGCACTGGGGAAAGGCAGGCAGAGAATTCCTTGCTAGCACCTTCTCTGTGCCTGGGAAGCAGAAGTGTTCACATTGCTTCGCAAGAATCGCTTTTGTGCAGAAAACACTAACACTTGTTCAGAAGGAAAGAAAGCACAGAGCCCCAGATTTTATGTTGTCCTGGAGAGCTTGCAGAGCACTGGGGAAAGGCAGGCAGAGAATTCCCTGCTAGCACCTTCTCTGTGCCTGTTCACATTGCTTCGCAGAATCGCTTTTGTGCAGAAAACAGTAACACTTGTTCAGAACGAAAGAAAGCACAGAGCCCCAGATTTTATGTTGTCCTGGAGAGCTTGCAGAGCACTGGGGAAAGGCAGGCAGAGAATTCCCTGCTAGCACCTTCTCTGTGCCTGTTCACATTGCTTCGCAAGAATCGCTTTTGTGCAGAAAACAGTAACACTTGTTCAGAACGAAAGAAAGCACAGAGCCCCAGATTCTATGTTGTCCTGGAGAGCTTGCAGAGCACTGGGGAAAGGCAGGCAGAGAATTCCCTGCTAGCACCTTCTCTGTGCCTGGGAAGCAGAAGTGTTCACATTGCTTCGCAAGAATCGCTTTTGTGCAGAAAACAGTAACACTTGTTCAGAACGAAAGAAAGCACAGAGCCCCAGATTTTATGTTGTCTTGGAGAGCTTGCAGAGCACTGGGGAAAGGCAGGCAGAGAATTCCCTGCTAGCACCTTCTCTGTGCCTGTTCACATTGCTTCGCAGAATCGCTTTTGTGCAGAAAACACTAACACTTGTTCAGAAGGAAAGAAAGCACAGAGCCCCAGATTCTATGTTGTCCTGGAGAGCTTGCAGAGCACTGGGGAAAGGCAGGCAGAGAATTCCTTGCTAGCACCTTCTCTGTGCCTGGGAAGCAGAAGTGTTCACATTGCTTCGCAAGAATCGCTTTTGTGCAGAAAACACTAACACTTGTTCAGAAGGAAAGAAAGCACAGAGCCCCAGATTCTATGTTGTCCTGGAGAGCTTGCAGAGCACTGGGGAAAGGCAGGCAGAGAATTCCTTGCTAGCACCTTCTCTGTGCCTGGGAAGCAGAAGTGTTCACATTGCTTCGCAAGAATCGCTTTTGTGCAGAAAACACTAACACTTGTTCAGAAGGAAAGAAAGCACAGAGCCCCAGATTCTATGTTGTCCTGGAGAGTTTGCAGAGCACTGGGGAAAGGCAGGCAGAGAATTCCCTGCTAGCACCTTCTCTGTGCCTGGGAAGCAGAAGTGTTCACATTGCTTCGCAAGAATCGCTTTTGTGCAGAAAACAATAACACTTGTTCAGAAGGAAAGAAAGCACAGAGCCCCAGATTTTATGTTGTCCTGGAGAGCTTGCAGAGCACTGGGGAAAGGCAGGCAGAGAATTCCCTGCTGGCACCTTCTCTGTGCCTGTTCACATTGCTTCGCAGAATCGCTTTTGTGCAGAAAACAGTAACACTTGTTCAGAAGGAAAGAAAGCACAGAGCCCCAGATTCTATGTTGTCCTGGAGAGCTTGCAGAGCACTGGGGAAAGGCAGGCAGAGAATTCCCTGCTAGCACCTTCTCTGTGCCTGGGAAGCAGAAGTGTTCACATTGCTTCGCAAGAATCGCTTTTGTGCAGAAAACACTAACACTTGTTCAGAAGGAAAGAAAGCACAGAGCCCCAGATTTTATGTTGTCCTGGAGAGCTTGCAGAGCACTGGGGAAAGGCAGGCAGAGAATTCCCTGCTAGCACCTTCTCTGTGCCTGTTCACATTGCTTCGCAGAATCGCTTTTGTGCAGAAAACACTAATACTTGTTCAGAACGAAAGAAAGCACAGAGCCCCAGATTTCATGTTGTCCTGGAGAGCTTGCAGAGCACTGGGGAAAGGCAGGCAGAGAATTCCCTGCTAGCACCTTCTCTGTGCCTGTTCACATTGCTTCGCAGAATCGCTTTTGTGCAGAAAACAGTAACACTTGTTCAGAACGAAAGAAAGCACAGAGCCCCAGATTCTATGTTGTCCTGGAGAGCTTGCAGAGCACTGGGGAAAGGCAGGCAGAGAATTCCCTGCTAGCACCTTCTCTGTGCCTGGGAAGCAGAAGTGTTCACATTGCTTCGCAAGAATCGCTTTTGTGCAGAAAACAGTAACACTTGTTCAGAACGAAAGAAAGCACAGAGCCCCAGATTTTATGTTGTCTTGGAGAGCTTGCAGAGCACTGGGGAAAGGCAGGCAGAGAATTCCCTGCTAGCACCTTCTCTGTGCCTGTTCACATTGCTTCGCAGAATCGCTTTTGTGCAGAAAACAGTAACACTTGTTCAGAAGGAAAGAAAGCACAGAGCCCCAGATTCTATGTTGTCCTGGAGAGCTTGCAGAGCACTGGGGAAAGGCAGGCAGAGAATTCCCTGCTAGCACCTTCTCTGTGCCTGGGAAGCAGAAGTGTTCACATTGCTTCGCAAGAATCGCTTTTGTGCAGAAAACACTAACACTTGTTCAGAAGGAAAGAAAGCACAGAGCCCCAGATTCTATGTTGTCCTGGAGAGCTTGCAGAGCACTGGGGAAAGGCAGGCAGAGAATTCTCTGATAGCACCTTCTCTGTGCCTGTTCACATTGCTTCGCAGAATCGCTTTTGTGCAGAAAACAGTAACACTTGTTCAGAAGGAAAGAAAGCACAGAGCCCCAGATTCTATGTTGTCCTGGAGAGCTTGCAGAGCACTGGGGAAAGGCAGGCAGAGAATTCCCTGCTAGCACCTTCTCTGTGCCTGTTCACATTGCTTCGCAGAATCGCTTTTGTGCAGAAAACACTAACACTTGTTCAGAACGAAAGAAAGCACAGAGCCCCAGATTTTATGTTGTCCTGGAGAGCTTGCAGAGCACTGGGGAAAGGCAGGCAGAGAATTCCCTGCTAGCACCTTCTCTGTGCCTGTTCACATTGCTTCGCAGAATCGCTTTTGTGCAGAAAACAGTAACACTTGTTCAGAACGAAAGAAAGCACAGAGCCCCAGATTCTATGTTGTCCTGGAGAGTTTGCAGAGCACTGGGGAAAGGCAGGCAGAGAATTCCCTGCTAGCACCTTCTCTGTGCCTGGGAAGCAGAAGTGTTCACATTGCTTCGCAAGAATCGCTTTTGTGCAGAAAACAGTAACACTTGTTCAGAACGAAAGAAAGCACAGAGCCCCAGATTTTATGTTGTCTTGGAGAGCTTGCAGAGCACTGGGGAAAGGCAGGCAGAGAATTCCCTGCTAGCACCTTCTCTGTGCCTGTTCACATTGCTTCGCAGAATCGCTTTTGTGCAGAAAACAGTAACACTTGTTCAGAAGGAAAGAAAGCACAGAGCCCCAGATTCTATGTTGTCCTGGAGAGCTTGCAGAGCACTGGGGAAAGGCAGGCAGAGAATTCCTTGCTAGCACCTTCTCTGTGCCTGGGAAGCAGAAGTGTTCACATTGCTTCGCAAGAATCGCTTTTGTGCAGAAAACACTAACACTTGTTCAGAAGGAAAGAAAGCACAGAGCCCCAGATTCTATGTTGTCCTGGAGAGCTTGCAGAGCACTGGGGAAAGGCAGGCAGAGAATTCCCTGCTAGCACCTTCTCTGTGCCTGGGAAGCAGAAGTGTTCACATTGCTTCGCAAGAATCGCTTTTGTGCAGAAAACACTAACACTTGTTCAGAAGGAAAGAAAGCACAGAGCCCCAGATTCTATGTTGTCCTGGAGAGTTTGCAGAGCACTGGGGAAAGGCAGGCAGAGAATTCCCTGCTAGCACCTTCTCTGTGCCTGGGAAGCAGAAGTGTTCACATTGCTTCGCAAGAATCGCTTTTGTGCAGAAAACAATAACACTTGTTCAGAAGGAAAGAAAGCACAGAGCCCCAGATTTTATGTTGTCCTGGAGAGCTTGCAGAGCACTGGGGAAAGGCAGGCAGAGAATTCCCTGCTGGCACCTTCTCTGTGCCTGTTCACATTGCTTCGCAGAATCGCTTTTGTGCAGAAAACAGTAACACTTGTTCAGAAGGAAAGAAAGCACAGAGCCCCAGATTCTATGTTGTCCTGGAGAGCTTGCAGAGCACTGGGGAAAGGCAGGCAGAGAATTCCTTGCTAGCACCTTCTCTGTGCCTGGGAAGCAGAAGTGTTCACATTGCTTCGCAAGAATCGCTTTTGTGCAGAAAACACTAACACTTGTTCAGAACGAAAGAAAGCACAGAGCCCCAGATTTTATGTTGTCCTGGAGAGCTTGCAGAGCACTGGGGAAAGGCAGGCAGAGAATTCCCTGCTAGCACCTTCTCTGTGCCTGTTCACATTGCTTCGCAGAATCGCTTTTGTGCAGAAAACAGTAACACTTGTTCAGAACGAAAGAAAGCACAGAGCCCCAGATTTCATGTTGTCCTGGAGAGCTTGCAGAGCACTGGGGAAAGGCAGGCAGAGAATTCCCTGCTAGCACCTTCTCTGTGCCTGTTCACATTGCTTCGCAGAATCGCTTTTGTGCAGAAAACAGTAACACTTGTTCAGAACGAAAGAAAGCACAGAGCCCCAGATTCTATGTTGTCCTGGAGAGCTTGCAGAGCACTGGGGAAAGGCAGGCAGAGAATTCCCTGCTAGCACCTTCTCTGTGCCTGGGAAGCAGAAGTGTTCACATTGCTTCGCAAGAATCGCTTTTGTGCAGAAAACAGTAACACTTGTTCAGAACGAAAGAAAGCACAGAGCCCCAGATTTTATGTTGTCTTGGAGAGCTTGCAGAGCACTGGGGAAAGGCAGGCAGAGAATTCCCTGCTAGCACCTTCTCTGTGCCTGTTCACATTGCTTCGCAGAATCGCTTTTGTTCAGAAAACAGTAACACTTGTTCAGAAGGAAAGAAAGCACAGAGCCCCAGATTCTATGTTGTCCTGGAGAGCTTGCAGAGCACTGGGGAAAGGTAGGCAGAGAATTCCTTGCTAGCACCTTCTCTGTGCCTGGGAAGCAGAAGTGTTCACATTGCTTCGCAAGAATCGCTTTTGTGCAGAAAACACTAACACTTGTTCAGAAGGAAAGAAAGCACAGAGCCCCAGATTCTATGTTGTCCTGGAGAGCTTGCAGAGCACTGGGGAAAGGCAGGCAGAGAATTCCCTGCTAGCACCTTCTCTGTGCCTGGGAAGCAGAAGTGTTCACATTGCTTCGCAAGAATCGCTTTTGTGCAGAAAACACTAACACTTGTTCAGAAGGAAAGAAAGCACAGAGCCCCAGATTCTATGTTGTCCTGGAGAGTTTGCAGAGCACTGGGGAAAGGCAGGCAGAGAATTCCCTGCTAGCACCTTCTCTGTGCCTGGGAAGCAGAAGTGTTCACATTGCTTCGCAAGAATCGCTTTTGTGCAGAAAACAGTAACACTTGTTCAGAAGGAAAGAAAGCACAGAGCCCCAGATTTTATGTTGTCCTGGAGAGCTTGCAGAGCAATGGGGAAAGGCAGGCAGAGAATTCCCTGCTGGCACCTTCTCTGTGCCTGTTCACATTGCTTCGCAAGAATCGCTTTTGTGCAGAAAACAGTAACACTTGTTCAGAACGAAAGAAAGCACAGAGCCCCAGATTCTATGTTGTCCTGGAGAGCTTGCAGAGCACTGGGGAAAGGCAGGCAGAGAATTCCTTGCTAGCACCTTCTCTGTGCCTGGGAAGCAGAAGTGTTCACATTGCTTCACAAGAATCGCTTTTGTGCAGAAAACACTAACACTTGTTCAGAAGGAAAGAAAGCACAGAGCCCCAGATTTTATGTTGTCCTGGAGAGCTTGCAGAGCACTGGGGAAAGGCAGGCAGAGAATTCCCTGCTAGCACCTTCTCTGTGCCTGTTCACATTGCTTCGCAGAATCGCTTTTGTGCAGAAAACAGTAACATTTGTTCAGAACGAAAGAAAGCACAGAGCCCCAGATTTCATGTTGTCCTGGAGAGCTTGCAGAGCACTGGGGAAAGGCAGGCAGAGAATTCCCTGCTAGCACCTTCTCTGTGCCTGTTCACATTGCTTCGCAGAATCGCTTTTGTGCAGAAAACAGTAACACTTGTTCAGAACGAAAGAAAGCACAGAGCCCCAGATTCTATGTTGTCCTGGAGAGCTTGCAGAGCACTGGGGAAAGGCAGGCAGAGAATTCCCTGCTAGCACCTTCTCTGTGCCTGGGAAGCAGAAGTGTTCACATTGCTTCGCAAGAATCGCTTTTGTGCAGAAAACAGTAACACTTGTTCAGAACGAAAGAAAGCACAGAGCCCCAGATTTTATGTTGTCTTGGAGAGCTTGCAGAGCACTGGGGAAAGGCAGGCAGAGAATACCCTGCTAGCACCTTCTCTGTGCCTGTTCACATTGCTTCGCAGAATCGCTTTTGTGCAGAAAACAATAACACTTGTTCAGAAGGAAAGAAAGCACAGAGCCCCAGATTTTATGTTGTCCTGGAGAGCTTGCAGAGCACTGGGGAAAGGCAGGCAGAGAATTCCCTGCTGGCACCTTCTCTGTGCCTGTTCACATTGCTTCGCAGAATCGCTTTTGTGCAGAAAACAGTAACACTTGTTCAGAACGAAAGAAAGCACAGAGCCCCAGATTTCATGTTGTCCTGGAGAGCTTGCAGAGCACTGGGGAAAGGCAGGCAGAGAATTCCCTGCTAGCACCTTCTCTGTGCCTGTTCACATTGCTTCGCAGAATCGCTTTTGTGCAGAAAACAGTAACACTTGTTCAGAACGAAAGAAAGCACAGAGCCCCAGATTCTATGTTGTCCTGGAGAGCTTGCAGAGCACTGGGGAAAGGCAGGCAGAGAATTCCCTGCTAGCACCTTCTCTGTGCCTGGGAAGCAGAAGTGTTCACATTGCTTCGCAAGAATCGCTTTTGTGCAGAAAACAGTAACACTTGTTCAGAACGAAAGAAAGCACAGAGCCCCAGATTTTATGTTGTCTTGGAGAGCTTGCAGAGCACTGGGGAAAGGCAGGCAGAGAATTCCCTGCTGGCACCTTCTCTGTGCCTGTTCACATTGCTTCGCAGAATCGCTTTTGTGCAGAAAACAGTAACACTCGTTCAGAACGAAAGAAAGCACAGAGCCCCAGATTTCATGTTGTCCTGGAGAGCTTGCAGAGCACTGGGGAAAGGCAGGCAGAGAATTCCCTGCTAGCACCTTCTCTGTGCCTGGGAAGCAGAAGTGTTCACATTGCTTCGCAAGAATCGCTTTTGTGCAGAAAACACTAACACTTGTTCAGAAGGAAAGAAAGCACAGAGCCCCAGATTTTATGTTGTCTTGGAGAGCTTGCAGAGCACTGGGGAAAGGCAGGCAGAGAATTCCCTGCTGGCACCTTCTCTGTGCCTGTTCACATTGCTTCGCAGAATCGCTTTTGTGCAGAAAACAGTAACACTTGTTCAGAACGAAAGAAAGCACAGAGCCCCAGATTTCATGTTGTCCTGGAGAGCTTGCAGAGCACTGGGGAAAGGCAGGCAGAGAATTCCCTGCTAGCACCTTCTCTGTGCCTGTTCACATTGCTTCGCAGAATCGCTTTTGTGCAGAAAACAGTAACACTTGTTCAGAACGAAAGAAAGCACAGAGCCCCAGATTCTATGTTGTCCTGGAGAGCTTGCAGAGCACTGGGGAAAGGCAGGCAGAGAATTCCTTGCTAGCACCTTCTCTGTGCCTGGGAAGCAGAAGTGTTCACATTGCTTCGCAAGAATCGCTTTTGTGCAGAAAACACTAACACTTGTTCAGAACGAAAGAAAGCACAGAGCCCCAGATTTTATGTTGTCTTGGAGAGCTTGCAGAGCACTGGGGAAAGGCAGGCAGAGAATTCCCTGCTAGCACCTTCTCTGTGCCTGTTCACATTGCTTCGCAGAATCGCTTTTGTTCAGAAAACAGTAACACTTGTTCAGAAGGAAAGAAAGCACAGAGCCCCAGATTCTATGTTGTCCTGGAGAGCTTGCAGAGCACTGGGGAAAGGTAGGCAGAGAATTCCTTGCTAGCACCTTCTCTGTGCCTGGGAAGCAGAAGTGTTCACATTGCTTCGCAAGAATCGCTTTTGTGCAGAAAACACTAACACTTGTTCAGAAGGAAAGAAAGCACAGAGCCCCAGATTCTATGTTGTCCTGGAGAGCTTGCAGAGCACTGGGGAAAGGCAGGCAGAGAATTCCCTGCTAGCACCTTCTCTGTGCCTGGGAAGCAGAAGTGTTCACATTGCTTCGCAAGAATCGCTTTTGTGCAGAAAACACTAACACTTGTTCAGAAGGAAAGAAAGCACAGAGCCCCAGATTCTATGTTGTCCTGGAGAGTTTGCAGAGCACTGGGGAAAGGCAGGCAGAGAATTCCCTGCTAGCACCTTCTCTGTGCCTGGGAAGCAGAAGTGTTCACATTGCTTCGCAAGAATCGCTTTTGTGCAGAAAACAGTAACACTTGTTCAGAAGGAAAGAAAGCACAGAGCCCCAGATTTTATGTTGTCCTGGAGAGCTTGCAGAGCACTGGGGAAAGGCAGGCAGAGAATTCCCTGCTGGCACCTTCTCTGTGCCTGTTCACATTGCTTCGCAAGAATCGCTTTTGTGCAGAAAACAGTAACACTTGTTCAGAACGAAAGAAAGCACAGAGCCCCAGATTCTATGTTGTCCTGGAGAGCTTGCAGAGCACTGGGGAAAGGCAGGCAGAGAATTCCTTGCTAGCACCTTCTCTGTGCCTGGGAAGCAGAAGTGTTCACATTGCTTCGCAAGAATCGCTTTTGTGCAGAAAACACTAACACTTGTTCAGAAGGAAAGAAAGCACAGAGCCCCAGATTTTATGTTGTCCTGGAGAGCTTGCAGAGCACTGGGGAAAGGCAGGCAGAGAATTCCCTGCTAGCACCTTCTCTGTGCCTGTTCACATTGCTTCGCAGAATCGCTTTTGTGCAGAAAACAGTAACACTTGTTCAGAACGAAAGAAAGCACAGAGCCCCAGATTTTATGTTGTCCTGGAGAGCTTGCAGAGCACTGGGGAAAGGCAGGCAGAGAATTCCCTGCTAGCACCTTCTCTGTGCCTGTTCACATTGCTTCGCAGAATCGCTTTTGTGCAGAAAACAGTAACACTTGTTCAGAAGGAAAGAAAGCACAGAGCCCCAGATTCTATGTTGTCCTGGAGAGCTTGCAGAGCACTGGGGAAAGGCAGGCAGAGAATTCCCTGCTAGCACCTTCTCTGTGCCTGGGAAGCAGAAGTGTTCACATTGCTTCGCAAGAATCGCTTTTGTGCAGAAAACAGTAACACTTGTTCAGAAGGAAAGAAAGCACAGAGCCCCAGATTTTATGTTGTCTTGGAGAGCTTGCAGAGCACTGGGGAAAGGCAGGCAGAGAATTCCCTGCTAGCACCTTCTCTGTGCCTGTTCACATTGCTTCGCAGAATCGCTTTTGTGCAGAAAACAGTAACACTTGTTCAGAACGAAAGAAAGCACAGAGCCCCAGATTCTATGTTGTCCTGGAGAGCTTGCAGAGCACTGGGGAAAGGCAGGCAGAGAATTCCTTGCTAGCACCTTCTCTGTGCCTGGGAAGCAGAAGTGTTCACATTGCTTCGCAAGAATCGCTTTTGTGCAGAAAACACTAACACTTGTTCAGAAGGAAAGAAAGCACAGAGCCCCAGATTCTATGTTGTCCTGGAGAGCTTGCAGAGCACTGGGGAAAGGCAGGCAGAGAATTCCCTGCTAGCACCTTCTCTGTGCCTGGGAAGCAGAAGTGTTCACATTGCTTCGCAAGAATCGCTTTTGTGCAGAAAACACTAACACTTGTTCAGAAGGAAAGAAAGCACAGAGCCCCAGATTCTATGTTGTCCTGGAGAGTTTGCAGAGCACTGGGGAAAGGCAGGCAGAGAATTCCCTGCTAGCACCTTCTCTGTGCCTGGGAAGCAGAAGTGTTCACATTGCTTCGCAAGAATCGCTTTTGTGCAGAAAACAATAACACTTGTTCAGAAGGAAAGAAAGCACAGAGCCCCAGATTTTATGTTGTCCTGGAGAGCTTGCAGAGCACTGGGGAAAGGCAGGCAGAGAATTCCCTGCTGGCACCTTCTCTGTGCCTGTTCACATTGCTTCGCAGAATCGCTTTTGTGCAGAAAACAGTAACACTTGTTCAGAACGAAAGAAAGCACAGAGCCCCAGATTCTATGTTGTCCTGGAGAGCTTGCAGAGCACTGGGGAAAGGCAGGCAGAGAATTCCTTGCTAGCACCTTCTCTGTGCCTGGGAAGCAGAAGTGTTCACATTGCTTCGCAGAATCGCTTTTGTGCAGAAAACACTAACACTTGTTCAGAACGAAAGAAAGCACAGAGCCCCAGATTTTATGTTGTCCTGGAGAGCTTGCAGAGCACTGGGGAAAGGCAGGCAGAGAATTCCCTGCTAGCACCTTCTCTGTGCCTGTTCACATTGCTTCGCAAGAATCGCTTTTGTGCAGAAAACAGTAACACTTGTTCAGAACGAAAGAAAGCACAGAGCCCCAGATTTCATGTTGTCCTGGAGAGCTTGCAGAGCACTGGGGAAAGGCAGGCAGAGAATTCCCTGCTAGCACCTTCTCTGTGCCTGTTCACATTGCTTCGCAGAATCGCTTTTGTGCAGAAAACAGTAACACTTGTTCAGAAGGAAAGAAAGCACAGAGCCCCAGATTCTATGTTGTCCTGGAGAGCTTGCAGAGCACTGGGGAAAGGTAGGCAGAGAATTCCTTGCTAGCACCTTCTCTGTGCCTGGGAAGCAGAAGTGTTCACATTGCTTCGCAAGAATCGCTTTTGTGCAGAAAACACTAACACTTGTTCAGAAGGAAAGAAAGCACAGAGCCCCAGATTCTATGTTGTCCTGGAGAGTTTGCAGAGCACTGGGGAAAGGCAGGCAGAGAATTCCCTGCTAGCACCTTCTCTGTGCCTGGGAAGCAGAAGTGTTCACATTGCTTCGCAAGAATCGCTTTTGTGCAGAAAACAGTAACACTTGTTCAGAAGGAACGAAAGCACAGAGCCCCAGATTTTATGTTGTCCTGGAGAGCTTGCAGAGCACTGGGGAAAGGCAGGCAGAGAATTCCCTGCTGGCACCTTCTCTGTGCCTGTTCACATTGCTTCGCAAGAATCGCTTTTGTGCAGAAAACAGTAACACTTGTTCAGAACGAAAGAAAGCACAGAGCCCCAGATTCTATGTTGTCCTGGAGAGTTTGCAGAGCACTGGGGAAAGGCAGGCAGAGAATTCCCTGCTAGCACCTTCTCTGTGCCTGGGAAGCAGAAGTGTTCACATTGCTTCGCAAGAATCGCTTTTGTGCAGAAAACAGTAACACTTGTTCAGAAGGAAAGAAAGCACAGAGCCCCAGATTTTATGTTGTCCTGGAGAGCTTGCAGAGCAATGGGGAAAGGCAGGCAGAGAATTCCCTGCTGGCACCTTCTCTGTGCCTGTTCACATTGCTTCGCAAGAATCGCTTTTGTGCAGAAAACAGTAACACTTGTTCAGAACGAAAGAAAGCACAGAGCCCCAGATTCTATGTTGTCCTGGAGAGCTTGCAGAGCACTGGGGAAAGGCAGGCAGAGAATTCCTTGCTAGCACCTTCTCTGTGCCTGGGAAGCAGAAGTGTTCACATTGCTTCACAAGAATCGCTTTTGTGCAGAAAACACTAACACTTGTTCAGAAGGAAAGAAAGCACAGAGCCCCAGATTTTATGTTGTCCTGGAGAGCTTGCAGAGCACTGGGGAAAGGCAGGCAGAGAATTCCCTGCTAGCACCTTCTCTGTGCCTGTTCACATTGCTTCGCAGAATCGCTTTTGTGCAGAAAACAGTAACATTTGTTCAGAACGAAAGAAAGCACAGAGCCCCAGATTTCATGTTGTCCTGGAGAGCTTGCAGAGCACTGGGGAAAGGCAGGCAGAGAATTCCCTGCTAGCACCTTCTCTGTGCCTGTTCACATTGCTTCGCAGAATCGCTTTTGTGCAGAAAACAGTAACACTTGTTCAGAACGAAAGAAAGCACAGAGCCCCAGATTCTATGTTGTCCTGGAGAGCTTGCAGAGCACTGGGGAAAGGCAGGCAGAGAATTCCCTGCTAGCACCTTCTCTGTGCCTGGGAAGCAGAAGTGTTCACATTGCTTCGCAAGAATCGCTTTTGTGCAGAAAACAGTAACACTTGTTCAGAACGAAAGAAAGCACAGAGCCCCAGATTTTATGTTGTCTTGGAGAGCTTGCAGAGCACTGGGGAAAGGCAGGCAGAGAATACCCTGCTAGCACCTTCTCTGTGCCTGTTCACATTGCTTCGCAGAATCGCTTTTGTGCAGAAAACAGTAACACTTGTTCAGAACGAAAGAAAGCACAGAGCCCCAGATTCTATGTTGTCCTGGAGAGCTTGCAGAGCACTGGGGAAAGGCAGGCAGAGAATTCCTTGCTAGCACCTTCTCTGTGCCTGGGAAGCAGAAGTGTTCACATTGCTTCGCAAGAATCGCTTTTGTGCAGAAAACACTAACACTTGTTCAGAAGGAAAGAAAGCACAGAGCCCCAGATTCTATGTTGTCCTGGAGAGCTTGCAGAGCACTGGGGAAAGGCAGGCAGAGAATTCCCTGCTAGCACCTTCTCTGTGCCTGGGAAGCAGAAGTGTTCACATTGCTTCGCAAGAATCGCTTTTGTGCAGAAAACACTAACACTTGTTCAGAAGGAAAGAAAGCACAGAGCCCCAGATTCTATGTTGTCCTGGAGAGTTTGCAGAGCACTGGGGAAAGGCAGGCAGAGAATTCCCTGCTAGCACCTTCTCTGTGCCTGGGAAGCAGAAGTGTTCACATTGCTTCGCAAGAATCGCTTTTGTGCAGAAAACAATAACACTTGTTCAGAAGGAAAGAAAGCACAGAGCCCCAGATTTTATGTTGTCCTGGAGAGCTTGCAGAGCACTGGGGAAAGGCAGGCAGAGAATTCCCTGCTGGCACCTTCTCTGTGCCTGTTCACATTGCTTCGCAGAATCGCTTTTGTGCAGAAAACAGTAACACTTGTTCAGAACGAAAGAAAGCACAGAGCCCCAGATTTCATGTTGTCCTGGAGAGCTTGCAGAGCACTGGGGAAAGGCAGGCAGAGAATTCCCTGCTAGCACCTTCTCTGTGCCTGTTCACATTGCTTCGCAGAATCGCTTTTGTGCAGAAAACAGTAACACTTGTTCAGAACGAAAGAAAGCACAGAGCCCCAGATTCTATGTTGTCCTGGAGAGCTTGCAGAGCACTGGGGAAAGGCAGGCAGAGAATTCCCTGCTAGCACCTTCTCTGTGCCTGGGAAGCAGAAGTGTTCACATTGCTTCGCAAGAATCGCTTTTGTGCAGAAAACAGTAACACTTGTTCAGAACGAAAGAAAGCACAGAGCCCCAGATTTTATGTTGTCTTGGAGAGCTTGCAGAGCACTGGGGAAAGGCAGGCAGAGAATTCCCTGCTGGCACCTTCTCTGTGCCTGTTCACATTGCTTCGCAGAATCGCTTTTGTGCAGAAAACAGTAACACTCGTTCAGAACGAAAGAAAGCACAGAGCCCCAGATTTCATGTTGTCCTGGAGAGCTTGCAGAGCACTGGGGAAAGGCAGGCAGAGAATTCCCTGCTAGCACCTTCTCTGTGCCTGGGAAGCAGAAGTGTTCACATTGCTTCGCAAGAATCGCTTTTGTGCAGAAAACACTAACACTTGTTCAGAAGGAAAGAAAGCACAGAGCCCCAGATTTTATGTTGTCTTGGAGAGCTTGCAGAGCACTGGGGAAAGGCAGGCAGAGAATTCCCTGCTGGCACCTTCTCTGTGCCTGTTCACATTGCTTCGCAGAATCGCTTTTGTGCAGAAAACAGTAACACTTGTTCAGAACGAAAGAAAGCACAGAGCCCCAGATTTCATGTTGTCCTGGAGAGCTTGCAGAGCACTGGGGAAAGGCAGGCAGAGAATTCCCTGCTAGCACCTTCTCTGTGCCTGTTCACATTGCTTCGCAGAATCGCTTTTGTGCAGAAAACAGTAACACTTGTTCAGAACGAAAGAAAGCACAGAGCCCCAGATTCTATGTTGTCCTGGAGAGCTTGCAGAGCACTGGGGAAAGGCAGGCAGAGAATTCCTTGCTAGCACCTTCTCTGTGCCTGGGAAGCAGAAGTGTTCACATTGCTTCGCAGAATCGCTTTTGTGCAGAAAACACTAACACTTGTTCAGAACGAAAGAAAGCACAGAGCCCCAGATTTTATGTTGTCCTGGAGAGCTTGCAGAGCACTGGGGAAAGGCAGGCAGAGAATTCCCTGCTAGCACCTTCTCTGTGCCTGTTCACATTGCTTCGCAGAATCGCTTTTGTTCAGAAAACAGTAACACTTGTTCAGAAGGAAAGAAAGCACAGAGCCCCAGATTCTATGTTGTCCTGGAGAGCTTGCAGAGCACTGGGGAAAGGTAGGCAGAGAATTCCTTGCTAGCACCTTCTCTGTGCCTGGGAAGCAGAAGTGTTCACATTGCTTCGCAAGAATCGCTTTTGTGCAGAAAACACTAACACTTGTTCAGAAGGAAAGAAAGCACAGAGCCCCAGATTCTATGTTGTCCTGGAGAGCTTGCAGAGCACTGGGGAAAGGCAGGCAGAGAATTCCCTGCTAGCACCTTCTCTGTGCCTGGGAAGCAGAAGTGTTCACATTGCTTCGCAAGAATCGCTTTTGTGCAGAAAACACTAACACTTGTTCAGAAGGAAAGAAAGCACAGAGCCCCAGATTCTATGTTGTCCTGGAGAGTTTGCAGAGCACTGGGGAAAGGCAGGCAGAGAATTCCCTGCTAGCACCTTCTCTGTGCCTGGGAAGCAGAAGTGTTCACATTGCTTCGCAAGAATCGCTTTTGTGCAGAAAACACTAACACTTGTTCAGAAGGAAAGAAAGCACAGAGCCCCAGATTTTATGTTGTCCTGGAGAGCTTGCAGAGCACTGGGGAAAGGCAGGCAGAGAATTCCCTGCTAGCACCTTCTCTGTGCCTGTTCACATTGCTTCGCAAGAATCGCTTTTGTGCAGAAAACAGTAACACTTGTTCAGAACGAAAGAAAGCACAGAGCCCCAGATTCTATGTTGTCCTGGAGAGCTTGCAGAGCACTGGGGAAAGGCAGGCAGAGAATTCCTTGCTAGCACCTTCTCTGTGCCTGGGAAGCAGAAGTGTTCACATTGCTTCGCAAGAATCGCTTTTGTGCAGAAAACACTAACACTTGTTCAGAAGGAAAGAAAGCACAGAGCCCCAGATTTTATGTTGTCCTGGAGAGCTTGCAGAGCACTGGGGAAAGGCAGGCAGAGAATTCCCTGCTAGCACCTTCTCTGTGCCTGTTCACATTGCTTCGCAGAATCGCTTTTGTGCAGAAAACAGTAACACTTGTTCAGAACGAAAGAAAGCACAGAGCCCCAGATTTTATGTTGTCCTGGAGAGCTTGCAGAGCACTGGGGAAAGGCAGGCAGAGAATTCCCTGCTAGCACCTTCTCTGTGCCTGTTCACATTGCTTCGCAGAATCGCTTTTGTGCAGAAAACAGTAACACTTGTTCAGAACGAAAGAAAGCACAGAGCCCCAGATTCTATGTTGTCCTGGAGAGCTTGCAGAGCACTGGGGAAAGGCAGGCAGAGAATTCCCTGCTAGCACCTTCTCTGTGCCTGGGAAGCAGAAGTGTTCACATTGCTTCGCAAGAATCGCTTTTGTGCAGAAAACAGTAACACTTGTTCAGAAGGAAAGAAAGCACAGAGCCCCAGATTTTATGTTGTCTTGGAGAGCTTGCAGAGCACTGGGGAAAGGCAGGCAGAGAATTCCCTGCTAGCACCTTCTCTGTGCCTGTTCACATTGCTTCGCAGAATCGCTTTTGTGCAGAAAACAGTAACACTTGTTCAGAACGAAAGAAAGCACAGAGCCCCAGATTCTATGTTGTCCTGGAGAGCTTGCAGAGCACTGGGGAAAGGCAGGCAGAGAATTCCTTGCTAGCACCTTCTCTGTGCCTGGGAAGCAGAAGTGTTCACATTGCTTCGCAAGAATCGCTTTTGTGCAGAAAACACTAACACTTGTTCAGAAGGAAAGAAAGCACAGAGCCCCAGATTCTATGTTGTCCTGGAGAGCTTGCAGAGCACTGGGGAAAGGCAGGCAGAGAATTCCCTGCTAGCACCTTCTCTGTGCCTGGGAAGCAGAAGTGTTCACATTGCTTCGCAAGAATCGCTTTTGTGCAGAAAACAATAACACTTGTTCAGAAGGAAAGAAAGCACAGAGCCCCAGATTTTATGTTGTCCTGGAGAGCTTGCAGAGCACTGGGGAAAGGCAGGCAGAGAATTCCCTGCTGGCACCTTCTCTGTGCCTGTTCACATTGCTTCGCAGAATCGCTTTTGTGCAGAAAACAGTAACACTTGTTCAGAACGAAAGAAAGCACAGAGCCCCAGATTCTATGTTGTCCTGGAGAGCTTGCAGAGCACTGGGGAAAGGCAGGCAGAGAATTCCTTGCTAGCACCTTCTCTGTGCCTGGGAAGCAGAAGTGTTCACATTGCTTCGCAGAATCGCTTTTGTGCAGAAAACACTAACACTTGTTCAGAACGAAAGAAAGCACAGAGCCCCAGATTTTATGTTGTCCTGGAGAGCTTGCAGAGCACTGGGGAAAGGCAGGCAGAGAATTCCCTGCTAGCACCTTCTCTGTGCCTGTTCACATTGCTTCGCAGAATCGCTTTTGTGCAGAAAACAGTAACACTTGTTCAGAACGAAAGAAAGCACAGAGCCCCAGATTTCATGTTGTCCTGGAGAGCTTGCAGAGCACTGGGGAAAGGCAGGCAGAGAATTCCCTGCTAGCACCTTCTCTGTGCCTGTTCACATTGCTTCGCAGAATCGCTTTTGTGCAGAAAACAGTAACACTTGTTCAGAAGGAAAGAAAGCACAGAGCCCCAGATTCTATGTTGTCCTGGAGAGCTTGCAGAGCACTGGGGAAAGGTAGGCAGAGAATTCCTTGCTAGCACCTTCTCTGTGCCTGGGAAGCAGAAGTGTTCACATTGCTTCGCAAGAATCGCTTTTGTGCAGAAAACACTAACACTTGTTCAGAAGGAAAGAAAGCACAGAGCCCCAGATTCTATGTTGTCCTGGAGAGTTTGCAGAGCACTGGGGAAAGGCAGGCAGAGAATTCCCTGCTAGCACCTTCTCTGTGCCTGGGAAGCAGAAGTGTTCACATTGCTTCGCAAGAATCGCTTTTGTGCAGAAAACAGTAACACTTGTTCAGAAGGAACGAAAGCACAGAGCCCCAGATTTTATGTTGTCCTGGAGAGCTTGCAGAGCACTGGGGAAAGGCAGGCAGAGAATTCCCTGCTGGCACCTTCTCTGTGCCTGTTCACATTGCTTCGCAAGAATCGCTTTTGTGCAGAAAACAGTAACACTTGTTCAGAACGAAAGAAAGCACAGAGCCCCAGATTCTATGTTGTCCTGGAGAGCTTGCAGAGCACTGGGGAAAGGCAGGCAGAGAATTCCTTGCTAGCACCTTCTCTGTGCCTGGGAAGCAGAAGTGTTCACATTGCTTCGCAAGAATCGCTTTTGTGCAGAAAACAGTAACACTTGTTCAGAAGGAAAGAAAGCACAGAGCCCCAGATTTTATGTTGTCCTGGAGAGCTTGCAGAGCACTGGGGAAAGGCAGGCAGAGAATTCCCTGCTAGCACCTTCTCTGTGCCTGTTCACATTGCTTCGCAGAATCGCTTTTGTGCAGAAAACAGTAACACTTGTTCAGAACGAAAGAAAGCACAGAGCCCCAGATTTCATGTTGTCCTGGAGAGCTTGCAGAGCACTGGGGAAAGGCAGGCAGAGAATTCCCTGCTAGCACCTTCTCTGTGCCTGTTCACATTGCTTCGCAGAATCGCTTTTGTGCAGAAAACAGTAACACTTGTTCAGAACGAAAGAAAGCACAGAGCCCCAGATTCTATGTTGTCCTGGAGAGCTTGCAGAGCACTGGGGAAAGGCAGGCAGAGAATTCCCTGCTAGCACCTTCTCTGTGCCTGGGAAGCAGAAGTGTTCACATTGCTTCGCAAGAATCGCTTTTGTGCAGAAAACAGTAACACTTGTTCAGAACGAAAGAAAGCACAGAGCCCCAGATTTTATGTTGTCTTGGAGAGCTTGCAGAGCACTGGGGAAAGGCAGGCAGAGAATTCCCTGCTAGCACCTTCTCTGTGCCTGTTCACATTGCTTCGCAGAATCGCTTTTGTGCAGAAAACAGTAACACTTGTTCAGAAGGAAAGAAAGCACAGAGCCCCAGATTCTATGTTGTCCTGGAGAGCTTGCAGAGCACTGGGGAAAGGCAGGCAGAGAATTCCTTGCTAGCACCTTCTCTGTGCCTGGGAAGCAGAAGTGTTCACATTGCTTCGCAAGAATCGCTTTTGTGCAGAAAACACTAACACTTGTTCAGAAGGAAAGAAAGCACAGAGCCCCAGATTCTATGTTGTCCTGGAGAGCTTGCAGAGCACTGGGGAAAGGCAGGCAGAGAATTCCCTGCTAGCACCTTCTCTGTGCCTGGGAAGCAGAAGTGTTCACATTGCTTCGCAAGAATCGCTTTTGTGCAGAAAACACTAACACTTGTTCAGAAGGAAAGAAAGCACAGAGCCCCAGATTTTATGTTGTCCTGGAGAGCTTGCAGAGCACTGGGGAAAGGCAGGCAGAGAATTCCCTGCTGGCACCTTCTCTGTGCCTGTTCACATTGCTTCGCAGAATCGCTTTTGTGCAGAAAACAGTAACACTTGTTCAGAACGAAAGAAAGCACAGAGCCCCAGATTCTATGTTGTCCTGGAGAGCTTGCAGAGCACTGGGGAAAGGCAGGCAGAGAATTCCTTGCTAGCACCTTCTCTGTGCCTGGGAAGCAGAAGTGTTCACATTGCTTCGCAAGAATCGCTTTTGTGCAGAAAACACTAACACTTGTTCAGAAGGAAAGAAAGCACAGAGCCCCAGATTTTATGTTGTCCTGGAGAGCTTGCAGAGCACTGGGGAAAGGCAGGCAGAGAATTCCCTGCTAGCACCTTCTCTGTGCCTGTTCACATTGCTTCGCAGAATCGCTTTTGTGCAGAAAACAGTAACACTTGTTCAGAACGAAAGAAAGCACAGAGCCCCAGATTTCATGTTGTCCTGGAGAGCTTGCAGAGCACTGGGGAAAGGCAGGCAGAGAATTCCCTGCTAGCACCTTCTCTGTGCCTGTTCACATTGCTTCGCAGAATCGCTTTTGTGCAGAAAACAGTAACACTTGTTCAGAACGAAAGAAAGCACAGAGCCCCAGATTCTATGTTGTCCTGGAGAGCTTGCAGAGCACTGGGGAAAGGCAGGCAGAGAATTCCCTGATAGCACCTTCTCTGTGCCTGTTCACATTGCTTCGCAGAATCGCTTTTGTGCAGAAAACACTAACACTTGTTCAGAACAAAAGAAAGCACAGAGCCCCAGATTCTATGTTGTCCTGGAGAGCTTGCAGAGCACTGGGGAAAGGCAGGCAGAGAATTCCCTGCTAGCACCTTCTCTGTGCCTGGGAAGCAGAAGTGTTCACATTGCTTCGCAAGAATCGCTTTTGTGCAGAAAACACTAACACTTGTTCAGAAGGAAAGAAAGCACAGAGCCCCAGATTTTATGTTGTCCTGGAGAGCTTGCAGAGCACTGGGGAAAGGCAGGCAGAGAATTCCCTGCTAGCACCTTCTCTGTGCCTGGGAAGCAGAAGTGTTCACATTGCTTCGCAAGAATCGCTTTTGTGCAGAAAACAGTAACACTTGTTCAGAACGAAAGAAAGCACAGAGCCCCAGATTTTATGTTGTCTTGGAGAGCTTGCAGAGCACTGGGGAAAGGCAGGCAGAGAATTCCCTGCTAGCACCTTCTCTGTGCCTGTTCACATTGCTTCGCAGAATCGCTTTTGTGCAGAAAACAGTAACACTTGTTCAGAAGGAAAGAAAGCACAGAGCCCCAGATTCTATGTTGTCCTGGAGAGCTTGCAGAGCACTGGGGAAAGGCAGGCAGAGAATTCCTTGCTAGCACCTTCTCTGTGCCTGGGAAGCAGAAGTGTTCACATTGCTTCGCAAGAATCGCTTTTGTGCAGAAAACACTAACACTTGTTCAGAAGGAAAGAAAGCACAGAGCCCCAGATTCTATGTTGTCCTGGAGAGCTTGCAGAGCACTGGGGAAAGGCAGGCAGAGAATTCCCTGCTAGCACCTTCTCTGTGCCTGGGAAGCAGAAGTGTTCACATTGCTTCGCAAGAATCGCTTTTGTGCAGAAAACACTAACACTTGTTCAGAAGGAAAGAAAGCACAGAGCCCCAGATTTTATGTTGTCCTGGAGAGCTTGCAGAGCACTGGGGAAAGGCAGGCAGAGAATTCCCTGATAGCACCTTCTCTGTGCCTGTTCACATTGCTTCGCAGAATCGCTTTTGTGCAGAAAACAGTAACACTTGTTCAGAACGAAAGAAAGCACAGAGCCCCAGATTCTATGTTGTCCTGGAGAGCTTGCAGAGCACTGGGGAAAGGCAGGCAGAGAATTCCTTGCTAGCACCTTCTCTGTGCCTGGGAAGCAGAAGTGTTCACATTGCTTCGCAAGAATCGCTTTTGTGCAGAAAACACTAACACTTGTTCAGAAGGAAAGAAAGCACAGAGCCCCAGATTTTATGTTGTCCTGGAGAGCTTGCAGAGCACTGGGGAAAGGCAGGCAGAGAATTCCCTGCTAGCACCTTCTCTGTGCCTGTTCACATTGCTTCGCAGAATCGCTTTTGTGCAGAAAACAGTAACACTTGTTCAGAACGAAAGAAAGCACAGAGCCCCAGATTTCATGTTGTCCTGGAGAGCTTGCAGAGCACTGGGGAAAGGCAGGCAGAGAATTCCCTGCTAGCACCTTCTCTGTGCCTGTTCACATTGCTTCGCAGAATCGCTTTTGTGCAGAAAACAGTAACACTTGTTCAGAACGAAAGAAAGCACAGAGCCCCAGATTCTATGTTGTCCTGGAGAGCTTGCAGAGCACTGGGGAAAGGCAGGCAGAGAATTCCCTGATAGCACCTTCTCTGTGCCTGTTCACATTGCTTCGCAGAATCGCTTTTGTGCAGAAAACTCTAACACTTGTTCAGAACAAAAGAAAGCACAGAGCCCCAGATTCTATGTTGTCCTGGAGAGCTTGCAGAGCACTGGGGAAAGGCAGGCAGAGAATTCCCTGCTAGCACCTTCTCTGTGCCTGGGAAGCAGAAGTGTTCACATTGCTTCGCAAGAATCGCTTTTGTGCAGAAAACACTAACACTTGTTCAGAAGGAAAGAAAGCACAGAGCCCCAGATTTTATGTTGTCCTGGAGAGCTTGCAGAGCACTGGGGAAAGGCAGGCAGAGAATTCCCTGCTGGCACCTTCTCTGTGCCTGTTCACATTGCTTCGCAGAATCGCTTTTGTGCAGAAAACAGTAACACTTGTTCAGAACGAAAGAAAGCACAGAGCCCCAGATTCTATGTTGTCCTGGAGAGCTTGCAGAGCACTGGGGAAAGGCAGGCAGAGAATTCCTTGCTAGCACCTTCTCTGTGCCTGGGAAGCAGAAGTGTTCACATTGCTTCGCAGAATCGCTTTTGTGCAGAAAACAGTAACACTTGTTCAGAACGAAAGAAAGCACAGAGCCCCAGATTTTATGTTGTCTTGGAGAGCTTGCAGAGCACTGGGGAAAGGCAGGCAGAGAATTCCCTGCTAGCACCTTCTCTGTGCCTGTTCACATTGCTTCGCAGAATCGCTTTTGTGCAGAAAACAGTAACACTTGTTCAGAAGGAAAGAAAGCACAGAGCCCCAGATTCTATGTTGTCCTGGAGAGCTTGCAGAGCACTGGGGAAAGGCAGGCAGAGAATTCCTTGCTAGCACCTTCTCTGTGCCTGGGAAGCAGAAGTGTTCACATTGCTTCGCAAGAATCGCTTTTGTGCAGAAAACACTAACACTTGTTCAGAAGGAAAGAAAGCACAGAGCCCCAGATTCTATGTTGTCCTGGAGAGCTTGCAGAGCACTGGGGAAAGGCAGGCAGAGAATTCCCTGCTAGCACCTTCTCTGTGCCTGGGAAGCAGAAGTGTTCACATTGCTTCGCAAGAATCGCTTTTGTGCAGAAAACACTAACACTTGTTCAGAAGGAAAGAAAGCACAGAGCCCCAGATTTTATGTTGTCCTGGAGAGCTTGCAGAGCACTGGGGAAAGGCAGGCAGAGAATTCCCTGCTGGCACCTTCTCTGTGCCTGTTCACATTGCTTCGCAGAATCGCTTTTGTGCAGAAAACAGTAACACTTGTTCAGAACGAAAGAAAGCACAGAGCCCCAGATTCTATGTTGTCCTGGAGAGCTTGCAGAGCACTGGGGAAAGGCAGGCAGAGAATTCCTTGCTAGCACCTTCTCTGTGCCTGGGAAGCAGAAGTGTTCACATTGCTTCGCAAGAATCGCTTTTGTGCAGAAAACACTAACACTTGTTCAGAAGGAAAGAAAGCACAGAGCCCCAGATTTTATGTTGTCCTGGAGAGCTTGCAGAGCACTGGGGAAAGGCAGGCAGAGAATTCCCTGCTAGCACCTTCTCTGTGCCTGTTCACATTGCTTCGCAGAATCGCTTTTGTGCAGAAAACAGTAACACTTGTTCAGAACGAAAGAAAGCACAGAGCCCCAGATTTCATGTTGTCCTGGAGAGCTTGCAGAGCACTGGGGAAAGGCAGGCAGAGAATTCCCTGCTAGCACCTTCTCTGTGCCTGTTCACATTGCTTCGCAGAATCGCTTTTGTGCAGAAAACAGTAACACTTGTTCAGAACGAAAGAAAGCACAGAGCCCCAGATTCTATGTTGTCCTGGAGAGCTTGCAGAGCACTGGGGAAAGGCAGGCAGAGAATTCCCTGATAGCACCTTCTCTGTGCCTGTTCACATTGCTTCGCAGAATCGCTTTTGTGCAGAAAACACTAACACTTGTTCAGAACAAAAGAAAGCACAGAGCCCCAGATTCTATGTTGTCCTGGAGAGCTTGCAGAGCACTGGGGAAAGGCAGGCAGAGAATTCCCTGCTAGCACCTTCTCTGTGCCTGGGAAGCAGAAGTGTTCACATTGCTTCGCAAGAATCGCTTTTGTGCAGAAAACACTAACACTTGTTCAGAAGGAAAGAAAGCACAGAGCCCCAGATTTTATGTTGTCCTGGAGAGCTTGCAGAGCACTGGGGAAAGGCAGGCAGAGAATTCCCTGCTGGCACCTTCTCTGTGCCTGTTCACATTGCTTCGCAGAATCGCTTTTGTGCAGAAAACAGTAACACTTGTTCAGAACGAAAGAAAGCACAGAGCCCCAGATTCTATGTTGTCCTGGAGAGCTTGCAGAGCACTGGGGAAAGGCAGGCAGAGAATTCCTTGCTAGCACCTTCTCTGTGCCTGGGAAGCAGAAGTGTTCACATTGCTTCGCAGAATCGCTTTTGTGCAGAAAACACTAACACTTGTTCAGAACGAAAGAAAGCACAGAGCCCCAGATTTTATGTTGTCCTGGAGAGCTTGCAGAGCACTGGGGAAAGGCAGGCAGAGAATTCCCTGCTAGCACCTTCTCTGTGCCTGTTCACATTGCTTCGCAGAATCGCTTTTGTGCAGAAAACAGTAACACTTGTTCAGAAGGAAAGAAAGCACAGAGCCCCAGATTTCATGTTGTCCTGGAGAGCTTGCAGAGCACTGGGGAAAGGTAGGCAGAGAATTCCTTGCTAGCACCTTCTCTGTGCCTGGGAAGCAGAAGTGTTCACATTGCTTCGCAAGAATCGCTTTTGTGCAGAAAACACTAACACTTGTTCAGAAGGAAAGAAAGCACAGAGCCCCAGATTCTATGTTGTCCTGGAGAGCTTGCAGAGCACTGGGGAAAGGCAGGCAGAGAATTCCCTGCTAGCACCTTCTCTGTGCCTGGGAAGCAGAAGTGTTCACATTGCTTCGCAAGAATCGCTTTTGTGCAGAAAACACTAACACTTGTTCAGAAGGAAAGAAAGCACAGAGCCCCAGATTTTATGTTGTCCTGGAGAGCTTGCAGAGCACTGGGGAAAGGCAGGCAGAGAATTCCCTGCTGGCACCTTCTCTGTGCCTGTTCACATTGCTTCGCAGAATCGCTTTTGTGCAGAAAACAGTAACACTTGTTCAGAACGAAAGAAAGCACAGAGCCCCAGATTCTATGTTGTCCTGGAGAGCTTGCAGAGCACTGGGGAAAGGCAGGCAGAGAATTCCTTGCTAGCACCTTCTCTGTGCCTGGGAAGCAGAAGTGTTCACATTGCTTCGCAAGAATCGCTTTTGTGCAGAAAACACTAACACTTGTTCAGAAGGAAAGAAAGCACAGAGCCCCAGATTTTATGTTGTCCTGGAGAGCTTGCAGAGCACTGGGGAAAGGCAGGCAGAGAATTCCCTGCTAGCACCTTCTCTGTGCCTGTTCACATTGCTTCGCAGAATCGCTTTTGTGCAGAAAACAGTAACACTTGTTCAGAACGAAAGAAAGCACAGAGCCCCAGATTTCATGTTGTCCTGGAGAGCTTGCAGAGCACTGGGGAAAGGCAGGCAGAGAATTCCCTGATAGCACCTTCTCTGTGCCTGTTCACATTGCTTCGCAGAATCGCTTTTGTGCAGAAAACAGTAACACTTGTTCAGAACGAAAGAAAGCACAGAGCCCCAGATTCTATGTTGTCCTGGAGAGCTTGCAGAGCACTGGGGAAAGGCAGGCAGAGAATTCCCTGATAGCACCTTCTCTGTGCCTGTTCACATTGCTTCGCAGAATCGCTTTTGTGCAGAAAACACTAACACTTGTTCAGAACAAAAGAAAGCACAGAGCCCCAGATTCTATGTTGTCCTGGAGAGCTTGCAGAGCACTGGGGAAAGGCAGGCAGAGAATTCCCTGCTAGCACCTTCTCTGTGCCTGGGAAGCAGAAGTGTTCACATTGCTTCGCAAGAATCGCTTTTGTGCAGAAAACACTAACACTTGTTCAGAAGGAAAGAAAGCACAGAGCCCCAGATTTTATGTTGTCCTGGAGAGCTTGCAGAGCACTGGGGAAAGGCAGGCAGAGAATTCCCTGATAGCACCTTCTCTGTGCCTGGGAAGCAGAAGTGTTCACATTGCTTCGCAAGAATCGCTTTTGTGCAGAAAACAGTAACACTTGTTCAGAACGAAAGAAAGCACAGAGCCCCAGATTTTATGTTGTCTTGGAGAGCTTGCAGAGCACTGGGGAAAGGCAGGCAGAGAATTCCCTGCTAGCACCTTCTCTGTGCCTGTTCACATTGCTTCGCAGAATCGCTTTTGTGCAGAAAACAGTAACACTTGTTCAGAAGGAAAGAAAGCACAGAGCCCCAGATTCTATGTTGTCCTGGAGAGCTTGCAGAGCACTGGGGAAAGGCAGGCAGAGAATTCCTTGCTAGCACCTTCTCTGTGCCTGGGAAGCAGAAGTGTTCACATTGCTTCGCAAGAATCGCTTTTGTGCAGAAAACACTAACACTTGTTCAGAAGGAAAGAAAGCACAGAGCCCCAGATTCTATGTTGTCCTGGAGAGCTTGCAGAGCACTGGGGAAAGGCAGGCAGAGAATTCCCTGCTAGCACCTTCTCTGTGCCTGGGAAGCAGAAGTGTTCACATTGCTTCGCAAGAATCGCTTTTGTGCAGAAAACACTAACACTTGTTCAGAAGGAAAGAAAGCACAGAGCCCCAGATTTTATGTTGTCCTGGAGAGCTTGCAGAGCACTGGGGAAAGGCAGGCAGAGAATTCCCTGCTGGCACCTTCTCTGTGCCTGTTCACATTGCTTCGCAGAATCGCTTTTGTGCAGAAAACAGTAACACTTGTTCAGAACGAAAGAAAGCACAGAGCCCCAGATTCTATGTTGTCCTGGAGAGCTTGCAGAGCACTGGGGAAAGGCAGGCAGAGAATTCCCTGCTAGCACCTTCTCTGTGCCTGGGAAGCAGAAGTGTTCACATTGCTTCGCAAGAATCGCTTTTGTGCAGAAAACACTAACACTTGTTCAGAAGGAAAGAAAGCACAGAGCCCCAGATTTTATGTTGTCCTGGAGAGCTTGCAGAGCACTGGGGAAAGGCAGGCAGAGAATTCCCTGCTAGCACCTTCTCTGTGCCTGTTCACATTGCTTCGCAGAATCGCTTTTGTGCAGAAAACAGTAACACTTGTTCAGAACGAAAGAAAGCACAGAGCCCCAGATTTCATGTTGTCCTGGAGAGCTTGCAGAGCACTGGGGAAAGGCAGGCAGAGAATTCCCTGCTAGCACCTTCTCTGTGCCTGTTCACATTGCTTCGCAGAATCGCTTTTGTGCAGAAAACAGTAACACTTGTTCAGAACGAAAGAAAGCACAGAGCCCCAGATTCTATGTTGTCCTGGAGAGCTTGCAGAGCACTGGGGAAAGGCAGGCAGAGAATTCCCTGATAGCACCTTCTCTGTGCCTGTTCACATTGCTTCGCAGAATCGCTTTTGTGCAGAAAACACTAACACTTGTTCAGAACAAAAGAAAGCACAGAGCCCCAGATTCTATGTTGTCCTGGAGAGCTTGCAGAGCACTGGGGAAAGGCAGGCAGAGAATTCCCTGCTAGCACCTTCTCTGTGCCTGGGAAGCAGAAGTGTTCACATTGCTTCGCAAGAATCGCTTTTGTGCAGAAAACACTAACACTTGTTCAGAAGGAAAGAAAGCACAGAGCCCCAGATTTTATGTTGTCCTGGAGAGCTTGCAGAGCACTGGGGAAAGGCAGGCAGAGAATTCCCTGCTGGCACCTTCTCTGTGCCTGTTCACATTGCTTCGCAGAATCGCTTTTGTGCAGAAAACAGTAACACTTGTTCAGAACGAAAGAAAGCACAGAGCCCCAGATTCTATGTTGTCCTGGAGAGCTTGCAGAGCACTGGGGAAAGGCAGGCAGAGAATTCCTTGCTAGCACCTTCTCTGTGCCTGGGAAGCAGAAGTGTTCACATTGCTTCGCAGAATCGCTTTTGTGCAGAAAACACTAACACTTGTTCAGAACGAAAGAAAGCACAGAGCCCCAGATTTTATGTTGTCCTGGAGAGCTTGCAGAGCACTGGGGAAAGGCAGGCAGAGAATTCCCTGCTAGCACCTTCTCTGTGCCTGTTCACATTGCTTCGCAGAATCGCTTTTGTGCAGAAAACAGTAACACTTGTTCAGAACGAAAGAAAGCACAGAGCCCCAGATTTCATGTTGTCCTGGAGAGCTTGCAGAGCACTGGGGAAAGGCAGGCAGAGAATTCCCTGCTAGCACCTTCTCTGTGCCTGTTCACATTGCTTCGCAGAATCGCTTTTGTGCAGAAAACAGTAACACTTGTTCAGAAGGAAAGAAAGCACAGAGCCCCAGATTCTATGTTGTCCTGGAGAGCTTGCAGAGCACTGGGGAAAGGTAGGCAGAGAATTCCTTGCTAGCACCTTCTCTGTGCCTGGGAAGCAGAAGTGTTCACATTGCTTCGCAAGAATCGCTTTTGTGCAGAAAACACTAACACTTGTTCAGAAGGAAAGAAAGCACAGAGCCCCAGATTCTATGTTGTCCTGGAGAGCTTGCAGAGCACTGGGGAAAGGCAGGCAGAGAATTCCCTGCTAGCACCTTCTCTGTGCCTGGGAAGCAGAAGTGTTCACATTGCTTCGCAAGAATCGCTTTTGTGCAGAAAACACTAACACTTGTTCAGAAGGAAAGAAAGCACAGAGCCCCAGATTCTATGTTGTCCTGGAGAGTTTGCAGAGCACTGGGGAAAGGCAGGCAGAGAATTCCCTGCTAGCACCTTCTCTGTGCCTGGGAAGCAGAAGTGTTCACATTGCTTCGCAAGAATCGCTTTTGTGCAGAAAACAGTAACACTTGTTCAGAACGAAAGAAAGCACAGAGCCCCAGATTCTATGTTGTCCTGGAGAGCTTGCAGAGCACTGGGGAAAGGCAGGCAGAGAATTCCTTGCTAGCACCTTCTCTGTGCCTGGGAAGCAGAAGTGTTCACATTGCTTCGCAAGAATCGCTTTTGTGCAGAAAACAGTAACACTTGTTCAGAAGGAAAGAAAGCACAGAGCCCCAGATTTTATGTTGTCCTGGAGAGCTTGCAGAGCACTGGGGAAAGGCAGGCAGAGAATTCCCTGCTAGCACCTTCTCTGTGCCTGTTCACATTGCTTCGCAGAATCGCTTTTGTGCAGAAAACAGTAACACTTGTTCAGAACGAAAGAAAGCACAGAGCCCCAGATTTCATGTTGTCCTGGAGAGCTTGCAGAGCACTGGGGAAAGGCAGGCAGAGAATTCCCTGCTAGCACCTTCTCTGTGCCTGTTCACATTGCTTCGCAGAATCGCTTTTGTGCAGAAAACAGTAACACTTGTTCAGAACGAAAGAAAGCACAGAGCCCCAGATTCTATGTTGTCCTGGAGAGCTTGCAGAGCACTGGGGAAAGGCAGGCAGAGAATTCCCTGCTAGCACCTTCTCTGTGCCTGGGAAGCAGAAGTGTTCACATTGCTTCGCAAGAATCGCTTTTGTGCAGAAAACAGTAACACTTGTTCAGAACGAAAGAAAGCACAGAGCCCCAGATTTTATGTTGTCTTGGAGAGCTTGCAGAGCACTGGGGAAAGGCAGGCAGAGAATTCCCTGCTAGCACCTTCTCTGTGCCTGTTCACATTGCTTCGCAGAATCGCTTTTGTGCAGAAAACAGTAACACTTGTTCAGAAGGAAAGAAAGCACAGAGCCCCAGATTCTATGTTGTCCTGGAGAGCTTGCAGAGCACTGGGGAAAGGCAGGCAGAGAATTCCTTGCTAGCACCTTCTCTGTGCCTGGGAAGCAGAAGTGTTCACATTGCTTCGCAAAAATCGCTTTTGTGCAGAAAACACTAACACTTGTTCAGAAGGAAAGAAAGCACAGAGCCCCAGATTCTATGTTGTCCTGGAGAGCTTGCAGAGCACTGGGGAAAGGCAGGCAGAGAATTCCCTGCTAGCACCTTCTCTGTGCCTGGGAAGCAGAAGTGTTCACATTGCTTCGCAAGAATCGCTTTTGTGCAGAAAACACTAACACTTGTTCAGAAGGAAAGAAAGCACAGAGCCCCAGATTTTATGTTGTCCTGGAGAGCTTGCAGAGCACTGGGGAAAGGCAGGCAGAGAATTCCCTGCTGGCACCTTCTCTGTGCCTGTTCACATTGCTTCGCAGAATCGCTTTTGTGCAGAAAACAGTAACACTTGTTCAGAACGAAAGAAAGCACAGAGCCCCAGATTCTATGTTGTCCTGGAGAGCTTGCAGAGCACTGGGGAAAGGCAGGCAGAGAATTCCCTGCTAGCACCTTCTCTGTGCCTGGGAAGCAGAAGTGTTCACATTGCTTCGCAAGAATCGCTTTTGTGCAGAAAACACTAACACTTGTTCAGAAGGAAAGAAAGCACAGAGCCCCAGATTTTATGTTGTCCTGGAGAGCTTGCAGAGCACTGGGGAAAGGCAGGCAGAGAATTCCCTGCTAGCACCTTCTCTGTGCCTGTTCACATTGCTTCGCAGAATCGCTTTTGTGCAGAAAACAGTAACACTTGTTCAGAACGAAAGAAAGCACAGAGCCCCAGATTTCATGTTGTCCTGGAGAGCTTGCAGAGCACTGGGGAAAGGCAGGCAGAGAATTCCCTGCTAGCACCTTCTCTGTGCCTGTTCACATTGCTTCGCAGAATCGCTTTTGTGCAGAAAACAGTAACACTTGTTCAGAACGAAAGAAAGCACAGAGCCCCAGATTCTATGTTGTCCTGGAGAGCTTGCAGAGCACTGGGGAAAGGCAGGCAGAGAATTCCCTGATAGCACCTTCTCTGTGCCTGTTCACATTGCTTCGCAGAATCGCTTTTGTGCAGAAAACACTAACACTTGTTCAGAACAAAAGAAAGCACAGAGCCCCAGATTCTATGTTGTCCTGGAGAGCTTGCAGAGCACTGGGGAAAGGCAGGCAGAGAATTCCCTGCTAGCACCTTCTCTGTGCCTGGGAAGCAGAAGTGTTCACATTGCTTCGCAAGAATCGCTTTTGTGCAGAAAACACTAACACTTGTTCAGAAGGAAAGAAAGCACAGAGCCCCAGATTTTATGTTGTCCTGGAGAGCTTGCAGAGCACTGGGGAAAGGCAGGCAGAGAATTCCCTGCTAGCACCTTCTCTGTGCCTGTTCACATTGCTTCGCAGAATCGCTTTTGTGCAGAAAACAGTAACACTTGTTCAGAACGAAAGAAAGCACAGAGCCCCAGATTTCATGTTGTCCTGGAGAGCTTGCAGAGCACTGGGGAAAGGCAGGCAGAGAATTCCCTGCTAGCACCTTCTCTGTGCCTGTTCACATTGCTTCGCAGAATCGCTTTTGTGCAGAAAACAGTAACACTTGTTCAGAAGGAAAGAAAGCACAGAGCCCCAGATTCTATGTTGTCCTGGAGAGCTTGCAGAGCACTGGGGAAAGGTAGGCAGAGAATTCCTTGCTAGCACCTTCTCTGTGCCTGGGAAGCAGAAGTGTTCACATTGCTTCGCAAGAATCGCTTTTGTGCAGAAAACACTAACACTTGTTCAGAAGGAAAGAAAGCACAGAGCCCCAGATTCTATGTTGTCCTGGAGAGCTTGCAGAGCACTGGGGAAAGGCAGGCAGAGAATTCCCTGCTAGCACCTTCTCTGTGCCTGGGAAGCAGAAGTGTTCACATTGCTTCGCAAGAATCGCTTTTGTGCAGAAAACACTAACACTTGTTCAGAAGGAAAGAAAGCACAGAGCCCCAGATTCTATGTTGTCCTGGAGAGTTTGCAGAGCACTGGGGAAAGGCAGGCAGAGAATTCCCTGCTAGCACCTTCTCTGTGCCTGGGAAGCAGAAGTGTTCACATTGCTTCGCAAGAATCGCTTTTGTGCAGAAAACAGTAACACTTGTTCAGAACGAAAGAAAGCACAGAGCCCCAGATTCTATGTTGTCCTGGAGAGCTTGCAGAGCACTGGGGAAAGGCAGGCAGAGAATTCCTTGCTAGCACCTTCTCTGTGCCTGGGAAGCAGAAGTGTTCACATTGCTTCGCAAGAATCGCTTTTGTGCAGAAAACAGTAACACTTGTTCAGAAGGAAAGAAAGCACAGAGCCCCAGATTTTATGTTGTCCTGGAGAGCTTGCAGAGCACTGGGGAAAGGCAGGCAGAGAATTCCCTGCTAGCACCTTCTCTGTGCCTGTTCACATTGCTTCGCAGAATCGCTTTTGTGCAGAAAACAGTAACACTTGTTCAGAACGAAAGAAAGCACAGAGCCCCAGATTCTATGTTGTCCTGGAGAGCTTGCAGAGCACTGGGGAAAGGCAGGCAGAGAATTCCCTGCTAGCACCTTCTCTGTGCCTGGGAAGCAGAAGTGTTCACATTGCTTCGCAAGAATCGCTTTTGTGCAGAAAACAGTAACACTTGTTCAGAACGAAAGAAAGCACAGAGCCCCAGATTTTATGTTGTCTTGGAGAGCTTGCAGAGCACTGGGGAAAGGCAGGCAGAGAATTCCCTGCTAGCACCTTCTCTGTGCCTGTTCACATTGCTTCGCAGAATCGCTTTTGTGCAGAAAACAGTAACACTTGTTCAGAAGGAAAGAAAGCACAGAGCCCCAGATTCTATGTTGTCCTGGAGAGCTTGCAGAGCACTGGGGAAAGGCAGGCAGAGAATTCCTTGCTAGCACCTTCTCTGTGCCTGGGAAGCAGAAGTGTTCACATTGCTTCGCAAGAATCGCTTTTGTGCAGAAAACACTAACACTTGTTCAGAAGGAAAGAAAGCACAGAGCCCCAGATTCTATGTTGTCCTGGAGAGCTTGCAGAGCACTGGGGAAAGGCAGGCAGAGAATTCCCTGCTAGCACCTTCTCTGTGCCTGGGAAGCAGAAGTGTTCACATTGCTTCGCAAGAATCGCTTTTGTGCAGAAAACACTAACACTTGTTCAGAAGGAAAGAAAGCACAGAGCCCCAGATTTTATGTTGTCCTGGAGAGCTTGCAGAGCACTGGGGAAAGGCAGGCAGAGAATTCCCTGCTGGCACCTTCTCTGTGCCTGTTCACATTGCTTCGCAGAATCGCTTTTGTGCAGAAAACAGTAACACTTGTTCAGAACGAAAGAAAGCACAGAGCCCCAGATTCTATGTTGTCCTGGAGAGCTTGCAGAGCACTGGGGAAAGGCAGGCAGAGAATTCCTTGCTAGCACCTTCTCTGTGCCTGGGAAGCAGAAGTGTTCACATTGCTTCGCAAGAATCGCTTTTGTGCAGAAAACACTAACACTTGTTCAGAAGGAAAGAAAGCACAGAGCCCCAGATTTTATGTTGTCCTGGAGAGCTTGCAGAGCACTGGGGAAAGGCAGGCAGAGAATTCCTTGCTAGCACCTTCTCTGTGCCTGTTCACATTGCTTCGCAGAATCGCTTTTGTGCAGAAAACAGTAACACTTGTTCAGAACGAAAGAAAGCACAGAGCCCCAGATTTCATGTTGTCCTGGAGAGCTTGCAGAGCACTGGGGAAAGGCAGGCAGAGAATTCCCTGCTAGCACCTTCTCTGTGCCTGTTCACATTGCTTCGCAGAATCGCTTTTGTGCAGAAAACAGTAACACTTGTTCAGAACGAAAGAAAGCACAGAGACCCAGATTCTATGTTGTCCTGGAGAGCTTGCAGAGCACTGGGGAAAGGCAGGCAGAGAATTCCCTGATAGCACCTTCTCTGTGCCTGTTCACATTGCTTCGCAGAATCGCTTTTGTGCAGAAAACACTAACACTTGTTCAGAACAAAAGAAAGCACAGAGCCCCAGATTCTATGTTGTCCTGGAGAGCTTGCAGAGCACTGGGGAAAGGCAGGCAGAGAATTCCCTGCTAGCACCTTCTCTGTGCCTGGGAAGCAGAAGTGTTCACATTGCTTCGCAAGAATCGCTTTTGTGCAGAAAACACTAACACTTGTTCAGAAGGAAAGAAAGCACAGAGCCCCAGATTTTATGTTGTCCTGGAGAGCTTGCAGAGCACTGGGGAAAGGCAGGCAGAGAATTCCCTGCTGGCACCTTCTCTGTGCCTGTTCACATTGCTTCGCAGAATCGCTTTTGTGCAGAAAACAGTAACACTTGTTCAGAACGAAAGAAAGCACAGAGCCCCAGATTCTATGTTGTCCTGGAGAGCTTGCAGAGCACTGGGGAAAGGCAGGCAGAGAATTCCTTGCTAGCACCTTCTCTGTGCCTGGGAAGCAGAAGTGTTCACATTGCTTCGCAGAATCGCTTTTGTGCAGAAAACACTAACACTTGTTCAGAACGAAAGAAAGCACAGAGCCCCAGATTTTATGTTGTCCTGGAGAGCTTGCAGAGCACTGGGGAAAGGCAGGCAGAGAATTCCCTGCTAGCACCTTCTCTGTGCCTGTTCACATTGCTTCGCAGAATCGCTTTTGTGCAGAAAACAGTAACACTTGTTCAGAACGAAAGAAAGCACAGAGCCCCAGATTTCATGTTGTCCTGGAGAGCTTGCAGAGCACTGGGGAAAGGCAGGCAGAGAATTCCCTGCTAGCACCTTCTCTGTGCCTGTTCACATTGCTTCGCAGAATCGCTTTTGTGCAGAAAACAGTAACACTTGTTCAGAAGGAAAGAAAGCACAGAGCCCCAGATTCTATGTTGTCCTGGAGAGCTTGCAGAGCACTGGGGAAAGGTAGGCAGAGAATTCCTTGCTAGCACCTTCTCTGTGCCTGGGAAGCAGAAGTGTTCACATTGCTTCGCAAGAATCGCTTTTGTGCAGAAAACACTAACACTTGTTCAGAAGGAAAGAAAGCACAGAGCCCCAGATTCTATGTTGTCCTGGAGAGCTTGCAGAGCACTGGGGAAAGGCAGGCAGAGAATTCCCTGCTAGCACCTTCTCTGTGCCTGGGAAGCAGAAGTGTTCACATTGCTTCGCAAGAATCGCTTTTGTGCAGAAAACACTAACACTTGTTCAGAAGGAAAGAAAGCACAGAGCCCCAGATTCTATGTTGTCCTGGAGAGTTTGCAGAGCACTGGGGAAAGGCAGGCAGAGAATTCCCTGCTAGCACCTTCTCTGTGCCTGGGAAGCAGAAGTGTTCACATTGCTTCGCAAGAATCGCTTTTGTGCAGAAAACAGTAACACTTGTTCAGAAGGAAAGAAAGCACAGAGCCCCAGATTTTATGTTGTCCTGGAGAGCTTGCAGAGCACTGGGGAAAGGCAGGCAGAGAATTCCCTGCTGGCACCTTCTCTGTGCCTGTTCACATTGCTTCGCAAGAATCGCTTTTGTGCAGAAAACAGTAACACTTGTTCAGAACGAAAGAAAGCACAGAGCCCCAGATTCTATGTTGTCCTGGAGAGCTTGCAGAGCACTGGGGAAAGGCAGGCAGAGAATTCCTTGCTAGCACCTTCTCTGTGCCTGGGAAGCAGAAGTGTTCACATTGCTTCGCAAGAATCGCTTTTGTGCAGAAAACAGTAACACTTGTTCAGAAGGAAAGAAAGCACAGAGCCCCAGATTTTATGTTGTCCTGGAGAGCTTGCAGAGCACTGGGGAAAGGCAGGCAGAGAATTCCCTGCTAGCACCTTCTCTGTGCCTGTTCACATTGCTTCGCAGAATCGCTTTTGTGCATAAAACAGTAACACTTGTTCAGAACGAAAGAAAGCACAGAGCCCCAGATTTCATGTTGTCCTGGAGAGCTTGCAGAGCACTGGGGAAAGGCAGGCAGAGAATTCCCTGCTAGCACCTTCTCTGTGCCTGTTCACATTGCTTCGCAGAATCGCTTTTGTGCAGAAAACAGTAACACTTGTTCAGAACGAAAGAAAGCACAGAGCCCCAGATTCTATGTTGTCCTGGAGAGCTTGCAGAGCACTGGGGAAAGGCAGGCAGAGAATTCCCTGCTAGCACCTTCTCTGTGCCTGGGAAGCAGAAGTGTTCACATTGCTTCGCAAGAATCGCTTTTGTGCAGAAAACAGTAACACTTGTTCAGAACGAAAGAAAGCACAGAGCCCCAGATTTTATGTTGTCTTGGAGAGCTTGCAGAGCACTGGGGAAAGGCAGGCAGAGAATTCCCTGCTAGCACCTTCTCTGTGCCTGTTCACATTGCTTCGCAGAATCGCTTTTGTGCAGAAAACAGTAACACTTGTTCAGAAGGAAAGAAAGCACAGAGCCCCAGATTCTATGTTGTCCTGGAGAGCTTGCAGAGCACTGGGGAAAGGCAGGCAGAGAATTCCTTGTTAGCACCTTCTCTGTGCCTGGGAAGCAGAAGTGTTCACATTGCTTCGCAAGAATCGCTTTTGTGCAGAAAACACTAACACTTGTTCAGAAGGAAAGAAAGCACAGAGCCCCAGATTCTATGTTGTCCTGGAGAGCTTGCAGAGCACTGGGGAAAGGCAGGCAGAGAATTCCCTGCTAGCACCTTCTCTGTGCCTGGGAAGCAGAAGTGTTCACATTGCTTCGCAAGAATCGCTTTTGTGCAGAAAACACTAACACTTGTTCAGAACGAAAGAAAGCACAGAGCCCCAGATTTTATGTTGTCTTGGAGAGCTTGCAGAGCACTGGGGAAAGGCAGGCAGAGAATTCCCTGCTAGCACCTTCTCTGTGCCTGGGAAGCAGAAGTGTTCACATTGCTTCGCAAGAATCGCTTTTGTGCAGAAAACACTAACACTTGTTCAGAAGGAAAGAAAGCACAGAGCCCCAGATTTTATGTTGTCCTGGAGAGCTTGCAGAGCACTGGGGAAAGGCAGGCAGAGAATTCCCTGCTGGCACCTTCTCTGTGCCTGTTCACATTGCTTCGCAGAATCGCTTTTGTGCAGAAAACAGTAACACTTGTTCAGAACGAAAGAAAGCACAGAGCCCCAGATTCTATGTTGTCCTGGAGAGCTTGCAGAGCACTGGGGAAAGGCAGGCAGAGAATTCCTTGCTAGCACCTTCTCTGTGCCTGGGAAGCAGAAGTGTTCACATTGCTTCGCAGAATCGCTTTTGTGCAGAAAACACTAACACTTGTTCAGAACGAAAGAAAGCACAGAGCCCCAGATTTTATGTTGTCCTGGAGAGCTTGCAGAGCACTGGGGAAAGGCAGGCAGAGAATTCCCTGCTAGCACCTTCTCTGTGCCTGTTCACATTGCTTCGCAGAATCGCTTTTGTGCAGAAAACAGTAACACTTGTTCAGAACGAAAGAAAGCACAGAGCCCCAGATTTCATGTTGTCCTGGAGAGCTTGCAGAGCACTGGGGAAAGGCAGGCAGAGAATTCCCTGCTAGCACCTTCTCTGTGCCTGTTCACATTGCTTCGCAGAATCGCTTTTGTGCAGAAAACAGTAACACTTGTTCAGAAGGAAAGAAAGCACAGAGCCCCAGATTCTATGTTGTCCTGGAGAGCTTGCAGAGCACTGGGGAAAGGTAGGCAGAGAATTCCTTGCTAGCACCTTCTCTGTGCCTGGGAAGCAGAAGTGTTCACATTGCTTCGCAAGAATCGCTTTTGTGCAGAAAACACTAACACTTGTTCAGAAGGAAAGAAAGCACAGAGCCCCAGATTCTATGTTGTCCTGGAGAGCTTGCAGAGCACTGGGGAAAGGCAGGCAGAGAATTCCCTGCTAGCACCTTCTCTGTGCCTGGGAAGCAGAAGTGTTCACATTGCTTCGCAAGAATCGCTTTTGTGCAGAAAACACTAACACTTGTTCAGAAGGAAAGAAAGCACAGAGCCCCAGATTCTATGTTGTCCTGGAGAGTTTGCAGAGCACTGGGGAAAGGCAGGCAGAGAATTCCCTGCTAGCACCTTCTCTGTGCCTGGGAAGCAGAAGTGTTCACATTGCTTCGCAAGAATCGCTTTTGTGCAGAAAACAGTAACACTTGTTCAGAAGGAAAGAAAGCACAGAGCCCCAGATTTTATGTTGTCCTGGAGAGCTTGCAGAGCACTGGGGAAAGGCAGGCAGAGAATTCCCTGCTGGCACCTTCTCTGTGCCTGTTCACATTGCTTCGCAAGAATCGCTTTTGTGCAGAAAACAGTAACACTTGTTCAGAACGAAAGAAAGCACAGAGCCCCAGATTCTATGTTGTCCTGGAGAGCTTGCAGAGCACTGGGGAAAGGCAGGCAGAGAATTCCTTGCTAGCACCTTCTCTGTGCCTGGGAAGCAGAAGTGTTCACATTGCTTCGCAAGAATCGCTTTTGTGCAGAAAACAGTAACACTTGTTCAGAACGAAAGAAAGCACAGAGCCCCAGATTTCATGTTGTCCTGGAGAGCTTGCAGAGCACTGGGGAAAGGCAGGCAGAGAATTCCCTGCTAGCACCTTCTCTGTGCCTGTTCACATTGCTTCGCAGAATCGCTTTTGTGCAGAAAACAGTAACACTTGTTCAGAACGAAAGAAAGCACAGAGCCCCAGATTCTATGTTGTCCTGGAGAGCTTGCAGAGCACTGGGGAAAGGCAGGCAGAGAATTCCCTGCTAGCACCTTCTCTGTGCCTGGGAAGCAGAAGTGTTCACATTGCTTCGCAAGAATCGCTTTTGTGCAGAAAACAGTAACACTTGTTCAGAACGAAAGAAAGCACAGAGCCCCAGATTTTATGTTGTCTTGGAGAGCTTGCAGAGCACTGGGGAAAGGCAGGCAGAGAATTCCCTGCTAGCACCTTCTCTGTGCCTGTTCACATTGCTTCGCAGAATCGCTTTTGTGCAGAAAACAGTAACACTTGTTCAGAAGGAAAGAAAGCACAGAGCCCCAGATTCTATGTTGTCCTGGAGAGCTTGCAGAGCACTGGGGAAAGGCAGGCAGAGAATTCCTTGCTAGCACCTTCTCTGTGCCTGGGAAGCAGAAGTGTTCACATTGCTTCGCAAGAATCGCTTTTGTGCAGAAAACACTAACACTTGTTCAGAAGGAAAGAAAGCACAGAGCCCCAGATTCTATGTTGTCCTGGAGAGCTTGCAGAGCACTGGGGAAAGGCAGGCAGAGAATTCCCTGCTAGCACCTTCTCTGTGCCTGGGAAGCAGAAGTGTTCACATTGCTTCGCAAGAATCGCTTTTGTGCAGAAAACACTAACACTTGTTCAGAAGGAAAGAAAGCACAGAGCCCCAGATTTTATGTTGTCCTGGAGAGCTTGCAGAGCACTGGGGAAAGGCAGGCAGAGAATTCCCTGCTGGCACCTTCTCTGTGCCTGTTCACATTGCTTCGCAGAATCGCTTTTGTGCAGAAAACAGTAACACTTGTTCAGAACGAAAGAAAGCACAGAGCCCCAGATTCTATGTTGTCCTGGAGAGCTTGCAGAGCACTGGGGAAAGGCAGGCAGAGAATTCCCTGCTAGCACCTTCTCTGTGCCTGGGAAGCAGAAGTGTTCACATTGCTTCGCAAGAATCGCTTTTGTGCAGAAAACACTAACACTTGTTCAGAAGGAAAGAAAGCACAGAGCCCCAGATTTTATGTTGTCCTGGAGAGCTTGCAGAGCACTGGGGAAAGGCAGGCAGAGAATTCCCTGCTAGCACCTTCTCTGTGCCTGTTCACATTGCTTCGCAGAATCGCTTTTGTGCAGAAAACAGTAACACTTGTTCAGAACGAAAGAAAGCACAGAGCCCCAGATTTCATGTTGTCCTGGAGAGCTTGCAGAGCACTGGGGAAAGGCAGGCAGAGAATTCCCTGCTAGCACCTTCTCTGTGCCTGTTCACATTGCTTCGCAGAATCGCTTTTGTGCAGAAAACAGTAACACTTGTTCAGAACGAAAGAAAGCACAGAGCCCCAGATTCTATGTTGTCCTGGAGAGCTTGCAGAGCACTGGGGAAAGGCAGGCAGAGAATTCCCTGATAGCACCTTCTCTGTGCCTGTTCACATTGCTTCGCAGAATCGCTTTTGTGCAGAAAACACTAACACTTGTTCAGAACAAAAGAAAGCACAGAGCCCCAGATTCTATGTTGTCCTGGAGAGCTTGCAGAGCACTGGGGAAAGGCAGGCAGAGAATTCCCTGCTAGCACCTTCTCTGTGCCTGGGAAGCAGAAGTGTTCACATTGCTTCGCAAGAATCGCTTTTGTGCAGAAAACACTAACACTTGTTCAGAAGGAAAGAAAGCACAGAGCCCCAGATTTTATGTTGTCCTGGAGAGCTTGCAGAGCACTGGGGAAAGGCAGGCAGAGAATTCCCTGATAGCACCTTCTCTGTGCCTGGGAAGCAGAAGTGTTCACATGGCTTCGCAGAATCGCTTTTGTGCAGAAAACAGTAACACTTGTTCAGAAGGAAAGAAAGCACAGAGCCCCAGATTCTATGTTGTCTTGGAGAGCTTGCAGAGCACTGGGGAAAGGCTGGCAGAGAGTTCCCTAATAGCACCTTCTCTGTGCCTGTTCACATTGCTTCGCAGAATCGCTTTTGTGCAGAAAACAGTAACACTTGTTCAGAACGAAAAAAGCACAAAGCCCCAGATTCTATGTTGTCCTGGAGAGCTTGCAGAGCACTGGGGAAAGGCAGGCAGAGAATTCCCTGCTAGCACCTTCTCTGTGCCTGGGAAGCAGAAGTGTTCACATTGCTTCGCAGAATCGCTTTTGTGCAGAAAACAGTAACACTTGTTCAGAACGAAAGAAAGCACAGAGCCCCAGATTCTATGTTGTCCTGGAGAGCTTGCAGAGCACTGGGGAAAGGCAGGCAGAGAATTCCTTGCTAGCACCTTCTCTGTGCCTGGGAAGCAGAAGTGTTCACATTGCTTTGCAAGAATCGCTTTTGTGCAGAAAACACTAACACTTGTTCAGAAGGAAAGAAAGCACAGAGCCCCAGATTCTATGTTGTCCTGGAGAGCTTGCAGAGCACTGGGGAAAGGCAGGCAGAGAATTCCCTGCTAGCACCTTCTCTGTGCCTGGGAAGCAGAAGTGTTCACATTGCTTCGCAAGAATCGCTTTTGTGCAGAAAACACTAACACTTGTTCAGAAGGAAAGAAAGCACAGAGCCCCAGATTCTATGTTGTCCTGGAGAGTTTGCAGAGCACTGGGGAAAGGCAGGCAGAGAATTCCCTGCTAGCACCTTCTCTGTGCCTGGGAAGCAGAAGTGTTCACATTGCTTCGCAAGAATCGCTTTTGTGCAGAAAACACTAACACTTGTTCAGAAGGAAAGAAAGCACAGAGCCCCAGATTTTATGTTGTCCTGGAGAGCTTGCAGAGCACTGGGGAAAGGCAGGCAGAGAATTCCCTGCTGGCACCTTCTCTGTGCCTGTTCACATTGCTTCGCAGAATCGCTTTTGTGCAGAAAACAGTAACACTTGTTCAGAACGAAAGAAAGCACAGAGCCCCAGATTCTATGTTGTCCTGGAGAGCTTGCAGAGCACTGGGGAAAGGCAGGCAGAGAATTCCTTGCTAGCACCTTCTCTGTGCCTGGGAAGCAGAAGTGTTCACATTGCTTCGCAGAATCGCTTTTGTGCAGAAAACACTAACACTTGTTCAGAACGAAAGAAAGCACAGAGCCCCAGATTTTATGTTGTCCTGGAGAGCTTGCAGAGCACTGGGGAAAGGCAGGCAGAGAATTCCCTGCTAGCACCTTCTCTGTGCCTGTTCACATTGCTTCGCAGAATCGCTTTTGTGCAGAAAACAGTAACACTTGTTCAGAACGAAAGAAAGCACAGAGCCCCAGATTTCATGTTGTCCTGGAGAGCTTGCAGAGCACTGGGGAAAGGCAGGCAGAGAATTCCCTGCTAGCACCTTCTCTGTGCCTGTTCACATTGCTTCGCAGAATCGCTTTTGTGCAGAAAACAGTAACACTTGTTCAGAAGGAAAGAAAGCACAGAGCCCCAGATTCTATGTTGTCCTGGAGAGCTTGCAGAGCACTGGGGAAAGGTAGGCAGAGAATTCCTTGCTAGCACCTTCTCTGTGCCTGGGAAGCAGAAGTGTTCACATTGCTTCGCAAGAATCGCTTTTGTGCAGAAAACACTAACACTTGTTCAGAAGGAAAGAAAGCACAGAGCCCCAGATTCTATGTTGTCCTGGAGAGCTTGCAGAGCACTGGGGAAAGGCAGGCAGAGAATTCCCTGCTAGCACCTTCTCTGTGCCTGGGAAGCAGAAGTGTTCACATTGCTTCGCAAGAATCGCTTTTGTGCAGAAAACACTAACACTTGTTCAGAAGGAAAGAAAGCACAGAGCCCCAGATTCTATGTTGTCCTGGAGAGTTTGCAGAGCACTGGGGAAAGGCAGGCAGAGAATTCCCTGCTAGCACCTTCTCTGTGCCTGGGAAGCAGAAGTGTTCACATTGCTTCGCAAGAATCGCTTTTGTGCAGAAAACAGTAACACTTGTTCAGAAGGAAAGAAAGCACAGAGCCCCAGATTTTATGTTGTCCTGGAGAGCTTGCAGAGCACTGGGGAAAGGCAGGCAGAGAATTCCCTGCTGGCACCTTCTCTGTGCCTGTTCACATTGCTTCGCAAGAATCGCTTTTGTGCAGAAAACAGTAACACTTGTTCAGAACGAAAGAAAGCACAGAGCCCCAGATTCTATGTTGTCCTGGAGAGCTTGCAGAGCACTGGGGAAAGGCAGGCAGAGAATTCCTTGCTAGCACCTTCTCTGTGCCTGGGAAGCAGAAGTGTTCACATTGCTTCGCAAGAATCGCTTTTGTGCAGAAAACAGTAACACTTGTTCAGAAGGAAAGAAAGCACAGAGCCCCAGATTTTATGTTGTCCTGGAGAGCTTGCAGAGCACTGGGGAAAGGCAGGCAGAGAATTCCCTGCTAGCACCTTCTCTGTGCCTGTTCACATTGCTTCGCAGAATCGCTTTTGTGCAGAAAACAGTAACACTTGTTCAGAACGAAAGAAAGCACAGAGCCCCAGATTTCATGTTGTCCTGGAGAGCTTGCAGAGCACTGGGGAAAGGCAGGCAGAGAATTCCCTGCTAGCACCTTCTCTGTGCCTGTTCACATTGCTTCGCAGAATCGCTTTTGTGCAGAAAACAGTAACACTTGTTCAGAACGAAAGAAAGCACAGAGCCCCAGATTCTATGTTGTCCTGGAGAGCTTGCAGAGCACTGGGGAAAGGCAGGCAGAGAATTCCCTGCTAGCACCTTCTCTGTGCCTGGGAAGCAGAAGTGTTCACATTGCTTCGCAAGAATCGCTTTTGTGCAGAAAACAGTAACACTTGTTCAGAACGAAAGAAAGCACAGAGCCCCAGATTTTATGTTGTCTTGGAGAGCTTGCAGAGCACTGGGGAAAGGCAGGCAGAGAATTCCCTGCTAGCACCTTCTCTGTGCCTGTTCACATTGCTTCGCAGAATCGCTTTTGTGCAGAAAACAGTAACACTTGTTCAGAAGGAAAGAAAGCACAGAGCCCCAGATTCTATGTTGTCCTGGAGAGCTTGCAGAGCACTGGGGAAAGGCAGGCAGAGAATTCCTTGCTAGCACCTTCTCTGTGCCTGGGAAGCAGAAGTGTTCACATTGCTTCGCAAGAATCGCTTTTGTGCAGAAAACACTAACACTTGTTCAGAAGGAAAGAAAGCACAGAGCCCCAGATTCTATGTTGTCCTGGAGAGCTTGCAGAGCACTGGGGAAAGGCAGGCAGAGAATTCCCTGCTAGCACCTTCTCTGTGCCTGGGAAGCAGAAGTGTTCACATTGCTTCGCAAGAATCGCTTTTGTGCAGAAAACACTAACACTTGTTCAGAAGGAAAGAAAGCACAGAGCCCCAGATTTTATGTTGTCCTGGAGAGCTTGCAGAGCACTGGGGAAAGGCAGGCAGAGAATTCCCTGCTGGCACCTTCTCTGTGCCTGTTCACATTGCTTCGCAGAATCGCTTTTGTGCAGAAAACAGTAACACTTGTTCAGAACGAAAGAAAGCACAGAGCCCCAGATTCTATGTTGTCCTGGAGAGCTTGCAGAGCACTGGGGAAAGGCAGGCAGAGAATTCCCTGCTAGCACCTTCTCTGTGCCTGGGAAGCAGAAGTGTTCACATTGCTTCGCAAGAATCGCTTTTGTGCAGAAAACACTAACACTTGTTCAGAAGGAAAGAAAGCACAGAGCCCCAGATTTTATGTTGTCCTGGAGAGCTTGCAGAGCACTGGGGAAAGGCAGGCAGAGAATTCCCTGCTAGCACCTTCTCTGTGCCTGTTCACATTGCTTCGCAGAATCGCTTTTGTGCAGAAAACAGTAACACTTGTTCAGAACGAAAGAAAGCACAGAGCCCCAGATTTCATGTTGTCCTGGAGAGCTTGCAGAGCACTGGGGAAAGGCAGGCAGAGAATTCCCTGCTAGCACCTTCTCTGTGCCTGTTCACATTGCTTCGCAGAATCGCTTTTGTGCAGAAAACAGTAACACTTGTTCAGAACGAAAGAAAGCACAGAGCCCCAGATTCTATGTTGTCCTGGAGAGCTTGCAGAGCACTGGGGAAAGGCAGGCAGAGAATTCCCTGCTAGCACCTTCTCTGTGCCTGTTCACATTGCTTCGCAGAATCGCTTTTGTGCAGAAAACACTAACACTTGTTCAGAACAAAAGAAAGCACAGAGCCCCAGATTCTATGTTGTCCTGGAGAGCTTGCAGAGCACTGGGGAAAGGCAGGCAGAGAATTCCCTGCTAGCACCTTCTCTGTGCCTGGGAAGCAGAAGTGTTCACATTGCTTCGCAAGAATCGCTTTTGTGCAGAAAACACTAACACTTGTTCAGAAGGAAAGAAAGCACAGAGCCCCAGATTTTATGTTGTCCTGGAGAGCTTGCAGAGCACTGGGGAAAGGCAGGCAGAGAATTCCCTGATAGCACCTTCTCTGTGCCTGGGAAGCAGAAGTGTTCACATGGCTTCGCAGAATCGCTTTTGTGCAGAAAACAGTAACACTTGTTCAGAAGGAAAGAAAGCACAGAGCCCCAGATTCTATGTTGCCTTGGAGAGCTTGCAGAGCACTGGGGAAAGGCTGGCAGAGAGTTCCCTGCTAGCACCTTCTCTGTGCCTGGGAAGCAGAAGTGTTCACATTGCTTCGCAGAATCGCTTTTGTGCAGAAAACAGTAACATTTGTTCAGAACGAAAAAAGCACAAAGCCCCAGATTCTATGTTGTCCTGGAGAGCTTGCAGAGCACTGGGGAAAGGCAGGCAGAGAATTCCCTGCTAGCACCTTCTCTGTGCCTGGGAAGCAGAAGTGTTCACATTGCTTCGCAGAATCGCTTTTGTGCAGAAAACAGTAACACTTGTTCAGAACGAAAGAAAGCACAGAGCCCCAGATTCTATGTTGTCTTGGAGAGCTTGCAGAGCACTGGGGAAAGGCTGGCAGAGAGTTCCCTGATAGCACCTTCTCTGTGCCTGTTCACATTGCTTCGCAGAATCGCTTTTGTGCAGAAAACAGTAACACTTGTTCAGAAGGAAAGAAAGCACAGAGCCCCAGATTCTATGTTGTCCTGGAGAGCTTGCAGAGCACTGGGGAAAGGCAGGCAGAGAATTCCCTGCTGGCACCTTCTCTGTGCCTGTTCACATTGCTTCGCAGAATCGCTTTTGTGCAGAAAACAGTAACACTTGTTCAGAACGAAAGAAAGCACAGAGCCCCAGATTCTATGTTGTCCTGGAGAGCTTGCAGAGCACTGGGGAAAGGCAGGCAGAGAATTCCTTGCTAGCACCTTCTCTGTGCCTGGGAAGCAGAAGTGTTCACATTGCTTCGCAAGAATCGCTTTTGTGCAGAAAACACTAACACTTGTTCAGAAGGAAAGAAAGCACAGAGCCCCAGATTTTATGTTGTCCTGGAGAGCTTGCAGAGCACTGGGGAAAGGCAGGCAGAGAATTCCCTGCTGGCACCTTCTCTGTGCCTGTTCACATTGCTTCGCAGAATCGCTTTTGTGCAGAAAACAGTAACACTTGTTCAGAACGAAAGAAAGCACAGAGCCCCAGATTTTATGTTGTCCTGGAGAGCTTGCAGAGCACTGGGGAAAGGCAGGCAGAGAATTCCCTGCTAGCACCTTCTCTGTGCCTGTTCACATTGCTTCGCAGAATCGCTTTTGTGCAGAAAACAGTAACACTTGTTCAGAACGAAAGAAAGCACAGAGCCCCAGATTCTATGTTGTCCTGGAGAGCTTGCAGAGCACTGGGGAAAGGCAGGCAGAGAATTCCCTGCTAGCACCTTCTCTGTGCCTGGGAAGCAGAAGTGTTCACATTGCTTCGCAAGAATCGCTTTTGTGCAGAAAACAGTAACACTTGTTCAGAACGAAAGAAAGCACAGAGCCCCAGATTTTATGTTGTCCTGGAGAGCTTGCAGAGCACTGGGGAAAGGCAGGCAGAGAATTCCCTGCTAGCACCTTCTCTGTGCCTGTTCACATTGCTTCGCAGAATCGCTTTTGTGCAGAAAACAGTAACACTTGTTCAGAAGGAAAGAAAGCACAGAGCCCCAGATTCTATGTTGTCCTGGAGAGCTTGCAGAGCACTGGGGAAAGGCAGGCAGAGAATTCCCTGCTAGCACCTTCTCTGTGCCTGGGAAGCAGAAGTGTTCACATTGCTTCGCAAGAATCGCTTTTGTGCAGAAAACACTAACACTTGTTCAGAACGAAAGAAAGCACAGAGCCCCAGATTTTATGTTGTCTTGGAGAGCTTGCAGAGCACTGGGGAAAGGCAGGCAGAGAATTCCCTGCTAGCACCTTCTCTGTGCCTGTTCACATTGCTTCGCAGAATCGCTTTTGTGCAGAAAACAGTAACACTTGTTCAGAAGGAAAGAAAGCACAGAGCCCCAGATTCTATGTTGTCCTGGAGAGCTTGCAGAGCACTGGGGAAAGGCAGGCAGAGAATTCCTTGCTAGCACCTTCTCTGTGCCTGGGAAGCAGAAGTGTTCACATTGCTTCGCAAGAATCGCTTTTGTGCAGAAAACACTAACACTTGTTCAGAAGGAAAGAAAGCACAGAGCCCCAGATTTCATGTTGTCCTGGAGAGCTTGCAGAGCACTGGGGAAAGGCAGGCAGAGAATTCCCTGCTAGCACCTTCTCTGTGCCTGGGAAGCAGAAGTGTTCACATTGCTTCGCAAGAATCGCTTTTGTGCAGAAAACAGTAACACTTGTTCAGAACGAAAGAAAGCACAGAGCCCCAGATTTTATGTTGTCTTGGAGAGCTTGCAGAGCACTGGGGAAAGGCAGGCAGAGAATTCCCTGCTAGCACCTTCTCTGTGCCTGGGAAGCAGAAGTGTTCACATTGCTTCGCAAGAATCGCTTTTGTGCAGAAAACACTAACACTTGTTCAGAAGGAAAGAAAGCACAGAGCCCCAGATTCTATGTTGTCCTGGAGAGTTTGCAGAGCACTGGGGAAAGGCAGGCAGAGAATTCCCTGCTAGCACCTTCTCTGTGCCTGGGAAGCAGAAGTGTTCACATTGCTTCGCAAGAATCGCTTTTGTGCAGAAAACAATAACACTTGTTCAGAAGGAAAGAAAGCACAGAGCCCCAGATTTTATGTTGTCCTGGAGAGCTTGCAGAGCACTGGGGAAAGGCAGGCAGAGAATTCCCTGCTGGCACCTTCTCTGTGCCTGTTCACATTGCTTCGCAGAATCGCTTTTGTGCAGAAAACAGTAACACTTGTTCAGAACGAAAGAAAGCACAGAGCCCCAGATTCTATGTTGTCCTGGAGAGCTTGCAGAGCACTGGGGAAAGGCAGGCAGAGAATTCCTTGCTAGCACCTTCTCTGTGCCTGGGAAGCAGAAGTGTTCACATTGCTTCGCAAGAATCGCTTTTGTGCAGAAAACACTAACACTTGTTCAGAACGAAAGAAAGCACAGAGCCCCAGATTTTATGTTGTCCTGGAGAGCTTGCAGAGCACTGGGGAAAGGCAGGCAGAGAATTCCCTGCTAGCACCTTCTCTGTGCCTGTTCACATTGCTTCGCAGAATCGCTTTTGTGCAGAAAACAGTAACACTTGTTCAGAACGAAAGAAAGCACAGAGCCCCAGATTCTATGTTGTCCTGGAGAGCTTGCAGAGCACTGGGGAAAGGCAGGCAGAGAATTCCCTGCTAGCACCTTCTCTGTGCCTGGGAAGCAGAAGTGTTCACATTGCTTCGCAAGAATCGCTTTTGTGCAGAAAACAGTAACACTTGTTCAGAACGAAAGAAAGCACAGAGCCCCAGATTTTATGTTGTCTTGGAGAGCTTGCAGAGCACTGGGGAAAGGCAGGCAGAGAATTCCCTGCTAGCACCTTCTCTGTGCCTGTTCACATTGCTTCGCAGAATCGCTTTTGTGCAGAAAACAGTAACACTTGTTCAGAAGGAAAGAAAGCACAGAGCCCCAGATTCTATGTTGTCCTGGAGAGCTTGCAGAGCACTGGGGAAAGGCAGGCAGAGAATTCCTTGCTAGCACCTTCTCTGTGCCTGGGAAGCAGAAGTGTTCACATTGCTTCGCAAGAATCGCTTTTGTGCAGAAAACACTAACACTTGTTCAGAAGGAAAGAAAGCACAGAGCCCCAGATTCTATGTTGTCCTGGAGAGCTTGCAGAGCACTGGGGAAAGGCAGGCAGAGAATTCCCTGCTAGCACCTTCTCTGTGCCTGGGAAGCAGAAGTGTTCACATTGCTTCGCAAGAATCGCTTTTGTGCAGAAAACACTAACACTTGTTCAGAACGAAAGAAAGCACAGAGCCCCAGATTCTATGTTGTCCTGGAGAGTTTGCAGAGCACTGGGGAAAGGCAGGCAGAGAATTCCCTGCTGGCACCTTCTCTGTGCCTGTTCACATTGCTTCGCAGAATCGCTTTTGTGCAGAAAACAGTAACACTTGTTCAGAACGAAAGAAAGCACAGAGCCCCAGATTCTATGTTGTCCTGGAGAGCTTGCAGAGCACTGGGGAAAGGCAGGCAGAGAATTCCTTGCTAGCACCTTCTCTGTGCCTGGGAAGCAGAAGTGTTCACATTGCTTCGCAAGAATCGCTTTTGTGCAGAAAACACTAACACTTGTTCAGAACGAAAGAAAGCACAGAGCCCCAGATTTCATGTTGTCCTGGAGAGCTTGCAGAGCACTGGGGAAAGGCAGGCAGAGAATTCCCTGCTAGCACCTTCTCTGTGCCTGTTCACATTGCTTCGCAGAATCGCTTTTGTGCAGAAAACAGTAACACTTGTTCAGAACGAAAGAAAGCACAGAGCCCCAGATTCTATGTTGTCCTGGAGAGCTTGCAGAGCACTGGGGAAAGGCAGGCAGAGAATTCCCTGCTAGCACCTTCTCTGTGCCTGGGAAGCAGAAGTGTTCACATTGCTTCGCAAGAATCGCTTTTGTGCAGAAAACAGTAACACTTGTTCAGAACGAAAGAAAGCACAGAGCCCCAGATTTTATGTTGTCTTGGAGAGCTTGCAGAGCACTGGGGAAAGGCAGGCAGAGAATTCCCTGCTAGCACCTTCTCTGTGCCTGTTCACATTGCTTCGCAGAATCGCTTTTGTGCAGAAAACAATAACACTTGTTCAGAAGGAAAGAAAGCACAGAGCCCCAGATTCTATGTTGTCCTGGAGAGCTTGCAGAGCACTGGGGAAAGGTAGGCAGAGAATTCCTTGCTAGCACCTTCTCTGTGCCTGGGAAGCAGAAGTGTTCACATTGCTTCGCAAGAATCGCTTTTGTGCAGAAAACACTAACACTTGTTCAGAAGGAAAGAAAGCACAGAGCCCCAGATTCTATGTTGTCCTGGAGAGCTTGCAGAGCACTGGGGAAAGGCAGGCAGAGAATTCCCTGCTAGCACCTTCTCTGTGCCTGGGAAGCAGAAGTGTTCACATTGCTTCGCAAGAATCGCTTTTGTGCAGAAAACACTAACACTTGTTCAGAAGGAAAGAAAGCACAGAGCCCCAGATTCTATGTTGTCCTGGAGAGCTTGCAGAGCACTGGGGAAAGGCAGGCAGAGAATTCCCTGCTAGCACCTTCTCTGTGCCTGGGAAGCAGAAGTGTTCACATTGCTTCGCAAGAATCGCTTTTGTGCAGAAAACAGTAACACTTGTTCAGAAGGAAAGAAAGCACAGAGCCCCAGATTTTATGTTGTCCTGGAGAGCTTGCAGAGCACTGGGGAAAGGCAGGCAGAGAATTCCCTGCTGGCACCTTCTCTGTGCCTGTTCACATTGCTTCGCAGAATCGCTTTTGTGCAGAAAACAGTAACACTTGTTCAGAACGAAAGAAAGCACAGAGCCCCAGATTCTATGTTGTCCTGGAGAGCTTGCAGAGCACTGGGGAAAGGCAGGCAGAGAATTCCTTGCTAGCACCTTCTCTGTGCCTGGGAAGCAGAAGTGTTCACATTGCTTCGCAAGAATCGCTTTTGTGCAGAAAACACTAACACTTGTTCAGAAGGAAAGAAAGCACAGAGCCCCAGATTTTATGTTGTCCTGGAGAGCTTGCAGAGCACTGGGGAAAGGCAGGCAGAGAATTCCCTGCTAGCACCTTCTCTGTGCCTGTTCACATTGCTTCGCAGAATCGCTTTTGTGCAGAAAACAGTAACACTTGTTCAGAACGAAAGAAAGCACAGAGCCCCAGATTTCATGTTGTCCTGGAGAGCTTGCAGAGCACTGGGGAAAGGCAGGCAGAGAATTCCCTGCTAGCACCTTCTCTGTGCCTGTTCACATTGCTTCGCAGAATCGCTTTTGTGCAGAAAACAGTAACACTTGTTCAGAACGAAAGAAAGCACAGAGCCCCAGATTCTATGTTGTCCTGGAGAGCTTGCAGAGCACTGGGGAAAGGCAGGCAGAGAATTCCCTGCTAGCACCTTCTCTGTGCCTGGGAAGCAGAAGTGTTCACATTGCTTCGCAAGAATCGCTTTTGTGCAGAAAACACTAACACTTGTTCAGAAGGAAAGAAAGCACAGAGCCCCAGATTTTATGTTGTCTTGGAGAGCTTGCAGAGCACTGGGGAAAGGCAGGCAGAGAATTCCCTGCTAGCACCTTCTCTGTGCCTGTTCACATTGCTTCGCAGAATCGCTTTTGTGCAGAAAACAGTAACACTTGTTCAGAAGGAAAGAAAGCACAGAGCCCCAGATTCTATGTTGTCCTGGAGAGCTTGCAGAGCACTGGGGAAAGGCAGGCAGAGAATTCCTTGCTAGCACCTTCTCTGTGCCTGGGAAGCAGAAGTGTTCACATTGCTTCGCAAGAATCGCTTTTGTGCAGAAAACACTAACACTTGTTCAGAAGGAAAGAAAGCACAGAGCCCCAGATTCTATGTTGTCCTGGAGAGCTTGCAGAGCACTGGGGAAAGGCAGGCAGAGAATTCCCTGCTAGCACCTTCTCTGTGCCTGGGAAGCAGTAGTGTTCACATTGCTTCGCAAGAATCGCTTTTGTGCAGAAAACACTAACACTTGTTCAGAAGGAAAGAAAGCACAGAGCCCCAGATTCTATGTTGTCCTGGAGAGTTTGCAGAGCACTGGGGAAAGGCAGGCAGAGAATTCCCTGCTAGCACCTTCTCTGTGCCTGGGAAGCAGAAGTGTTCACATTGCTTCGCAAGAATCGCTTTTGTGCAGAAAACAATAACACTTGTTCAGAAGGAAAGAAAGCACAGAGCCCCAGATTTTATGTTGTCCTGGAGAGCTTGCAGAGCACTGGGGAAAGGCAGGCAGAGAATTCCCTGCTGGCACCTTCTCTGTGCCTGTTCACATTGCTTCGCAGAATCGCTTTTGTGCAGAAAACAGTAACACTTGTTCAGAAGGAAAGAAAGCACAGAGCCCCAGATTCTATGTTGTCCTGGAGAGCTTGCAGAGCACTGGGGAAAGGCAGGCAGAGAATTCCTTGCTAGCACCTTCTCTGTGCCTGGGAAGCAGAAGTGTTCACATTGCTTCGCAAGAATAGCTTTTGTGCAGAAAACACTAACAGTTGTTCAGAAGGAAAGAAAGCACAGAGCCCCAGATTTTATGTTGTCCTGGAGAGCTTGCAGAGCACTGGGGAAAGGCAGGCAGAGAATTCCCTGCTAGCACCTTCTCTGTGCCTGTTCACATTGCTTCGCAGAATCGCTTTTGTGCAGAAAACAGTAACACTTGTTCAGAACGAAAGAAAGCACAGAGCCCCAGATTTCATGTTGTCCTGGAGAGCTTGCAGAGCACTGGGGAAAGGCAGGCAGAGAATTCCCTGATAGCACCTTCTCTGTGCCTGTTCACATTGCTTCGCAGAATCGCTTTTGTGCAGAAAACACTAACACTTGTTCAGAACAAAAGAAAGCACAGAGCCCCAGATTCTATGTTGTCCTGGAGAGCTTGCAGAGCACTGGGGAAAGGCAGGCAGAGAATTCCCTGCTAGCACCTTCTCTGTGCCTGGGAAGCAGAAGTGTTCACATTGCTTCGCAAGAATCGCTTTTGTGCAGAAAACAGTAACACTTGTTCAGAAGGAAAGAAAGCACAGAGCCCCAGATTTTATGTTGTCCTGGAGAGCTTGCAGAGCACTGGGGAAAGGCAGGCAGAGAATTCCCTGCTAGCACCTTCTCTGTGCCTGGGAAGCAGAAGTGTTCACATTGCTTCGCAGAATCGCTTTTGTGCAGAAAACAGTAACACTTGTTCAGAACGAAAGAAAGCACAGAGCCCCAGATTTTATGTTGTCCTGGAGAGCTTGCAGAGCACTGGGGAAAGGCTGGCAGAGAGTTCCCTAATAGCACCTTCTCTGTGCCTGTTCACATTGCTTCGCAGAATCGCTTTTGTGCAGAAAACAGTAACACTTGTTCAGAACGAAAAAAGCACAAAGCCCCAGATTCTATGTTGTCCTGGAGAGCTTGCAGAGCACTGGGGAAAGGCAGGCAGAGAATTCCCTGCTAGCACCTTCTCTGTGCCTGGGAAGCAGAAGTGTTCACATTGCTTCGCAGAATCGCTTTTGTGCAGAAAACAGTAACACTTGTTCAGAACGAAAGAAAGCACAGAGCCCCAGATTCTATGTTGTCTTGGAGAGCTTGCAGAGCACTGGGGAAAGGCTGGCAGAGAGTTCCCTGATAGCACCTTCTCTGTGCCTGTTCACATTGCTTCGCAGAATCGCTTTTGTGCAGAAAACAGTAACACTTGTTCAGAAGGAAAGAAAGCACAGAGCCCCAGATTCTATGTTGTCCTGGAGAGCTTGCAGAGCACTGGGGAAAGGCAGGCAGAGAATTCCCTGCTGGCACCTTCTCTGTGCCTGTTCACATTGCTTCGCAGAATCGCTTTTGTGCAGAAAACAGTAACACTTGTTCAGAACGAAAGAAAGCACAGAGCCCCAGATTCTATGTTGTCCTGGAGAGCTTGCAGAGCACTGGGGAAAGGCAGGCAGAGAATTCCTTGCTAGCACCTTCTCTGTGCCTGGGAAGCAGAAGTGTTCACATTGCTTCGCAAGAATCGCTTTTGTGCAGAAAACACTAACACTTTTTCAGAAGGAAAGAAAGCACAGAGCCCCAGATTTTATGTTGTCCTGGAGAGCTTGCAGAGCACTGGGGAAAGGCAGGCAGAGAATTCCCTGCTAGCACCTTCTCTGTGCCTGTTCACATTGCTTCGCAGAATCGCTTTTGTGCAGAAAACAGTAACACTTGTTCAGAACGAAAGAAAGCACAGAGCCCCAGATTTTATGTTGTCCTGGAGAGCTTGCAGAGCACTGGGGAAAGGCAGGCAGAGAATTCCCTGCTAGCACCTTCTCTGTGCCTGGGAAGCAGAAGTGTTCACATTGCTTCGCAAGAATCGCTTTTGTGCAGAAAACAGTAACACTTGTTCAGAACGAAAGAAAGCACAGAGCCCCAGATTTTATGTTGTCTTGGAGAGCTTGCAGAGCACTGGGGAAAGGCAGGCAGAGAATTCCCTGCTAGCACCTTCTCTGTGCCTGTTCACATTGCTTCGCAGAATCGCTTTTGTGCAGAAAACAGTAACACTTGTTCAGAAGGAAAGAAAGCACAGAGCCCCAGATTCTATGTTGTCCTGGAGAGCTTGCAGAGCACTGGGGAAAGGCAGGCAGAGAATTCCCTGCTAGCACCTTCTCTGTGCCTGGGAAGCAGAAGTGTTCACATTGCTTCGCAAGAATCGCTTTTGTGCAGAAAACACTAACACTTGTTCAGAAGGAAAGAAAGCACAGAGCCCCAGATTTCATGTTGTCCTGGAGAGCTTGCAGAGCACTGGGGAAAGGCAGGCAGAGAATTCTCTGATAGCACCTTCTCTGTGCCTGTTCACATTGCTTCGCAGAATCGCTTTTGTGCAGAAAACAGTAACACTTGTTCAGAACGAAAGAAAGCACAGAGCCCCAGATTCTATGTTGTCTTGGAGAGCTTGCAGAGCACTGGGGAAAGGCTGGCAGAGAGTTCCCTGATAGCACCTTCTCTGTGCCTGTTCACATTGCTTCGCAGAATCGCTTTTGTGCAGAAAACAGTAACACTTGTTCAGAAGGAAAGAAAGCACAGAGCCCCAGATTCTATGTTGTCCTGGAGAGCTTGCAGAGCACTGGGGAAAGGCAGGCAGAGAATTCCCTGCTGGCACCTTCTCTGTGCCTGTTCACATTGCTTCGCAGAATCGCTTTTGTGCAGAAAACAGTAACACTTGTTCAGAACGAAAGAAAGCACAGAGCCCCAGATTCTATGTTGTCCTGGAGAGCTTGCAGAGCACTGGGGAAAGGCAGGCAGAGAATTCCTTGCTAGCACCTTCTCTGTGCCTGGGAAGCAGAAGTGTTCACATTGCTTCGCAAGAATCGCTTTTGTGCAGAAAACACTAACACTTGTTCAGAAGGAAAGAAAGCACAGAGCCCCAGATTTTATGTTGTCCTGGAGAGCTTGCAGAGCACTGGGGAAAGGCAGGCAGAGAATTCCCTGCTAGCACCTTCTCTGTGCCTGTTCACATTGCTTCGCAGAATCGCTTTTGTGCAGAAAACAGTAACACTTGTTCAGAACGAAAGAAAGCACAGAGCCCCAGATTTTATGTTGTCCTGGAGAGCTTGCAGAGCACTGGGGAAAGGCAGGCAGAGAATTCCCTGCTAGCACCTTCTCTGTGCCTGTTCACATTGCTTCGCAGAATCGCTTTTGTGCAGAAAACAGTAACACTTGTTCAGAAGGAAAGAAAGCACAGAGCCCCAGATTCTATGTTGTCCTGGAGAGCTTGCAGAGCACTGGGGAAAGGCAGGCAGAGAATTCCCTGCTGGCACCTTCTCTGTGCCTGGGAAGCAGAAGTGTTCACATTGCTTCGCAAGAATCGCTTTTGTGCAGAAAACAGTAACACTTGTTCAGAACGAAAGAAAGCACAGAGCCCCAGATTTTATGTTGTCTTGGAGAGCTTGCAGAGCACTGGGGAAAGGCAGGCAGAGAATTCCCTGCTAGCACCTTCTCTGTGCCTGTTCACATTGCTTCGCAGAATCGCTTTTGTGCAGAAAACAGTAACACTTGTTCAGAAGGAAAGAAAGCACAGAGCCCCAGATTCTATGTTGTCCTGGAGAGCTTGCAGAGCACTGGGGAAAGGCAGGCAGAGAATTCCCTGCTAGCACCTTCTCTGTGCCTGGGAAGCAGAAGTGTTCACATTGCTTCGCAAGAATCGCTTTTGTGCAGAAAACACTAACACTTGTTCAGAAGGAAAGAAAGCACAGAGCCCCAGATTCTATGTTGTCCTGGAGAGCTTGCAGAGCACTGGGGAAAGGCAGGCAGAGAATTCCCTGCTAGCACCTTCTCTGTGCCTGTTCACATTGCTTCGCAGAATCGCTTTTGTGCAGAAAACAGTAACACTTGTTCAGAACGAAAGAAAGCACAGAGCCCCAGATTCTATGTTGTCCTGGAGAGCTTGCAGAGCACTGGGGAAAGGCAGGCAGAGAATTCCCTGCTAGCACCTTCTCTGTGCCTGGGAAGCAGAAGTGTTCACATTGCTTCGCAGAATCGCTTTTGTGCAGAAAACAGTAACACTTGTTCAGAACGAAAGAAAGCACAGAGCCCCAGATTCTATGTTGTCTTGGAGAGCTTGCAGAGCACTGGGGAAAGGCTGGCAGACAGTTCCCTGATAGCACCTTCTCTGTGCCTGTTCACATTGCTTCGCAGAATCGCTTTTGTGCAGAAAACAGTAACACTTGTTCAGAAGGAAAGAAAGCACAGAGCCCCAGATTCTATGTTGTCCTGGAGAGCTTGCAGAGCACTGGGGAAAGGCAGGCAGAGAATTCCCTGCTAGCACCTTCTCTGTGCCTGGGAAGCAGAAGTGTTCACATTGCTTCGCAAGAATCGCTTTTGTGCAGAAAACACTAACACTTGTTCAGAAGGAAAGAAAGCACAGAGCCCCAGATTTTATGTTGTCCTGGAGAGCTTGCAGAGCACTGGGGAAAGGCAGGCAGAGAATTCCCTGCTGGCACCTTCTCTGTGCCTGTTCACATTGCTTCGCAGAATCGCTTTTGTGCAGAAAACACTAACACTTGTTCAGAACGAAAGAAAGCACAGAGCCCCAGATTCTATGTTGTCCTGGAGAGCTTGCAGAGCACTGGGGAAAGGCAGGCAGAGAATTCCTTGCTAGCACCTTCTCTGTGCCTGGGAAGCAGAAGTGTTCACATTGCTTCGCAAGAATCGCTTTTGTGCAGAAAACACTAACACTTGTTCAGAAGGAAAGAAAGCACAGAGCCCCAGATTCTATGTTGTCCTGGAGAGCTTGCAGAGCACTGGGGAAAGGCAGGCAGAGAATTCCCTGCTGGCACCTTCTCTGTGCCTGTTCACATTGCTTCGCAGAATCGCTTTTGTGCAGAAAACAGTAACACTTGTTCAGAACGAAAGAAAGCACAGAGCCCCAGATTCTATGTTGTCCTGGAGAGCTTGCAGAGCACTGGGGAAAGGCAGGCAGAGAATTCCTTGCTAGCACCTACTCTGTGCCTGGGAAGCAGAAGTATTCACATTGCTTCGCAAGAATCGCTTTTGTGCAGAAAACACTAACACTTGTTCAGAAGGAAAGAAAGCACAGAGCCCCAGATTTTATGTTGTCCTGGAGAGCTTGCAGAGCACTGGGGAAAGGCAGGCAGAGAATTCCCTGCTAGCACCTTCTCTGTGCCTGTTCACATTGCTTCGCAGAATCGCTTTTGTGCAGAAAACACTAACACTTGTTCAGAACGAAAGAAAGCACAGAGCCCCAGATTTCATGTTGTCCTGGAGAGCTTGCAGAGCACTGGGGAAAGGCAGGCAGAGAATTCCCTGCTAGCACCTTCTCTGTGCCTGTTCACATTGCTTCGCAGAATCGCTTTTGTGCAGAAAACAGTAACACTTGTTCAGAACGAAAGAAAGCACAGAGCCCCAGATTCTATGTTGTCCTGGAGAGCTTGCAGAGCACTGGGGAAAGGCAGGCAGAGAATTCCCTGCTAGCACCTTCTCTGTGCCTGGGAAGCAGAAGTGTTCACATTGCTTCGCAAGAATCGCTTTTGTGCAGAAAACAGTAACACTTGTTCAGAACGAAAGAAAGCACAGAGCCCCAGATTTTATGTTGTCTTGGAGAGCTTGCAGAGCACTGGGGAAAGGCAGGCAGAGAATTCCCTGCTAGCACCTTCTCTGTGCCTGTTCACATTGCTTCGCAGAATCGCTTTTGTGCAGAAAACAGTAACACTTGTTCAGAAGGAAAGAAAGCACAGAGCCACAGATTCTATGTTGTCCTGGAGAGCTTGCAGAGCACTGGGGAAAGGCAGGCAGAGAATTCCCTGCTAGCACCTTCTCTGTGCCTGGGAAGCAGAAGTGTTCACATTGCTTCGCAAGAATCGCTTTTGTGCAGAAAACACTAACACTTGTTCAGAAGGAAAGAAAGCACAGAGCCCCAGATTCTATGTTGTCCTGGAGAGCTTGCAGAGCACTGGGGAAAGGCAGGCAGAGAATTCTCTGATAGCACCTTCTCTGTGCCTGTTCACATTGCTTCGCAGAATCGCTTTTGTGCAGAAAACAGTAACACTTGTTCAGAACGAAAGAAAGCACAGAGCCCCAGATTCTATGTTGTCCTGGAGAGCTTGCAGAGCACTGGGGAAAGGCAGGCAGAGAATTCCCTGCTAGCACCTTCTCTGTGCCTGGGAAGCAGAAGTGTTCACATTGCTTCGCAGAATCGCTTTTGTGCAGAAAACACTAACACTTGTTCAGAACGAAAGAAAGCACAGAGCCCCAGATTCTATGTTGTCTTGGAGAGCTTGCAGAGCACTGGGGAAAGGCTGGCAGAGAGTTCCCTGATAGCACCTTCTCTGTGCCTGTTCACATTGCTTCGCAGAATCGCTTTTGTGCAGAAAACAGTAACACTTGTTCAGAAGGAAAGAAAGCACAGAGCCCCAGATTCTATGTTGTCCTGGAGAGTTTGCAGAGCACTGGGGAAAGGCAGGCAGAGAATTCCCTGCTAGCACCTTCTCTGTGCCTGGGAAGCAGAAGTGTTCACATTGCTTCGCAAGAATCGCTTTTGTGCAGAAAACACTAACACTTGTTCAGAAGGAAAGAAAGCACAGAGCCCCAGATTTTATGTTGTCCTGGAGAGCTTGCAGAGCACTGGGGAAAGGCAGGCGGAGAATTCCCTGCTGGCACCTTCTCTGTGCCTGTTCACATTGCTTCGCAGAATCGCTTTTGTGCAGAAAACAGTAACACTTGTTCAGAACGAAAGAAAGCACAGAGCCCCAGATTCTATGTTGTCCTGGAGAGCTTGCAGAGCACTGGGGAAAGGCAGGCAGAGAATTCCTTGCTAGCACCTTCTCTGTGCCTGGGAAGCAGAAGTATTCACATTGCTTCGCAAGAATCGCTTTTGTGCAGAAAACACTAACACTTGTTCAGAAGGAAAGAAAGCACAGAGCCCCAGATTTTATGTTGTCCTGGAGAGCTTGCAGAGCACTGGGGAAAGGCAGGCAGAGAATTCCCTGCTAGCACCTTCTCTGTGCCTGTTCACATTGCTTCGCAGAATCGCTTTTGTGCAGAAAACAGTAACACTTGTTCAGAAGGAAAGAAAGCACAGAGCCCCAGATTCTATGTTGTCCTGGAGAGCTTGCAGAGCACTGGGGAAAGGCAGGCAGAGAATTCCCTGCTAGCACCTTCTCTGTGCCTGGGAAGCAGAAGTGTTCACATTGCTTCGCAAGAATCGCTTTTGTGCAGAAAACAGTAACACTTGTTCAGAACGAAAGAAAGCACAGAGCCCCAGATTTTATGTTGTCTTGGAGAGCTTGCAGAGCACTGGGGAAAGGCAGGCAGAGAATTCCCTGCTAGCACCTTCTCTGTGCCTGTTCACATTGCTTCGCAGAATCGCTTTTGTGCAGAAAACAGTAACACTTGTTCAGAAGGAAAGAAAGCACAGAGCCCCAGATTCTATGTTGTCCTGGAGAGCTTGCAGAGCACTGGGGAAAGGCAGGCAGAGAATTCCCTGCTAGCACCTTCTCTGTGCCTGTTCACATTGCTTCGCAGAATCGCTTTTGTGCAGAAAACAGTAACACTTGTTCAGAACGAAAGAAAGCACAGAGCCCCAGATTCTATGTTGTCCTGGAGAGCTTGCAGAGCACTGGGGAAAGGCAGGCAGAGAATTCCCTGCTAGCACCTTCTCTGTGCCTGGGAAGCAGAAGTGTTCACATTGCTTCGCAGAATCGCTTTTGTGCAGAAAACAGTAACACTTGTTCAGAACGAAAGAAAGCACAGAGCCCCAGATTCTATGTTGTCTTGGAGAGCTTGCAGAGCACTGGGGAAAGGCTGGCAGACAGTTCCCTGATAGCACCTTCTCTGTGCCTGTTCACATTGCTTCGCAGAATCGCTTTTGTGCAGAAAACAGTAACACTTGTTCAGAAGGAAAGAAAGCACAGAGCCCCAGATTCTATGTTGTCCTGGAGAGCTTGCAGAGCACTGGGGAAAGGCAGGCAGAGAATTCCCTGCTAGCACCTTCTCTGTGCCTGGGAAGCAGAAGTGTTCACATTGCTTCGCAAGAATCGCTTTTGTGCAGAAAACACTAACACTTGTTCAGAAGGAAAGAAAGCACAGAGCCCCAGATTTTATGTTGTCCTGGAGAGCTTGCAGAGCACTGGGGAAAGGCAGGCAGAGAATTCCCTGCTGGCACCTTCTCTGTGCCTGTTCACATTGCTTCGCAGAATCGCTTTTGTGCAGAAAACACTAACACTTGTTCAGAACGAAAGAAAGCACAGAGCCCCAGATTCTATGTTGTCCTGGAGAGCTTGCAGAGCACTGGGGAAAGGCAGGCAGAGAATTCCTTGCTAGCACCTTCTCTGTGCCTGGGAAGCAGAAGTGTTCACATTGCTTCGCAAGAATCGCTTTTGTGCAGAAAACACTAACACTTGTTCAGAAGGAAAGAAAGCACAGAGCCCCAGATTCTATGTTGTCCTGGAGAGCTTGCAGAGCACTGGGGAAAGGCAGGCAGAGAATTCCCTGCTGGCACCTTCTCTGTGCCTGTTCACATTGCTTCGCAGAATCGCTTTTGTGCAGAAAACAGTAACACTTGTTCAGAACGAAAGAAAGCACAGAGCCCCAGATTCTATGTTGTCCTGGAGAGCTTGCAGAGCACTGGGGAAAGGCAGGCAGAGAATTCCTTGCTAGCACCTACTCTGTGCCTGGGAAGCAGAAGTATTCACATTGCTTCGCAAGAATCGCTTTTGTGCAGAAAACACTAACACTTGTTCAGAAGGAAAGAAAGCACAGAGCCCCAGATTTTATGTTGTCCTGGAGAGCTTGCAGAGCACTGGGGAAAGGCAGGCAGAGAGTTCCCTAATAGCACCTTCTCTGTGCCTGTTCACATTGCTTCGCAGAATCGCTTTTGTGCAGAAAACACTAACACTTGTTCAGAACGAAAGAAAGCACAGAGCCCCAGATTTCATGTTGTCCTGGAGAGCTTGCAGAGCACTGGGGAAAGGCAGGCAGAGAATTCCCTGCTAGCACCTTCTCTGTGCCTGTTCACATTGCTTCGCAGAATCGCTTTTGTGCAGAAAACAGTAACACTTGTTCAGAACGAAAGAAAGCACAGAGCCCCAGATTCTATGTTGTCCTGGAGAGCTTGCAGAGCACTGGGGAAAGGCAGGCAGAGAATTCCCTGCTAGCACCTTCTCTGTGCCTGGGAAGCAGAAGTGTTCACATTGCTTCGCAAGAATCGCTTTTGTGCAGAAAACAGTAACACTTGTTCAGAACGAAAGAAAGCACAGAGCCCCAGATTTTATGTTGTCTTGGAGAGCTTGCAGAGCACTGGGGAAAGGCAGGCAGAGAATTCCCTGCTAGCACCTTCTCTGTGCCTGTTCACATTGCTTCGCAGAATCGCTTTTGTGCAGAAAACAGTAACACTTGTTCAGAAGGAAAGAAAGCACAGAGCCACAGATTCTATGTTGTCCTGGAGAGCTTGCAGAGCACTGGGGAAAGGCAGGCAGAGAATTCCCTGCTAGCACCTTCTCTGTGCCTGGGAAGCAGAAGTGTTCACATTGCTTCGCAAGAATCGCTTTTGTGCAGAAAACACTAACACTTGTTCAGAAGGAAAGAAAGCACAGAGCCCCAGATTCTATGTTGTCCTGGAGAGCTTGCAGAGCACTGGGGAAAGGCAGGCAGAGAATTCTCTGATAGCACCTTCTCTGTGCCTGTTCACATTGCTTCGCAGAATCGCTTTTGTGCAGAAAACAGTAACACTTGTTCAGAACGAAAGAAAGCACAGAGCCCCAGATTCTATGTTGTCCTGGAGAGCTTGCAGAGCACTGGGGAAAGGCAGGCAGAGAATTCCCTGCTAGCACCTTCTCTGTGCCTGGGAAGCAGAAGTGTTCACATTGCTTCGCAGAATCGCTTTTGTGCAGAAAACACTAACACTTGTTCAGAACGAAAGAAAGCACAGAGCCCCAGATTCTATGTTGTCTTGGAGAGCTTGCAGAGCACTGGGGAAAGGCTGGCAGAGAGTTCCCTGATAGCACCTTCTCTGTGCCTGTTCACATTGCTTCGCAGAATCGCTTTTGTGCAGAAAACAGTAACACTTGTTCAGAAGGAAAGAAAGCACAGAGCCCCAGATTCTATGTTGTCCTGGAGAGTTTGCAGAGCACTGGGGAAAGGCAGGCAGAGAATTCCCTGCTAGCACCTTCTCTGTGCCTGGGAAGCAGAAGTGTTCACATTGCTTCGCAAGAATCGCTTTTGTGCAGAAAACACTAACACTTGTTCAGAAGGAAAGAAAGCACAGAGCCCCAGATTTTATGTTGTCCTGGAGAGCTTGCAGAGCACTGGGGAAAGGCAGGCGGAGAATTCCCTGCTGGCACCTTCTCTGTGCCTGTTCACATTGCTTCGCAGAATCGCTTTTGTGCAGAAAACAGTAACACTTGTTCAGAACGAAAGAAAGCACAGAGCCCCAGATTCTATGTTGTCCTGGAGAGCTTGCAGAGCACTGGGGAAAGGCAGGCAGAGAATTCCTTGCTAGCACCTTCTCTGTGCCTGGGAAGCAGAAGTATTCACATTGCTTCGCAAGAATCGCTTTTGTGCAGAAAACACTAACACTTGTTCAGAAGGAAAGAAAGCACAGAGCCCCAGATTTTATGTTGTCCTGGAGAGCTTGCAGAGCACTGGGGAAAGGCAGGCAGAGAATTCCCTGCTAGCACCTTCTCTGTGCCTGTTCACATTGCTTCGCAGAATCGCTTTTGTGCAGAAAACAGTAACACTTGTTCAGAAGGAAAGAAAGCACAGAGCCCCAGATTCTATGTTGTCCTGGAGAGCTTGCAGAGCACTGGGGAAAGGCAGGCAGAGAATTCCCTGCTAGCACCTTCTCTGTGCCTGGGAAGCAGAAGTGTTCACATTGCTTCGCAAGAATCGCTTTTGTGCAGAAAACAGTAACACTTGTTCAGAACGAAAGAAAGCACAGAGCCCCAGATTTTATGTTGTCTTGGAGAGCTTGCAGAGCACTGGGGAAAGGCAGGCAGAGAATTCCCTGCTAGCACCTTCTCTGTGCCTGTTCACATTGCTTCGCAGAATCGCTTTTGTGCAGAAAACAGTAACACTTGTTCAGAAGGAAAGAAAGCACAGAGCCCCAGATTCTATGTTGTCCTGGAGAGCTTGCAGAGCACTGGGGAAAGGCAGGCAGAGAATTCCCTGCTAGCACCTTCTCTGTGCCTGGGAAGCAGAAGTGTTCACATTGCTTCGCAAGAATCGCTTTTGTGCAGAAAACACTAACACTTGTTCAGAAGGAAAGAAAGCACAGAGCCCCAGATTCTATGTTGTCCTGGAGAGCTTGCAGAGCACTGGGGAAAGGCAGGCAGAGAATTCCCTGCTAGCACCTTCTCTGTGCCTGTTCACATTGCTTCGCAGAATCGCTTTTGTGCAGAAAACAGTAACACTTGTTCAGAACGAAAGAAAGCACAGAGCCCCAGATTCTATGTTGTCCTGGAGAGCTTGCAGAGCACTGGGGAAAGGCAGGCAGAGAATTCCCTGCTAGCACCTTCTCTGTGCCTGGGAAGCAGAAGTGTTCACATTGCTTCGCAGAATCGCTTTTGTGCAGAAAACAGTAACACTTGTTCAGAACGAAAGAAAGCACAGAGCCCCAGATTCTATGTTGTCTTGGAGAGCTTGCAGAGCACTGGGGAAAGGCTGGCAGACAGTTCCCTGATAGCACCTTCTCTGTGCCTGTTCACATTGCTTCGCAGAATCGCTTTTGTGCAGAAAACAGTAACACTTGTTCAGAAGGAAAGAAAGCACAGAGCCCCAGATTCTATGTTGTCCTGGAGAGCTTGCAGAGCACTGGGGAAAGGCAGGCAGAGAATTCCCTGCTAGCACCTTCTCTGTGCCTGGGAAGCAGAAGTGTTCACATTGCTTCGCAAGAATCGCTTTTGTGCAGAAAACACTAACACTTGTTCAGAAGGAAAGAAAGCACAGAGCCCCAGATTTTATGTTGTCCTGGAGAGCTTGCAGAGCACTGGGGAAAGGCAGGCAGAGAATTCCCTGCTGGCACCTTCTCTGTGCCTGTTCACATTGCTTCGCAGAATCGCTTTTGTGCAGAAAACACTAACACTTGTTCAGAACGAAAGAAAGCACAGAGCCCCAGATTCTATGTTGTCCTGGAGAGCTTGCAGAGCACTGGGGAAAGGCAGGCAGAGAATTCCTTGCTAGCACCTTCTCTGTGCCTGGGAAGCAGAAGTGTTCACAATGCTTCGCAAGAATCGCTTTTGTGCAGAAAACACTAACACTTGTTCAGAAGGAAAGAAAGCACAGAGCCCCAGATTCTATGTTGTCCTGGAGAGCTTGCAGAGCACTGGGGAAAGGCAGGCAGAGAATTCCCTGCTGGCACCTTCTCTGTGCCTGTTCACATTGCTTCGCAGAATCGCTTTTGTGCAGAAAACAGTAACACTTGTTCAGAACGAAAGAAAGCACAGAGCCCCAGATTCTATGTTGTCCTGGAGAGCTTGCAGAGCACTGGGGAAAGGCAGGCAGAGAATTCCTTGCTAGCACCTTCTCTGTGCCTGGGAAGCAGAAGTATTCACATTGCTTCGCAAGAATCGCTTTTGTGCAGAAAACACTAACACTTGTTCAGAAGGAAAGAAAGCACAGAGCCCCAGATTTTATGTTGTCCTGGAGAGCTTGCAGAGCACTGGGGAAAGGCAGGCAGAGAATTCCCTGCTAGCACCTTCTCTGTGCCTGTTCACATTGCTTCGCAGAATCGCTTTTGTGCAGAAAACACTAACACTTGTTCAGAACGAAAGAAAGCACAGAGCCCCAGATTTCATGTTGTCCTGGAGAGCTTGCAGAGCACTGGGGAAAGGCAGGCAGAGAATTCCCTGCTAGCACCTTCTCTGTGCCTGTTCACATTGCTTCGCAGAATCGCTTTTGTGCAGAAAACAGTAACACTTGTTCAGAACGAAAGAAAGCACAGAGCCTCAGATTCTATGTTGTCCTGGAGAGCTTGCAGAGCACTGGGGAAAGGCAGGCAGAGAATTCCCTGCTAGCACCTTCTCTGTGCCTGGGAAGCAGAAGTGTTCACATTGCTTCGCAAGAATCGCTTTTGTGCAGAAAACAGTAACACTTGTTCAGAACGAAAGAAAGCACAGAGCCCCAGATTTTATGTTGTCTTGGAGAGCTTGCAGAGCACTGGGGAAAGGCAGGCAGAGAATTCCCTGCTAGCACCTTCTCTGTGCCTGTTCACATTGCTTCGCAGAATCGCTTTTGTGCAGAAAACAGTAACACTTGTTCAGAAGGAAAGAAAGCACAGAGCCCCAGATTCTATGTTGTCCTGGAGAGCTTGCAGAGCACTGGGGAAAGGCAGGCAGAGAATTCCCTGCTAGCACCTTCTCTGTGCCTGGGAAGCAGAAGTGTTCACATTGCTTCGCAAGAATCGCTTTTGTGCAGAAAACACTAACACTTGTTCAGAAGGAAAGAAAGCACAGAGCCCCAGATTCTATGTTGTCCTGGAGAGCTTGCAGAGCACTGGGGAAAGGCAGGCAGAGAATTCTCTGATAGCACCTTCTCTGTGCCTGTTCACATTGCTTCGCAGAATCGCTTTTGTGCAGAAAACAGTAACACTTGTTCAGAACGAAAGAAAGCACAGAGCCCCAGATTCTATGTTGTCCTGGAGAGCTTGCAGAGCACTGGGGAAAGGCAGGCAGAGAATTCCCTGCTAGCACCTTCTCTGTGCCTGGGAAGCAGAAGTGTTCACATTGCTTCGCAGAATCGCTTTTGTGCAGAAAACACTAACACTTGTTCAGAACGAAAGAAAGCACAGAGCCCCAGATTCTATGTTGTCTTGGAGAGCTTGCAGAGCACTGGGGAAAGGCTGGCAGAGAGTTCCCTGATAGCACCTTCTCTGTGCCTGTTCACATTGCTTCGCAGAATCGCTTTTGTGCAGAAAACAGTAACACTTGTTCAGAAGGAAAGAAAGCACAGAGCCCCAGATTCTATGTTGTCCTGGAGAGTTTGCAGAGCACTGGGGAAAGGCAGGCAGAGAATTCCCTGCTAGCACCTTCTCTGTGCCTGGGAAGCAGAAGTGTTCACATTGCTTCGCAAGAATCGCTTTTGTGCAGAAAACACTAACACTTGTTCAGAAGGAAAGAAAGCACAGAGCCCCAGATTTTATGTTGTCCTGGAGAGCTTGCAGAGCACTGGGGAAAGGCAGGCGGAGAATTCCCTGCTGGCACCTTCTCTGTGCCTGTTCACATTGCTTCGCAGAATCGCTTTTGTGCAGAAAACAGTAACACTTGTTCAGAACGAAAGAAAGCACAGAGCCCCAGATTCTATGTTGTCCTGGAGAGCTTGCAGAGCACTGGGGAAAGGCAGGCAGAGAATTCCTTGCTAGCACCTTCTCTGTGCCTGGGAAGCAGAAGTATTCACATTGCTTCGCAAGAATCGCTTTTGTGCAGAAAACACTAACACTTGTTCAGAAGGAAAGAAAGCACAGAGCCCCAGATTTTATGTTGTCCTGGAGAGCTTGCAGAGCACTGGGGAAAGGCAGGCAGAGAATTCCCTGCTAGCACCTTCTCTGTGCCTGTTCACATTGCTTCGCAGAATCGCTTTTGTGCAGAAAACAGTAACACTTGTTCAGAAGGAAAGAAAGCACAGAGCCCCAGATTCTATGTTGTCCTGGAGAGCTTGCAGAGCACTGGGGAAAGGCAGGCAGAGAACTCCCTGCTAGCACCTTCTCTGTGCCTGTTCACATTGCTTCGCAGAATCGCTTTTGTGCAGAAAACAGTAACACTTGTTCAGAATGAAAGAAAGCACAGAGCCCCAGATTCTATGTTGTCCTGGAGAGCTTGCAGAGCACTGGGGAAAGGCAGGCAGAGAATTCCCTGCTAGCACCTTCTCTGTGCCTGGGAAGCAGAAGTGTTCACATTGCTTCGCAAGAATCGCTTTTGTGCAGAAAACAGTAACACTTGTTCAGAAGGAAAGAAAGCACAGAGCCCCAGATTTTATGTTGTCTTGGAGAGCTTGCAGAGCACTGGGGAAAGGCAGGCAGAGAATTCCCTGCTAGCACCTTCTCTGTGCCTGTTCACATTGCTTCGCAGAATCGCTTTTGTGCAGAAAACAGTAACACTTGTTCAGAAGGAAAGAAAGCACAGAGCCCCAGATTCTATGTTGTCCTGGAGAGCTTGCAGAGCACTGGGGAAAGGCAGGCAGAGAATTCCCTGCTAGCACCTTCTCTGTGCCTGGGAAGCAGAAGTGTTCACATTGCTTCGCAAGAATCGCTTTTGTGCAGAAAACACTAACACTTGTTCAGAAGGAAAGAAAGCACAGAGCCCCAGATTTCATGTTGTCCTGGAGAGCTTGCAGAGCACTGGGGAAAGGCAGGCAGAGAATTCTCTGATAGCACCTTCTCTGTGCCTGTTCACATTGCTTCGCAGAATCGCTTTTGTGCAGAAAACAGTAACACTTGTTCAGAAGGAAAGAAAGCACAGAGCCCCAGATTCTATGTTGTCCTGGAGAGCTTGCAGAGCACTGGGGAAAGGCAGGCAGAGAATTCCCTGCTGGCACCTTCTCTGTGCCTGTTCACATTGCTTCGCAGAATCGCTTTTGTGCAGAAAACACTAACACTTGTTCAGAACGAAAGAAAGCACAGAGCCCCAGATTCTATGTTGTCCTGGAGAGCTTGCAGAGCACTGGGGAAAGGCAGGCAGAGAATTCCTTGCTAGCACCTTCTCTGTGCCTGGGAAGCAGAAGTGTTCACATTGCTTCGCAAGAATCGCTTTTGTGCAGAAAACACTAACACTTGTTCAGAAGGAAAGAAAGCACAGAGCCCCAGATTTTATGTTGTCCTGGAGAGCTTGCAGAGCACTGGGGAAAGGCAGGCAGAGAATTCCGTGCTAGCACCTTCTCTGTGCCTGTTCACATTGCTTCGCAGAATCGCTTTTGTGCAGAAAACAGTAACACTTGTTCAGAACGAAAGAAAGCACAGAGCCCCAGATTTTATGTTGTCCTGGAGAGCTTGCAGAGCACTGGGGAAAGGCAGGCAGAGAATTCCCTGCTAGCACCTTCTCTGTGCCTGTTCACATTGCTTCGCAGAATCGCTTTTGTGCAGAAAACACTAACACTTTTTCAGAACGAAAGAAAGCACAGAGCCCCAGATTCTATGTTGTCCTGGAGAGCTTGCAGAGCACTGGGGAAAGGCAGGCAGAGAATTCCCTGCTAGCACCTTCTCTGTGCCTGGGAAGCAGAAGTGTTCACATTGCTTCGCAGAATCGCTTTTGTGCAGAAAACAGTAACACTTGTTCAGAACGAAAGAAAGCACAGAGCCCCAGATTTTATGTTGTCTTGGAGAGCTTGCAGAGCACTGGGGAAAGGCAGGCAGAGAATTCCCTGCTAGCACCTTCTCTGTGCCTGTTCACTTTGCTTCGCAGAATCGCTTTTGTGCAGAAAACAGTAACACTTGTTCAGAAGGAAAGAAAGCACAGAGCCCCAGATTCTATGTTGTCCTGGAGAGCTTGCAGAGCACTGGGGAAAGGCAGGCAGAGAATTCCCTGCTAGCACCTTCTCTGTGCCTGGGAAGCAGAAGTGTTCACATTGCTTCGCAAGAATCGCTTTTGTGCAGAAAACACTAACACTTGTTCAGAACGAAAGAAAGCACAGAGCCCCAGATTCTATGTTGTCCTGGAGAGCTTGCAGAGCACTGGGGAAAGGCAGGCAGAGAATTCTCTGATAGCACCTTCTCTGTGCCTGTTCACATTGCTTCGCAGAATCGCTTTTGTGCAGAAAACAGTAACACTTGTTCAGAACGAAAGAAAGCACAGAGCCCCAGATTCTATGTTGTCCTGGAGAGCTTGCAGAGCACTGGGGAAAGGCAGGCAGAGAATTCCCTGCTAGCACCTTCTCTGTGCCTGGGAAGCAGAAGTGTTCACATTGCTTCGCAGAATCGCTTTTGTGCAGAAAACACTAACACTTGTTCAGAACGAAAGAAAGCACAGAGCCCCAGATTCTATGTTGTCTTGGAGAGCTTGCAGAGCACTGGGGAAAGGCTGGCAGAGAGTTCCCTGATAGCACCTTCTCTGTGCCTGTTCACATTGCTTCGCAGAATCGCTTTTGTGCAGAAAACAGTAACACTTGTTCAGAAGGAAAGAAAGCACAGAGCCCCAGATTCTATGTTGTCCTGGAGAGTTTGCAGAGCACTGGGGAAAGGCAGGCAGAGAATTCCCTGCTAGCACCTTCTCTGTGCCTGGGAAGCAGAAGTGTTCACATTGCTTCGCAAGAATCGCTTTTGTGCAGAAAACACTAACACTTGTTCAGAAGGAAAGAAAGCACAGAGCCCCAGATTTTATGTTGTCCTGGAGAGCTTGCAGAGCACTGGGGAAAGGCAGGCAGAGAATTCCCTGCTGGCACCTTCTCTGTGCCTGTTCACATTGCTTCGCAGAATCGCTTTTGTGCAGAAAACATTAACATTTGTTCAGAACGAAAGAAAGCACAGAGCCCCAGATTCTATGTTGTCCTGGAGAGCTTGCAGAGCACTGGGGAAAGGCAGGCAGAGAATTCCTTGCTAGCACCTTCTCTGTGCCTGGGAAGCAGAAGTATTCACATTGCTTCGCAAGAATCGCTTTTGTGCAGAAAACACTAACACTTGTTCAGAACGAAAGAAAGCACAGAGCCCCAGATTTTATGTTGTCCTGGAGAGCTTGCAGAGCACTGGGGAAAGGCAGGCAGAGAATTCCCTGCTAGCACCTTCTCTGTGCCTGTTCACATTGCTTCGCAGAATCGCTTTTGTGCAGAAAACAGTAACACTTGTTCAGAACGAAAGAAAGCACAGAGCCCCAGATTCTATGTTGTCCTGGAGAGCTTGCAGAGCACTGGGGAAAGGCAGGCAGAGAACTCCCTGCTAGCACCTTCTCTGTGCCTGTTCACATTGCTTCGCAGAATCGCTTTTGTGCAGAAAACAGTAACACTTGTTCAGAACGAAAGAAAGCACAGAGCCCCAGATTCTATGTTGTCCTGGAGAGCTTGCAGAGCACTGGGGAAAGGCAGGCAGAGAATTCCTTGCTAGCACCTTCTCTGTGCCTGGGAAGCAGAAGTGTTCACATTGCTTCGCAAGAATCGCTTTTGTGCAGAAAACACTAACACTTGTTCAGAAGGAAAGAAAGCACAGAGCCCCAGATTCTATGTTGTCCTGGAGAGCTTGCAGAGCACTGGGGAAAGGCAGGCAGAGAATTCCCTGCTAGCACCTTCTCTGTGCCTGGGAAGCAGAAGTGTTCACATTGCTTCGCAAGAATCGCTTTTGTGCAGAAAACACTAACACTTGTTCAGAAGGAAAGAAAGCACAGAGCCCCAGATTCTATGTTGTCCTGGAGAGTTTGCAGAGCACTGGGGAAAGGCAGGCAGAGAATTCCCTGATAGCACCTTCTCTGTGCCTGGGAAGCAGAAGTGTTCACATTGCTTCGCAAGAATCGCTTTTGTGCAGAAAACAATAACACTTGTTCAGAAGGAAAGAAAGCACAGAGCCCCAGATTTTATGTTGTCCTGGAGAGCTTGCAGAGCACTGGGGAAAGGCAGGCAGAGAATTCCCTGCTGGCACCTTCTCTGTGCCTGTTCACATTGCTTCGCAGAATCGCTTTTGTGCAGAAAACACTAACACTTGTTCAGAACGAAAGAAAGCACAGAGCCCCAGATTCTATGTTGTCCTGGAGAGCTTGCAGAGCACTGGGGAAAGGCAGGCAGAGAATTCCCTGCTAGCACCTTCTCTGTGCCTGTTCACATTGCTTCGCAGAATCGCTTTTGTGCAGAAAACAGTAACACTTGTTCAGAACGAAAGAAAGCACAGAGCCCCAGATTCTATGTTGTCCTGGAGAGCTTGCAGAGCACTGGGGAAAGGCAGGCAGAGAATTCCCTGCTAGCACCTTCTCTGTGCCTGGGAAGCAGAAGTGTTCACATTGCTTCGCAAGAATCGCTTTTGTGCAGAAAACAGTAACACTTGTTCAGAACGAAAGAAAGCACAGAGCCCCAGATTTTATGTTGTCTTGGAGAGCTTGCAGAGCACTGGGGAAAGGCAGGCAGAGAATTCCCTGCTAGCACCTTCTCTGTGCCTGTTCACATTGCTTCGCAGAATCGCTTTTGTGCAGAAAACAGTAACACTTGTTCAGAAGGAAAGAAAGCACAGAGCCCCAGATTCTATGTTGTCCTGGAGAGCTTGCAGAGCACTGGGGAAAGGCAGGCAGAGAATTCCTTGCTAGCACCTTCTCTGTGCCTGGGAAGCAGAAGTGTTCACATTGCTTCGCAAGAATCGCTTTTGTGCAGAAAACACTAACACTTGTTCAGAAGGAAAGAAAGCACAGAGCCCCAGATTCTATGTTGTCCTGGAGAGCTTGCAGAGCACTGGGGAAAGGCAGGCAGAGAATTCTCTGATAGCACCTTCTCTGTGCCTGTTCACATTGCTTCGCAGAATCGCTTTTGTGCAGAAAACAGTAACACTTGTTCAGAACGAAAGAAAGCACAGAGCCCCAGATTCTATGTTGTCCTGGAGAGCTTGCAGAGCACTGGGGAAAGGCAGGCAGAGAATTCCCTGCTAGCACCTTCTCTGTGCCTGGGAAGCAGAAGTGTTCACATTGCTTCGCAGAATCGCTTTTGTGCAGAAAACACTAACACTTGTTCAGAACGAAAGAAAGCACAGAGCCCCAGATTCTATGTTGTCTTGGAGAGCTTGCAGAGCACTGGGGAAAGGCTGGCAGAGAGTTCCCTGATAGCACCTTCTCTGTGCCTGTTCACATTGCTTCGCAGAATCGCTTTTGTGCAGAAAACAGTAACACTTGTTCAGAAGGAAAGAAAGCACAGAGCCCCAGATTCTATGTTGTCCTGGAGAGTTTGCAGAGCACTGGGGAAAGGCAGGCAGAGAATTCCCTGCTAGCACCTTCTCTGTGCCTGGGAAGCAGAAGTGTTCACATTGCTTCGCAAGAATCGCTTTTGTGCAGAAAACACTAACACTTGTTCAGAAGGAAAGAAAGCACAGAGCCCCAGATTTTATGTTGTCCTGGAGAGCTTGCAGAGCACTGGGGAAAGGCAGGCGGAGAATTCCCTGCTGGCACCTTCTCTGTGCCTGTTCACATTGCTTCGCAGAATCGCTTTTGTGCAGAAAACAGTAACACTTGTTCAGAACGAAAGAAAGCACAGAGCCCCAGATTCTATGTTGTCCTGGAGAGCTTGCAGAGCACTGGGGAAAGGCAGGCAGAGAATTCCTTGCTAGCACCTTCTCTGTGCCTGGGAAGCAGAAGTATTCACATTGCTTCGCAAGAATCGCTTTTGTGCAGAAAACACTAACACTTGTTCAGAAGGAAAGAAAGCACAGAGCCCCAGATTCTATGTTGTCCTGGAGAGCTTGCAGAGCACTGGGGAAAGGCAGGCAGGGAACTCCCTGCTAGCACCTTCTCTGTGCCTGTTCACATTGCTTCGCAGAATCGCTTTTGTGCAGAAAACAGTAACACTTGTTCAGAACGAAAGAAAGCACAGAGCCCCAGATTCTATGTTGTCCTGGAGAGCTTGCAGAGCACTGGGGAAAGGCAGGCAGAGAATTCCCTGCTAGCACCTTCTCTGTGCCTGGGAAGCAGAAGTGTTCACATTGCTTCGCAAGAATCGCTTTTGTGCAGAAAACAGTAACACTTGTTCAGAACGAAAGAAAGCACAGAGCCCCAGATTTTATGTTGTCTTGGAGAGCTTGCAGAGCACTGGGGAAAGGCAGGCAGAGAATTCCCTGCTAGCACCTTCTCTGTGCCTGTTCACATTGCTTCGCAGAATCGCTTTTGTGCAGAAAACAGTAACACTTGTTCAGAAGGAAAGAAAGCACAGAGCCCCAGATTCTATGTTGTCCTGGAGAGCTTGCAGAGCACTGGGGAAAGGCAGGCAGAGAATTCCCTGCTAGCACCTTCTCTGTGCCTGGGAAGCAGAAGTGTTCACATTGCTTCGCAAGAATCGCTTTTGTGCAGAAAACACTAACACTTGTTCAGAAGGAAAGAAAGCACAGAGCCCCAGATTTCATGTTGTCCTGGAGAGCTTGCAGAGCACTGGGGAAAGGCAGGCAGAGAATTCTCTGATAGCACCTTCTCTGTGCCTGTTCACATTGCTTCGCAGAATCGCTTTTGTGCAGAAAACAGTAACACTTGTTCAGAAGGAAAGAAAGCACAGAGCCCCAGATTCTATGTTGTCCTGGAGAGCTTGCAGAGCACTGGGGAAAGGCAGGCAGAGAATTCCCTGCTGGCACCTTCTCTGTGCCTGTTCACATTGCTTCGCAAGAATCGCTTTTGTGCAGAAAACACTAACACTTGTTCAGAAGGAAAGAAAGCACAGAGCCCCAGATTTTATGTTGTCCTGGAGAGCTTGCAGAGCACTGGGGAAAGGCAGGCAGAGAATTCCGTGCTAGCACCTTCTCTGTGCCTGTTCACATTGCTTCGCACAATCGCTTTTGTGCAGAAAACAGTAACACTTGTTCAGAACGAAAGAAAGCACAGAGCCCCAGATTTTATGTTGTCCTGGAGAGCTTGCAGAGCACTGGGGAAAGGCAGGCAGAGAATTCCCTGCTAGCACCTTCTCTGTGCCTGTTCACATTGCTTCGCAGAATCGCTTTTGTGCAGAAAACACTAACACTTTTTCAGAACGAAAGAAAGCACAGAGCCCCAGATTCTATGTTGTCCTGGAGAGCTTGCAGAGCACTGGGGAAAGGCAGGCAGAGAATTCCCTGCTAGCACCTTCTCTGTGCCTGGGAAGCAGAAGTGTTCACATTGCTTCGCAAGAATCGCTTTTGTGCAGAAAACAGTAACACTTGTTCAGAACGAAAGAAAGCACAGAGCCCCAGATTTTATGTTGTCTTGGAGAGCTTGCAGAGCACTGGGGAAAGGCAGGCAGAGAATTCCCTGCTAGCACCTTCTCTGTGCCTGTTCACATTGCTTCGCAGAATCGCTTTTGTGCAGAAAACAGTAACACTTGTTCAGAAGGAAAGAAAGCACAGAGCCCCAGATTCTATGTTGTCCTGGAGAGCTTGCAGAGCACTGGGGAAAGGCAGGCAGAGAATTCCCTGCTAGCACCTTCTCTGTGCCTGGGAAGCAGAAGTGTTCACATTGCTTCGCAAGAATCGCTTTTGTGCAGAAAACACTAACACTTGTTCAGAAGGAAAGAAAGCACAGAGCCCCAGATTTTATGTTGTCCTGGAGAGCTTGCAGAGCACTGGGGAAAGGCAGGCAGAGAATTCTCTGATAGCACCTTCTCTGTGCCTGTTCACATTGCTTCGCAGAATCGCTTTTGTGCAGAAAACAGTAACACTTGTTCAGAACGAAAGAAAGCACAGAGCCCCAGATTCTATGTTGTCCTGGAGAGCTTGCAGAGCACTGGGGAAAGGCAGGCAGAGAATTCCCTGCTAGCACCTTCTCTGTGCCTGGGAAGCAGAAGTGTTCACATTGCTTCGCAGAATCGCTTTTGTGCAGAAAACACTAACACTTGTTCAGAACGAAAGAAAGCACAGAGCCCCAGATTCTATGTTGTCTTGGAGAGCTTGCAGAGCACTGGGGAAAGGCTGGCAGAGAGTTCCCTGATAGCACCTTCTCTGTGCCTGTTCACATTGCTTCGCAGAATCGCTTTTGTGCAGAAAACAGTAACACTTGTTCAGAAGGAAAGAAAGCACAGAGCCCCAGATTCTATGTTGTCCTGGAGAGTTTGCAGAGCACTGGGGAAAGGCAGGCAGAGAATTCCCTGCTAGCACCTTCTCTGTGCCTGGGAAGCAGAAGTGTTCACATTGCTTCGCAAGAATCGCTTTTGTGCAGAAAACACTAACACTTGTTCAGAAGGAAAGAAAGCACAGAGCCCCAGATTTTATGTTGTCCTGGAGAGCTTGCAGAGCACTGGGGAAAGGCAGGCGGAGAATTCCCTGCTGGCACCTTCTCTGTGCCTGTTCACATTGCTTCGCAGAATCGCTTTTGTGCAGAAAACAGTAACACTTGTTCAGAACGAAAGAAAGCACAGAGCCCCAGATTCTATGTTGTCCTGGAGAGCTTGCAGAGCACTGGGGAAAGGCAGGCAGAGAATTCCTTGCTAGCACCTTCTCTGTGCCTGGGAAGCAGAAGTGTTCACATTGCTTCGCAAGAATCGCTTTTGTGCAGAAAACAGTAACACTTGTTCAGAAGGAAAGAAAGCACAGAGCCCCAGATTTTATGTTGTCTTGGAGAGCTTGCAGAGCACTGGGGAAAGGCAGGCAGAGAATTCCCTGCTAGCACCTTCTCTGTGCCTGTTCACATTGCTTCGCAGAATCGCTTTTGTGCAGAAAACAGTAACACTTGTTCAGAAGGAAAGAAAGCACAGAGCCCCAGATTCTATGTTGTCCTGGAGAGCTTGCAGAGCACTGGGGAAAGGCAGGCAGAGAATTCCCTGCTAGCACCTTCTCTGTGCCTGGGAAGCAGAAGTGTTCACATTGCTTCGCAAGAATCGCTTTTGTGCAGAAAACACTAACACTTGTTCAGAAGGAAAGAAAGCACAGAGCCCCAGATTTCATGTTGTCCTGGAGAGCTTGCAGAGCACTGGGGAAAGGCAGGCAGAGAATTCTCTGATAGCACCTTCTCTGTGCCTGTTCACATTGCTTCGCAGAATCGCTTTTGTGCAGAAAACAGTAACACTTGTTCAGAAGGAAAGAAAGCACAGAGCCCCAGATTCTATGTTGTCCTGGAGAGCTTGCAGAGCACTGGGGAAAGGCAGGCAGAGAATTCCCTGCTGGCACCTTCTCTGTGCCTGTTCACATTGCTTCGCAGAATCGCTTTTGTGCAGAAAACACTAACACTTGTTCAGAACGAAAGAAAGCACAGAGCCCCAGATTCTATGTTGTCCTGGAGAGCTTGCAGAGCACTGGGGAAAGGCAGGCAGAGAATTCCTTGCTAGCACCTTCTCTGTGCCTGGGAAGCAGAAGTGTTCACATTGCTTCGCAAGAATCGCTTTTGTGCAGAAAACACTAACACTTGTTCAGAAGGAAAGAAAGCACAGAGCCCCAGATTTTATGTTGTCCTGGAGAGCTTGCAGAGCACTGGGGAAAGGCAGGCAGAGAATTCCGTGCTAGCACCTTCTCTGTGCCTGTTCACATTGCTTCGCAGAATCGCTTTTGTGCAGAAAACAGTAACACTTGTTCAGAACGAAAGAAAGCACAGAGCCCCAGATTTTATGTTGTCCTGGAGAGCTTGCAGAGCACTGGGGAAAGGCAGGCAGAGAATTCCCTGCTAGCACCTTCTCTGTGCCTGTTCACATTGCTTCGCAGAATCGCTTTTGTGCAGAAAACACTAACACTTTTTCAGAACGAAAGAAAGCACAGAGCCCCAGATTCTATGTTGTCCTGGAGAGCTTGCAGAGCACTGGGGAAAGGCAGGCAGAGAATTCCCTGCTAGCACCTTCTCTGTGCCTGGGAAGCAGAAGTGTTCACATTGCTTCGCAAGAATCGCTTTTGTGCAGAAAACAGTAACACTTGTTCAGAACGAAAGAAAGCACAGAGCCCCAGATTTTATGTTGTCTTGGAGAGCTTGCAGAGCACTGGGGAAAGGCAGGCAGAGAATTCCCTGCTAGCACCTTCTCTGTGCCTGTTCACTTTGCTTCGCAGAATCGCTTTTGTGCAGAAAACAGTAACACTTGTTCAGAAGGAAAGAAAGCACAGAGCCCCAGATTCTATGTTGTCCTGGAGAGCTTGCAGAGCACTGGGGAAAGGCAGGCAGAGAATTCCCTGCTAGCACCTTCTCTGTGCCTGGGAAGCAGAAGTGTTCACATTGCTTCGCAAGAATCGCTTTTGTGCAGAAAACACTAACACTTGTTCAGAACGAAAGAAAGCACAGAGCCCCAGATTCTATGTTGTCCTGGAGAGCTTGCAGAGCACTGGGGAAAGGCAGGCAGAGAATTCTCTGATAGCACCTTCTCTGTGCCTGTTCACATTGCTTCGCAGAATCGCTTTTGTGCAGAAAACAGTAACACTTGTTCAGAACGAAAGAAAGCACAGAGCCCCAGATTCTATGTTGTCCTGGAGAGCTTGCAGAGCACTGGGGAAAGGCAGGCAGAGAATTCCCTGCTAGCACCTTCTCTGTGCCTGGGAAGCAGAAGTGTTCACATTGCTTCGCAGAATCGCTTTTGTGCAGAAAACACTAACACTTGTTCAGAACGAAAGAAAGCACAGAGCCCCAGATTCTATGTTGTCTTGGAGAGCTTGCAGAGCACTGGGGAAAGGCTGGCAGAGAGTTCCCTGATAGCACCTTCTCTGTGCCTGTTCACATTGCTTCGCAGAATCGCTTTTGTGCAGAAAACAGTAACACTTGTTCAGAAGGAAAGAAAGCACAGAGCCCCAGATTCTATGTTGTCCTGGAGAGTTTGCAGAGCACTGGGGAAAGGCAGGCAGAGAATTCCCTGCTAGCACCTTCTCTGTGCCTGGGAAGCAGAAGTGTTCACATTGCTTCGCAAGAATCGCTTTTGTGCAGAAAACACTAACACTTGTTCAGAAGGAAAGAAAGCACAGAGCCCCAGATTTTATGTTGTCCTGGAGAGCTTGCAGAGCACTGGGGAAAGGCAGGCAGAGAATTCCCTGCTGGCACCTTCTCTGTGCCTGTTCACATTGCTTCGCAGAATCGCTTTTGTGCAGAAAACATTAACATTTGTTCAGAACGAAAGAAAGCACAGAGCCCCAGATTCTATGTTGTCCTGGAGAGCTTGCAGAGCACTGGGGAAAGGCAGGCAGAGAATTCCTTGCTAGCACCTTCTCTGTGCCTGGGAAGCAGAAGTATTCACATTGCTTCGCAAGAATCGCTTTTGTGCAGAAAACACTAACACTTGTTCAGAACGAAAGAAAGCACAGAGCCCCAGATTTTATGTTGTCCTGGAGAGCTTGCAGAGCACTGGGGAAAGGCAGGCAGAGAATTCCCTGCTAGCACCTTCTCTGTGCCTGTTCACATTGCTTCGCAGAATCGCTTTTGTGCAGAAAACAGTAACACTTGTTCAGAACGAAAGAAAGCACAGAGCCCCAGATTCTATGTTGTCCTGGAGAGCTTGCAGAGCACTGGGGAAAGGCAGGCAGAGAACTCCCTGCTAGCACCTTCTCTGTGCCTGTTCACATTGCTTCGCAGAATCGCTTTTGTGCAGAAAACAGTAACACTTGTTCAGAACGAAAGAAAGCACAGAGCCCCAGATTCTATGTTGTCCTGGAGAGCTTGCAGAGCACTGGGGAAAGGCAGGCAGAGAATTCCTTGCTAGCACCTTCTCTGTGCCTGGGAAGCAGAAGTGTTCACATTGCTTCGCAAGAATCGCTTTTGTGCAGAAAACACTAACACTTGTTCAGAAGGAAAGAAAGCACAGAGCCCCAGATTCTATGTTGTCCTGGAGAGCTTGCAGAGCACTGGGGAAAGGCAGGCAGAGAATTCCCTGCTAGCACCTTCTCTGTGCCTGGGAAGCAGAAGTGTTCACATTGCTTCGCAAGAATCGCTTTTGTGCAGAAAACACTAACACTTGTTCAGAAGGAAAGAAAGCACAGAGCCCCAGATTCTATGTTGTCCTGGAGAGTTTGCAGAGCACTGGGGAAAGGCAGGCAGAGAATTCCCTGCTGGCACCTTCTCTGTGCCTGTTCACATTGCTTCGCAGAATCGCTTTTGTGCAGAAAACACTAACACTTGTTCAGAACGAAAGAAAGCACAGAGCCCCAGATTCTATGTTGTCCTGGAGAGCTTGCAGAGCACTGGGGAAAGGCAGGCAGAGAATTCCCTGCTAGCACCTTCTCTGTGCCTGTTCACATTGCTTCGCAGAATCGCTTTTGTGCAGAAAACAGTAACACTTGTTCAGAACGAAAGAAAGCACAGAGCCCCAGATTCTATGTTGTCCTGGAGAGCTTGCAGAGCACTGGGGAAAGGCAGGCAGAGAATTCCCTGCTAGCACCTTCTCTGTGCCTGGGAAGCAGAAGTGTTCACATTGCTTCGCAAGAATCGCTTTTGTGCAGAAAACAGTAACACTTGTTCAGAACGAAAGAAAGCACAGAGCCCCAGATTTTATGTTGTCTTGGAGAGCTTGCAGAGCACTGGGGAAAGGCAGGCAGAGAATTCCCTGCTAGCACCTTCTCTGTGCCTGTTCACATTGCTTCGCAGAATCGCTTTTGTGCAGAAAACAGTAACACTTGTTCAGAAGGAAAGAAAGCACAGAGCCCCAGATTCTATGTTGTCCTGGAGAGCTTGCAGAGCACTGGGGAAAGGCAGGCAGAGAATTCCTTGCTAGCACCTTCTCTGTGCCTGGGAAGCAGAAGTGTTCACATTGCTTCGCAAGAATCGCTTTTGTGCAGAAAACACTAACACTTGTTCAGAAGGAAAGAAAGCACAGAGCCCCAGATTCTATGTTGTCCTGGAGAGCTTGCAGAGCACTGGGGAAAGGCAGGCAGAGAATTCTCTGATAGCACCTTCTCTGTGCCTGTTCACATTGCTTCGCAGAATCGCTTTTGTGCAGAAAACAGTAACACTTGTTCAGAACGAAAGAAAGCACAGAGCCCCAGATTCTATGTTGTCCTGGAGAGCTTGCAGAGCACTGGGGAAAGGCAGGCAGAGAATTCCCTGCTAGCACCTTCTCTGTGCCTGGGAAGCAGAAGTGTTCACATTGCTTCGCAGAATCGCTTTTGTGCAGAAAACACTAACACTTGTTCAGAACGAAAGAAAGCACAGAGCCCCAGATTCTATGTTGTCTTGGAGAGCTTGCAGAGCACTGGGGAAAGGCTGGCAGAGAGTTCCCTGATAGCACCTTCTCTGTGCCTGTTCACATTGCTTCGCAGAATCGCTTTTGTGCAGAAAACAGTAACACTTGTTCAGAAGGAAAGAAAGCACAGAGCCCCAGATTCTATGTTGTCCTGGAGAGTTTGCAGAGCACTGGGGAAAGGCAGGCAGAGAATTCCCTGCTAGCACCTTCTCTGTGCCTGGGAAGCAGAAGTGTTCACATTGCTTCGCAAGAATCGCTTTTGTGCAGAAAACACTAACACTTGTTCAGAAGGAAAGAAAGCACAGAGCCCCAGATTTTATGTTGTCCTGGAGAGCTTGCAGAGCACTGGGGAAAGGCAGGCGGAGAATTCCCTGCTGGCACCTTCTCTGTGCCTGTTCACATTGCTTCGCAGAATCGCTTTTGTGCAGAAAACAGTAACACTTGTTCAGAACGAAAGAAAGCACAGAGCCCCAGATTCTATGTTGTCCTGGAGAGCTTGCAGAGCACTGGGGAAAGGCAGGCAGAGAATTCCTTGCTAGCACCTTCTCTGTGCCTGGGAAGCAGAAGTATTCACATTGCTTCGCAAGAATCGCTTTTGTGCAGAAAACACTAACACTTGTTCAGAAGGAAAGAAAGCACAGAGCCCCAGATTCTATGTTGTCCTGGAGAGCTTGCAGAGCACTGGGGAAAGGCAGGCAGAGAACTCCCTGCTAGCACCTTCTCTGTGCCTGTTCACATTGCTTCGCAGAATCGCTTTTGTGCAGAAAACAGTAACACTTGTTCAGAACGAAAGAAAGCACAGAGCCCCAGATTCTATGTTGTCCTGGAGAGCTTGCAGAGCACTGGGGAAAGGCAGGCAGAGAATTCCCTGCTAGCACCTTCTCTGTGCCTGGGAAGCAGAAGTGTTCACATTGCTTCGCAAGAATCGCTTTTGTGCAGAAAACAGTAACACTTGTTCAGAACGAAAGAAAGCACAGAGCCCCAGATTTTATGTTGTCTTGGAGAGCTTGCAGAGCACTGGGGAAAGGCAGGCAGAGAATTCCCTGCTAGCACCTTCTCTGTGCCTGTTCACATTGCTTCGCAGAATCGCTTTTGTGCAGAAAACAGTAACACTTGTTCAGAAGGAAAGAAAGCACAGAGCCCCAGATTCTATGTTGTCCTGGAGAGCTTGCAGAGCACTGGGGAAAGGCAGGCAGAGAATTCCCTGCTAGCACCTTCTCTGTGCCTGGGAAGCAGAAGTGTTCACATTGCTTCGCAAGAATCGCTTTTGTGCAGAAAACACTAACACTTGTTCAGAAGGAAAGAAAGCACAGAGCCCCAGATTTCATGTTGTCCTGGAGAGCTTGCAGAGCACTGGGGAAAGGCAGGCAGAGAATTCTCTGATAGCACCTTCTCTGTGCCTGTTCACATTGCTTCGCAGAATCGCTTTTGTGCAGAAAACAGTAACACTTGTTCAGAAGGAAAGAAAGCACAGAGCCCCAGATTCTATGTTGTCCTGGAGAGCTTGCAGAGCACTGGGGAAAGGCAGGCAGAGAATTCCCTGCTGGCACCTTCTCTGTGCCTGTTCACATTGCTTCGCAAGAATCGCTTTTGTGCAGAAAACACTAACACTTGTTCAGAAGGAAAGAAAGCACAGAGCCCCAGATTTTATGTTGTCCTGGAGAGCTTGCAGAGCACTGGGGAAAGGCAGGCAGAGAATTCCGTGCTAGCACCTTCTCTGTGCCTGTTCACATTGCTTCGCACAATCGCTTTTGTGCAGAAAACAGTAACACTTGTTCAGAACGAAAGAAAGCACAGAGCCCCAGATTTTATGTTGTCCTGGAGAGCTTGCAGAGCACTGGGGAAAGGCAGGCAGAGAATTCCCTGCTAGCACCTTCTCTGTGCCTGTTCACATTGCTTCGCAGAATCGCTTTTGTGCAGAAAACACTAACACTTTTTCAGAACGAAAGAAAGCACAGAGCCCCAGATTCTATGTTGTCCTGGAGAGCTTGCAGAGCACTGGGGAAAGGCAGGCAGAGAATTCCCTGCTAGCACCTTCTCTGTGCCTGGGAAGCAGAAGTGTTCACATTGCTTCGCAAGAATCGCTTTTGTGCAGAAAACAGTAACACTTGTTCAGAACGAAAGAAAGCACAGAGCCCCAGATTTTATGTTGTCTTGGAGAGCTTGCAGAGCACTGGGGAAAGGCAGGCAGAGAATTCCCTGCTAGCACCTTCTCTGTGCCTGTTCACTTTGCTTCGCAGAATCGCTTTTGTGCAGAAAACAGTAACACTTGTTCAGAAGGAAAGAAAGCACAGAGCCCCAGATTCTATGTTGTCCTGGAGAGCTTGCAGAGCACTGGGGAAAGGCAGGCAGAGAATTCCCTGCTAGCACCTTCTCTGTGCCTGGGAAGCAGAAGTGTTCACATTGCTTCGCAAGAATCGCTTTTGTGCAGAAAACAGTAACACTTGTTCAGAAGGAAAGAAAGCACAGAGCCCCAGATTCTATGTTGTCCTGGAGAGCTTGCAGAGCACTGGGGAAAGGCAGGCAGAGAATTCTCTGATAGCACCTTCTCTGTGCCTGTTCACATTGCTTCGCAGAATCGCTTTTGTGCAGAAAACAGTAACACTTGTTCAGAACGAAAGAAAGCACAGAGCCCCAGATTCTATGTTGTCCTGGAGAGCTTGCAGAGCACTGGGGAAAGGCAGGCAGAGAATTCCCTGCTAGCACCTTCTCTGTGCCTGGGAAGCAGAAGTGTTCACATTGCTTCGCAGAATCGCTTTTGTGCAGAAAACACTAACACTTGTTCAGAACGAAAGAAAGCACAGAGCCCCAGATTCTATGTTGTCTTGGAGAGCTTGCAGAGCACTGGGGAAAGGCTGGCAGAGAGTTCCCTGATAGCACCTTCTCTGTGCCTGTTCACATTGCTTCGCAGAATCGCTTTTGTGCAGAAAACAGTAACACTTGTTCAGAAGGAAAGAAAGCACAGAGCCCCAGATTCTATGTTGTCCTGGAGAGTTTGCAGAGCACTGGGGAAAGGCAGGCAGAGAATTCCCTGCTAGCACCTTCTCTGTGCCTGGGAAGCAGAAGTGTTCACATTGCTTCGCAAGAATCGCTTTTGTGCAGAAAACACTAACACTTGTTCAGAAGGAAAGAAAGCACAGAGCCCCAGATTTTATGTTGTCCTGGAGAGCTTGCAGAGCACTGGGGAAAGGCAGGCAGAGAATTCCCTGCTGGCACCTTCTCTGTGCCTGTTCACATTGCTTCGCAGAATCGCTTTTGTGCAGAAAACACTAACACTTGTTCAGAACGAAAGAAAGCACAGAGCCCCAGATTCTATGTTGTCCTGGAGAGCTTGCAGAGCACTGGGGAAAGGCAGGCAGAGAATTCCTTGCTAGCACCTTCTCTGTGCCTGGGAAGCAGAAGTGTTCACATTGCTTCGCAAGAATCGCTTTTGTGCAGAAAACACTAACACTTGTTCAGAAGGAAAGAAAGCACAGAGCCCCAGATTCTATGTTGTCCTGGAGAGCTTGCAGAGCACTGGGGAAAGGCAGGCAGAGAATTCCCTGCTGGCACCTTCTCTGTGCCTGTTCACATTGCTTCGCAGAATCGCTTTTGTGCAGAAAACAGTAACACTTGTTCAGAACGAAAGAAAGCACAGAGCCCCAGATTCTATGTTGTCCTGGAGAGCTTGCAGAGCACTGGGGAAAGGCAGGCAGAGAATTCCTTGCTAGCACCTTCTCTGTGCCTGGGAAGCAGAAGTATTCACATTGCTTCGCAAGAATCGCTTTTGTGCAGAAAACACTAACACTTGTTCAGAAGGAAAGAAAGCACAGAGCCCCAGATTTTATGTTGTCCTGGAGAGCTTGCAGAGCACTGGGGAAAGGCAGGCAGAGAATTCCCTGCTAGCACCTTCTCTGTGCCTGTTCACATTGCTTCGCAGAATCGCTTTTGTGCAGAAAACACTAACACTTGTTCAGAACGAAAGAAAGCACAGAGCCCCAGATTTCATGTTGTCCTGGAGAGCTTGCAGAGCACTGGGGAAAGGCAGGCAGAGAATTCCCTGCTAGCACCTTCTCTGTGCCTGTTCACATTGCTTCGCAGAATCGCTTTTGTGCAGAAAACAGTAACACTTGTTCAGAACGAAAGAAAGCACAGAGCCCCAGATTCTATGTTGTCCTGGAGAGCTTGCAGAGCACTGGGGAAAGGCAGGCAGAGAATTCCCTGCTAGCACCTTCTCTGTGCCTGGGAAGCAGAAGTGTTCACATTGCTTCGCAAGAATCGCTTTTGTGCAGAAAACAGTAACACTTGTTCAGAACGAAAGAAAGCACAGAGCCCCAGATTTTATGTTGTCTTGGAGAGCTTGCAGAGCACTGGGGAAAGGCAGGCAGAGAATTCCCTGCTAGCACCTTCTCTGTGCCTGTTCACATTGCTTCGCAGAATCGCTTTTGTGCAGAAAACAGTAACACTTGTTCAGAAGGAAAGAAAGCACAGAGCCCCAGATTCTATGTTGTCCTGGAGAGCTTGCAGAGCACTGGGGAAAGGCAGGCCGAGAATTCCTTGCTAGCACCTTCTCTGTGCCTGGGAAGCAGAAGTGTTCACATTGCTTCGCAAGAATCGCTTTTGTGCAGAAAACACTAACACTTGTTCAGAAGGAAAGAAAGCACAGAGCCCCAGATTCTATGTTGTCCTGGAGAGCTTGCAGAGCACTGGGGAAAGGCAGGCAGAGAATTCCCTGCTAGCACCTTCTCTGTGCCTGTTCACATTGCTTCGCAGAATCGCTTTTGTGCAGAAAACAGTAACACTTGTTCAGAACGAAAGAAAGCACAGAGCCCCAGATTCTATGTTGTCCTGGAGAGCTTGCAGAGCACTGGGGAAAGGCAGGCAGAGAATTCCCTGCTAGCACCTTCTCTGTGCCTGGGAAGCAGAAGTGTTCACATTGCTTCGCAGAATCGCTTTTGTGCAGAAAACACTAACACTTGTTCAGAACGAAAGAAAGCACAGAGCCCCAGATTCTATGTTGTCTTGGAGAGCTTGCAGAGCACTGGGGAAAGGCTGGCAGAGAGTTCCCTGATAGCACCTTCTCTGTGCCTGTTCACATTGCTTCGCAGAATCGCTTTTGTGCAGAAAACAGTAACACTTGTTCAGAAGGAAAGAAAGCACAGAGCCCCAGATTCTATGTTGTCCTGGAGAGTTTGCAGAGCACTGGGGAAAGGCAGGCAGAGAATTCCCTGCTAGCACCTTCTCTGTGCCTGGGAAGCAGAAGTGTTCACATTGCTTCGCAAGAATCGCTTTTGTGCAGAAAACACTAACACTTGTTCAGAAGGAAAGAAAGCACAGAGCCCCAGATTTTATGTTGTCCTGGAGAGCTTGCAGAGCACTGGGGAAAGGCAGGCGGAGAATTCCCTGCTGGCACCTTCTCTGTGCCTGTTCACATTGCTTCGCAGAATCGCTTTTGTGCAGAAAACAGTAACACTTGTTCAGAACGAAAGAAAGCACAGAGCCCCAGATTCTATGTTGTCCTGGAGAGCTTGCAGAGCACTGGGGAAAGGCAGGCAGAGAATTCCTTGCTAGCACCTTCTCTGTGCCTGGGAAGCAGAAGTATTCACATTGCTTCGCAAGAATCGCTTTTGTGCAGAAAACACTAACACTTGTTCAGAAGGAAAGAAAGCACAGAGCCCCAGATTTTATGTTGTCCTGGAGAGCTTGCAGAGCACTGGGGAAAGGCAGGCAGAGAATTCCCTGCTAGCACCTTCTCTGTGCCTGTTCACATTGCTTCGCAGAATCGCTTTTGTGCAGAAAACAGTAACACTTGTTCAGAAGGAAAGAAAGCACAGAGCCCCAGATTCTATGTTGTCCTGGAGAGCTTGCAGAGCACTGGGGAAAGGCAGGCAGAGAACTCCCTGCTAGCACCTTCTCTGTGCCTGTTCACATTGCTTCGCAGAATCGCTTTTGTGCAGAAAACAGTAACACTTGTTCAGAACGAAAGAAAGCACAGAGCCCCAGATTCTATGTTGTCCTGGAGAGCTTGCAGAGCACTGGGGAAAGGCAGGCAGAGAATTCCCTGCTAGCACCTTCTCTGTGCCTGGGAAGCAGAAGTGTTCACATTGCTTCGCAAGAATCGCTTTTGTGCAGAAAACAGTAACACTTGTTCAGAACGAAAGAAAGCACAGAGCCCCAGATTTTATGTTGTCTTGGAGAGCTTGCAGAGCACTGGGGAAAGGCAGGCAGAGAATTCCCTGCTAGCACCTTCTCTGTGCCTGTTCACATTGCTTCGCAGAATCGCTTTTGTGCAGAAAACAGTAACACTTGTTCAGAAGGAAAGAAAGCACAGAGCCCCAGATTCTATGTTGTCCTGGAGAGCTTGCAGAGCACTGGGGAAAGGCAGGCAGAGAATTCCCTGCTAGCACCTTCTCTGTGCCTGGGAAGCAGAAGTGTTCACATTGCTTCGCAAGAATCGCTTTTGTGCAGAAAACACTAACACTTGTTCAGAAGGAAAGAAAGCACAGAGCCCCAGATTCTATGTTGTCCTGGAGAGCTTGCAGAGCACTGGGGAAAGGCAGGCAGAGAATTCTCTGATAGCACCTTCTCTGTGCCTGTTCACATTGCTTCGCAGAATCGCTTTTGTGCAGAAAACAGTAACACTTGTTCAGAAGGAAAGAAAGCACAGAGCCCCAGATTCTATGTTGTCCTGGAGAGCTTGCAGAGCACTGGGGAAAGGCAGGCAGAGAATTCCCTGCTGGCACCTTCTCTGTGCCTGTTCACATTGCTTCGCAGAATCGCTTTTGTGCAGAAAACACTAACACTTGTTCAGAACGAAAGAAAGCACAGAGCCCCAGATTCTATGTTGTCCTGGAGAGCTTGCAGAGCACTGGGGAAAGGCAGGCAGAGAATTCCTTGCTAGCACCTTCTCTGTGCCTGGGAAGCAGAAGTGTTCACATTGCTTCGCAAGAATCGCTTTTGTGCAGAAAACACTAACACTTGTTCAGAAGGAAAGAAAGCACAGAGCCCCAGATTTTATGTTGTCCTGGAGAGCTTGCAGAGCACTGGGGAAAGGCAGGCAGAGAATTCCGTGCTAGCACCTTCTCTGTGCCTGTTCACATTGCTTCGCAGAATCGCTTTTGTGCAGAAAACAGTAACACTTGTTCAGAACGAAAGAAAGCACAGAGCCCCAGATTTTATGTTGTCCTGGAGAGCTTGCAGAGCACTGGGGAAAGGCAGGCAGAGAATTCCCTGCTAGCACCTTCTCTGTGCCTGTTCACATTGCTTCGCAGAATCGCTTTTGTGCAGAAAACACTAACACTTTTTCAGAACGAAAGAAAGCACAGAGCCCCAGATTCTATGTTGTCCTGGAGAGCTTGCAGAGCACTGGGGAAAGGCAGGCAGAGAATTCCCTGCTAGCACCTTCTCTGTGCCTGGGAAGCAGAAGTGTTCACATTGCTTCGCAAGAATCGCTTTTGTGCAGAAAACAGTAACACTTGTTCAGAACGAAAGAAAGCACAGAGCCCCAGATTTTATGTTGTCTTGGAGAGCTTGCAGAGCACTGGGGAAAGGCAGGCAGAGAATTCCCTGCTAGCACCTTCTCTGTGCCTGTTCACTTTGCTTCGCAGAATCGCTTTTGTGCAGAAAACAGTAACACTTGTTCAGAAGGAAAGAAAGCACAGAGCCCCAGATTCTATGTTGTCCTGGAGAGCTTGCAGAGCACTGGGGAAAGGCAGGCAGAGAATTCCCTGCTAGCACCTTCTCTGTGCCTGGGAAGCAGAAGTGTTCACATTGCTTCGCAAGAATCGCTTTTGTGCAGAAAACACTAACACTTGTTCAGAAGGAAAGAAAGCACAGAGCCCCAGATTCTATGTTGTCCTGGAGAGCTTGCAGAGCACTGGGGAAAGGCAGGCAGAGAATTCTCTGATAGCACCTTCTCTGTGCCTGTTCACATTGCTTCGCAGAATCGCTTTTGTGCAGAAAACAGTAACACTTGTTCAGAACGAAAGAAAGCACAGAGCCCCAGATTCTATGTTGTCCTGGAGAGCTTGCAGAGCACTGGGGAAAGGCAGGCAGAGAATTCCCTGCTAGCACCTTCTCTGTGCCTGGGAAGCAGAAGTGTTCACATTGCTTCGCAAGAATCGCTTTTGTGCAGAAAACAGTAACACTTGTTCAGAACGAAAGAAAGCACAGAGCCCCAGATTTTATGTTGTCTTGGAGAGCTTGCAGAGCACTGGGGAAAGGCTGGCAGAGAGTTCCCTGATAGCACCTTCTCTGTGCCTGTTCACATTGCTTCGCAGAATCGCTTTTGTGCAGAAAACAGTAACACTTGTTCAGAAGGAAAGAAAGCACAGAGCCCCAGATTCTATGTTGTCCTGGAGAGTTTGCAGAGCACTGGGGAAAGGCAGGCAGAGAATTCCCTGCTAGCACCTTCTCTGTGCCTGGGAAGCAGAAGTGTTCACATTGCTTCGCAAGAATCGCTTTTGTGCAGAAAACACTAACACTTGTTCAGAAGGAAAGAAAGCACAGAGCCCCAGATTTTATGTTGTCCTGGAGAGCTTGCAGAGCACTGGGGAAAGGCAGGCAGAGAATTCCCTGCTGGCACCTTCTCTGTGCCTGTTCACATTGCTTCGCAGAATCGCTTTTGTGCAGAAAACAGTAACACTTGTTCAGAACGAAAGAAAGCACAGAGCCCCAGATTCTATGTTGTCCTGGAGAGCTTGCAGAGCACTGGGGAAAGGCAGGCAGAGAATTCCCTGCTAGCACCTTCTCTGTGCCTGTTCACATTGCTTCGCAGAATCGCTTTTGTGCAGAAAACACTAACACTTGTTCAGAAGGAAAGAAAGCACAGAGCCCCAGATTTTATGTTGTCCTGGAGAGCTTGCAGAGCACTGGGGAAAGGCAGGCAGAGAATTCCCTGCTGGCACCTTCTCTGTGCCTGTTCACATTGCTTCGCAGAATCGCTTTTGTGCAGAAAACAGTAACACTTGTTCAGAACGAAAGAAAGCACAGAGCCCCAGATTCTATGTTGTCCTGGAGAGCTTGCAGAGCACTGGGGAAAGGCAGGCAGAGAATTCCCTGCTAGCACCTTCTCTGTGCCTGTTCACATTGCTTCGCAGAATCGCTTTTGTGCAGAAAACAGTAACACTTGTTCAGAACGAAAGAAAGCACAGAGCCCCAGATTCTATGTTGTCCTGGAGAGCTTGCAGAGCACTGGGGAAAGGCAGGCAGAGAACTCCCTGCTAGCACCTTCTCTGTGCCTGTTGACATTGCTTCGCAGAATCGCTTTTGTGCAGAAAACAGTAACACTTGTTCAGAACGAAAGAAAGCACAGAGCCCCAGATTCTATGTTGTCCTGGAGAGCTTGCAGAGCACTGGGGAAAGGCAGGCAGAGAATTCCCTGCTAGCACCTTCTCTGTGCCTGGGAAGCAGAAGTGTTCACATTGCTTCGCAAGAATCGCTTTTGTGCAGAAAACAGTAACACTTGTTCAGAACGAAAGAAAGCACAGAGCCCCAGATTTTATGTTGTCTTGGAGAGCTTGCAGAGCACTGGGGAAAGGCAGGCAGAGAATTCCCTGCTAGCACCTTCTCTGTGCCTGTTCACATTGCTTCGCAGAATCGCTTTTGTGCAGAAAACAGTAACACTTGTTCAGAAGGAAAGAAAGCACAGAGCCCCAGATTCTATGTTGTCCTGGAGAGCTTGCAGAGCACTGGGGAAAGGCAGGCAGAGAATTCCCTGCTAGCACCTTCTCTGTGCCTGGGAAGCAGAAGTGTTCACATTGCTTCGCAAGAATCGCTTTTGTGCAGAAAACACTAACACTTGTTCAGAAGGAAAGAAAGCACAGAGCCCCAGATTTCATGTTGTCCTGGAGAGCTTGCAGAGCACTGGGGAAAGGCAGGCAGAGAATTCTCTGATAGCACCTTCTCTGTGCCTGTTCACATTGCTTCGCAGAATCGCTTTTGTGCAGAAAACAGTAACACTTGTTCAGAACGAAAGAAAGCACAGAGCCCCAGATTCTATGTTGTCCTGGAGAGCTTGCAGAGCACTGGGGAAAGGCAGGCAGAGAATTCCCTGCTGGCACCTTCTCTGTGCCTGTTCACATTGCTTCGCAGAATCGCTTTTGTGCAGAAAACACTAACACTTGTTCAGAACGAAAGAAAGCACAGAGCCCCAGATTCTATGTTGTCCTGGAGAGCTTGCAGAGCACTGGGGAAAGGCAGGCAGAGAATTCCTTGCTAGCACCTTCTCTGTGCCTGGGAAGCAGAAGTGTTCACATTGCTTCGCAAGAATCGCTTTTGTGCAGAAAACACTAACACTTGTTCAGAAGGAAAGAAAGCACAGAGCCCCAGATTTTATGTTGTCCTGGAGAGCTTGCAGAGCACTGGGGAAAGGCAGGCAGAGAATTCCGTGCTAGCACCTTCTCTGTGCCTGTTCACATTGCTTCGCAGAATCGCTTTTGTGCAGAAAACAGTAACACTTGTTCAGAACGAGAGAAAGCAGAGAGCCCCATATTTTATGTTGTCCTGGAGAGCTTGCAGAGCACTGGGGAAAGGCAGGCAGAGAATTCCCTGCTAGCACCTTCTCTGTGCCTGTTCACATTGCTTCGCAGAATCGCTTTTGTGCAGAAAACACTAACACTTTTTCAGAACGAAAGAAAGCACAGAGCCCCAGATTCTATGTTGTCCTGGAGAGCTTGCAGAGCACTGGGGAAAGGCAGGCAGAGAATTCCCTGCTAGCACCTTCTCTGTGCCTGGGAAGCAGAAGTGTTCACATTGCTTCGCAAGAATCGCTTTTGTGCAGAAAACAGTAACACTTGTTCAGAACGAAAGAAAGCACAGAGCCCCAGATTTTATGTTGTCTTGGAGAGCTTGCAGAGCACTGGGGAAAGGCAGGCAGAGAATTCCCTGCTAGCACCTTCTCTGTGCCTGTTCACTTTGCTTCGCAGAATCGCTTTTGTGCAGAAAACAGTAACACTTGTTCAGAAGGAAAGAAAGCACAGAGCCCCAGATTCTATGTTGTCCTGGAGAGCTTGCAGAGCACTGGGGAAAGGCAGGCAGAGAATTCCCTGCTAGCACCTTCTCTGTGCCTGGGAAGCAGAAGTGTTCACATTGCTTCGCAAGAATCGCTTTTGTGCAGAAAACACTAACACTTGTTCAGAAGGAAAGAAAGCACAGAGCCCCAGATTCTATGTTGTCCTGGAGAGCTTGCAGAGCACTGGGGAAAGGCAGGCAGAGAATTCTCTGATAGCACCTTCTCTGTGCCTGTTCACATTGCTTCGCAGAATCGCTTTTGTGCAGAAAACAGTAACACTTGTTCAGAACGAAAGAAAGCACAGAGCCCCAGATTCTATGTTGTCCTGGAGAGCTTGCAGAGCACTGGGGAAAGGCAGGCAGAGAATTCCCTGCTAGCACCTTCTCTGTGCCTGGGAAGCAGAAGTGTTCACATTGCTTCGCAGAATCGCTTTTGTGCAGAAAACACTAACACTTGTTCAGAACGAAAGAAAGCACAGAGCCCCAGATTCTATGTTGTCTTGGAGAGCTTGCAGAGCACTGGGGAAAGGCTGGCAGAGAGTTCCCTGATAGCACCTTCTCTGTGCCTGTTCACATTGCTTCGCAGAATCGCTTTTGTGCAGAAAACAGTAACACTTGTTCAGAAGGAAAGAAAGCACAGAGCCCCAGATTCTATGTTGTCCTGGAGAGTTTGCAGAGCACTGGGGAAAGGCAGGCAGAGAATTCCCTGCTAGCACCTTCTCTGTGCCTGGGAAGCAGAAGTGTTCACATTGCTTCGCAAGAATCGCTTTTGTGCAGAAAACACTAACACTTGTTCAGAAGGAAAGAAAGCACAGAGCCCCAGATTTTATGTTGTCCTGGAGAGCTTGCAGAGCACTGGGGAAAGGCAGGCAGAGAATTCCCTGCTGGCACCTTCTCTGTGCCTGTTCACATTGCTTCGCAGAATCGCTTTTGTGCAGAAAACAGTAACACTTGTTCAGAACGAAAGAAAGCACAGAGCCCCAGATTCTATGTTGTCCTGGAGAGCTTGCAGAGCACTGGGGAAAGGCAGGCAGAGAATTCCTTGCTAGCACCTTCTCTGTGCCTGGGAAGCAGAAGTATTCACATTGCTTCGCAAGAATCGCTTTTGTGCAGAAAACACTAACACTTGTTCAGAAGGAAAGAAAGCACAGAGCCCCAGATTCTATGTTGTCCTGGAGAGCTTGCAGAGCACTGGGGAAAGGCAGGCAGAGAATTCTCTGATAGCACCTTCTCTGTGCCTGTTCACATTGCTTCGCAGAATCGCTTTTGTGCAGAAAACAGTAACACTTGTTCAGAACGAAAGAAAGCACAGAGCCCCAGATTCTATGTTGTCCTGGAGAGCTTGCAGAGCACTGGGGAAAGGCAGGCAGAGAATTCCCTGCTAGCACCTTCTCTGTGCCTGGGAAGCAGAAGTGTTCACATTGCTTCGCAGAATCGCTTTTGTGCAGAAAACAGTAACACTTGTTCAGAACGAAAGAAAGCACAGAGCCCCAGATTCTATGTTGTCTTGGAGAGCTTGCAGAGCACTGGGGAAAGGCTGGCAGAGAGTTCCCTGATAGCACCTTCTCTGTGCCTGTTCACATTGCTTCGCAGAATCGCTTTTGTGCAGAAAACAGTAACACTTGTTCAGAAGGAAAGAAAGCACAGAGCCCCAGATTCTATGTTGTCCTGGAGAGCTTGCAGAGCACTGGGGAAAGGCAGGCAGAGAATTCCCTGCTAGCACCTTCTCTGTGCCTGGGAAGCAGAAGTGTTCACATTGCTTCGCAAGAATCGCTTTTGTGCAGAAAACAGTAACACTTGTTCAGAAGGAAAGAAAGCACAGAGCCCCAGATTTCATGTTGTCCTGGAGAGCTTGCAGAGCACTGGGGAAAGGCAGGCAGAGAATTCCCTGCTAGCACCTTCTCTGTGCCTGTTCACATTGCTTCGCAGAATCGCTTTTGTGCAGAAAACAGTAACACTTGTTCAGAAGGAAAGAAAGCACAGAGCCCCAGATTCTATGTTGTCCTGGAGAGCTTGCAGAGCACTGGGGAAAGGCAGGCAGAGAATTCCCTGCTGGCACCTTCTCTGTGCCTGTTCACATTGCTTCGCAGAATCGCTTTTGTGCAGAAAACACTAACACTTGTTCAGAACGAAAGAAAGCACAGAGCCCCAGATTCTATGTTGTCCTGGAGAGCTTGCAGAGCACTGGGGAAAGGCAGGCAGAGAATTCCTTGCTAGCACCTTCTCTGTGCCTGGGAAGCAGAAGTGTTCACATTGCTTCGCAAGAATCGCTTTTGTGCAGAAAACACTAACACTTGTTCAGAAGGAAAGAAAGCACAGAGCCCCAGATTTTATGTTGTCCTGGAGAGCTTGCAGAGCACTGGGGAAAGGCAGGCAGAGAATTCCCTGCTAGCACCTTCTCTGTGCCTGTTCACATTGCTTCGCAGAATCGCTTTTGTGCAGAAAACAGTAACACTTGTTCAGAACGAAAGAAAGCACAGAGCCCCAGATTTTATGTTGTCCTGGAGAGCTTGCAGAGCACTGGGGAAAGGCAGGCAGAGAATTCCCTGCTAGCACCTTCTCTGTGCCTGTTCACATTGCTTCGCAAGAATCGCTTTTGTGCAGAAAACAGTAACACTTGTTCAGAAGGAAAGAAAGCACAGAGCCCCAGATTCTATGTTGTCCTGGAGAGCTTGCAGAGCACTGGGGAAAGGCAGGCAGAGAATTCCCTGCTAGCACCTTCTCTGTGCCTGGGAAGCAGAAGTGTTCACATTGCTTCGCAAGAATCGCTTTTGTGCAGAAAACAGTAACACTTGTTCAGAACGAAAGAAAGCACAGAGCCCCAGATTTTATGTTGTCTTGGAGAGCTTGCAGAGCACTGGGGAAAGGCAGGCAGAGAATTCCCTGCTAGCACCTTCTCTGTGCCTGTTCACATTGCTTCGCAGAATCGCTTTTGTGCAGAAAACAGTAACACTTGTTCAGAAGGAAAGAAAGCACAGAGCCCCAGATTCTATGTTGTCCTGGAGAGCTTGCAGAGCACTGGGGAAAGGCAGGTAGAGAATTCCTTGCTAGCACCTTCTCTGTGCCTGGGAAGCAGAAGTGTTCACATTGCTTCGCAAGAATCGCTTTTGTGCAGAAAACACTAACACTTGTTCAGAAGGAAAGAAAGCACAGAGCCCCAGATTTTATGTTGTCCTGGAGAGCTTGCAGAGCACTGGGGAAAGGCAGGCAGAGAATTCCTTGCTAGCACCTTCTCTGTGCCTGGGAAGCAGAAGTGTTCACATTGCTTCGCAAGAATCGCTTTTGTGCAGAAAACACTAACACTTGTTCAGAAGGAAAGAAAGCACAGAGCCCCAGATTTTATGTTGTCCTGGAGAGCTTGCAGAGCACTGGGGAAAGGCAGGCAGAGAATTCCCTGCTGGCACCTTCTCTGTGCCTGTTCACATTGCTTCGCAGAATCGCTTTTGTGCAGAAAACAGTAACACTTGTTCAGAACGAAAGAAAGCACAGAGCCCCAGATTCTATGTTGTCCTGGAGAGCTTGCAGAGCACTGGGGAAAGGCAGGCAGAGAATTCCTTGCTAGCACCTTCTCTGTGCCTGGGAAGCAGAAGTGTTCACATTGCTTCGCAAGAATCGCTTTTGTGCAGAAAACACTAACACTTGTTCAGAAGGAAAGAAAGCACAGAGCCCCAGATTTTATGTTGTCCTGGAGAGCTTGCAGAGCACTGGGGAAAGGCAGGCAGAGAATTCCCTGATAGCACCTTCTCTGTGCCTGTTCACATTGCTTCGCAGAATCGCTTTTGTGCAGAAAACAGTAACACTTGTTCAGAAGGAAAGAAAGCACAGAGCCCCAGATTTCATGTTGTCCTGGAGAGCTTGCAGAGCACTGGGGAAAGGCAGGCAGAGAATTCCCTGCTAGCACCTTCTCTGTGCCTGTTCACATTGCTTCGCAGAATCGCTTTTGTGCAGAAAACAGTAACACTTGTTCAGAAGGAAAGAAAGCACAGAGCCCCAGATTCTATGTTGTCCTGGAGAGCTTGCAGAGCACTGGGGAAAGGCAGGCAGAGAATTCCCTGCTAGCACCTTCTCTGTGCCTGGGAAGCAGAAGTGTTCACATTGCTTCGCAAGAATCGCTTTTGTGCAGAAAACAGTAACACTTGTTCAGAACGAAAGAAAGCACAGAGCCCCAGATTTTATGTTGTCTTGGAGAGCTTGCAGAGCACTGGGGAAAGGCAGGCAGAGAATTCCCTGCTAGCACCTTCTCTGTGCCTGTTCACATTGCTTCGCAGAATCGCTTTTGTGCAGAAAACAGTAACACTTGTTCAGAAGGAAAGAAAGCACAGAGCCCCAGATTCTATGTTGTCCTGGAGAGCTTGCAGAGCACTGGGGAAAGGCAGGCAGAGAATTCCCTGCTAGCACCTTCTCTGTGCCTGGGAAGCAGAAGTGTTCACATTGCTTCGCAAGAATCGCTTTTGTGCAGAAAACACTAACACTTGTTCAGAAGGAAAGAAAGCACAGAGCCCCAGATTCTATGTTGTCCTGGAGAGCTTGCAGAGCACTGGGGAAAGGCAGGCAGAGAATTCTCTGATAGCACCTTCTCTGTGCCTGTTCACATTGCTTCGCAGAATCGCTTTTGTGCAGAAAACAGTAACACTTGTTCAGAACGAAAGAAAGCACAGAGCCCCAGATTCTATGTTGTCCTGGAGAGCTTGCAGAGCACTGGGGAAAGGCAGGCAGAGAATTCCCTGCTAGCACCTTCTCTGTGCCTGGGAAGCAGAAGTGTTCACATTGCTTCGCAAGAATCGCTTTTGTGCAGAAAACACTAACACTTGTTCAGAAGGAAAGAAAGCACAGAGCCCCAGATTCTATGTTATCCTGGAGAGTTTGCAGAGCACTGGGGAAAGGCAGGCAGAGAATTCCCTGCTAGCACCTTCTCTGTGCCTGGGAAGCAGAAGTGTTCACATTGCTTCGCAAGAATCGCTTTTGTGCAGAAAACACTAACACTTGTTCAGAAGGAAAGAAAGCACAGAGCCCCAGATTTTATGTTGTCCTGGAGAGCTTGCAGAGCACTGGGGAAAGGCAGGCAGAGAATTCCCTGCTGGCACCTTCTCTGTGCCTGTTCACATTGCTTCGCAGAATCGCTTTTGTGCAGAAAACAGTAACACTTGTTCAGAACGAAAGAAAGCACAGAGCCCCAGATTCTATGTTGTCCTGGAGAGCTTGCAGAGCACTGGGGAAAGGCAGGCAGAGAATTCCTTGCTAGCACCTTCTCTGTGCCTGGGAAGCAGAAGTGTTCACATTGCTTCGCAAGAATCGCTTTTGTGCAGAAAACACTAACACTTGTTCAGAAGGAAAGAAAGCACAGAGCCCCAGATTTTATGTTGTCCTGGAGAGCTTGCAGAGCACTGGGGAAAGGCAGGCAGAGAATTCCCTGCTAGCACCTTCTCTGTGCCTGTTCACATTGCTTCGCAGAATCGCTTTTGTGCAGAAAACAGTAACACTTGTTCAGAACGAAAGAAAGCACAGAGCCCCAGATTCTATGTTGTCCTGGAGAGCTTGCAGAGCACTGGGGAAAGGCAGGCAGAGAATTCCTTGCTAGCACCTTCTCTGTGCCTGGGAAGCAGAAGTGTTCACATTGCTTCGCAAGAATCGCTTTTGTGCAGAAAACAGTAACACTTGTTCAGAAGGAAAGAAAGCACAGAGCCCCAGATTCTATGTTGTCCTGGAGAGCTTGCAGAGCACTGGGGAAAGGCAGGCAGAGAATTCTCTGATAGCACCTTCTCTGTGCCTGTTCACATTGCTTCGCAGAATCGCTTTTGTGCAGAAAACAGTAACACTTGTTCAGAACGAAAGAAAGCACAGAGCCCCAGATTCTATGTTGTCCTGGAGAGCTTGCAGAGCACTGGGGAAAGGCAGGCAGAGAATTCCCTGCTAGCACCTTCTCTGTGCCTGGGAAGCAGAAGTGTTCACATTGCTTCGCAAGAATCGCTTTTGTGCAGAAAACAGTAACACTTGTTCAGAAGGAAAGAAAGCACAGAGCCCCAGATTCTATGTTGTCCTGGAGAGCTTGCAGAGCACTGGGGAAAGGCAGGCAGAGAATTCTCTGATAGCACCTTCTCTGTGCCTGTTCACATTGCTTCGCAGAATCGCTTTTGTGCAGAAAACAGTAACACTTGTTCAGAACGAAAGAAAGCACAGAGCCCCAGATTCTATGTTGTCTTGGAGAGCTTGCAGAGCACTGGGGAAAGGCTGGCAGAGAGTTCCCTGATAGCACCTTCTCTGTGCCTGTTCACATTGCTTCGCAGAATCGCTTTTGTGCAGAAAACAGTAACACTTGTTCAGAAGGAAAGAAAGCACAGAGCCCCAGATTCTATGTTGTCCTGGAGAGCTTGCAGAGCACTGGGGAAAGGCAGGCAGAGAATTCCCTGCTAGCACCTTCTCTGTGCCTGGGAAGCAGAAGTGTTCACATTGCTTCGCAAGAATCGCTTTTGTGCAGAAAACAGTAACACTTGTTCAGAAGGAAAGAAAGCACAGAGCCCCAGATTTCATGTTGTCCTGGAGAGCTTGCAGAGCACTGGGGAAAGGCAGGCAGAGAATTCTCTGATAGCACCTTCTCTGTGCCTGTTCACATTGCTTCGCAGAATCGCTTTTGTGCAGAAAACAGTAACACTTGTTCAGAAGGAAAGAAAGCACAGAGCCCCAGATTCTATGTTGTCCTGGAGAGCTTGCAGAGCACTGGGGAAAGGCAGGCAGAGAATTCCCTGCTGGCACCTTCTCTGTGCCTGTTCACATTGCTTCGCAGAATCGCTTTTGTGCAGAAAACAGTAACACTTGTTCAGAAGGAAAGAAAGCACAGAGCCCCAGATTCTATGTTGTCCTGGAGAGCTTGCAGAGCACTGGGGAAAGGCAGGCAGAGAATTCCTTGCTAGCACCTTCTCTGTGCCTGGGAAGCAGAAGTGTTCACATTGCTTCGCAAGAATCGCTTTTGTGCAGAAAACACTAACACTTGTTCAGAAGGAAAGAAAGCACAGAGCCCCAGATTTTATGTTGTCCTGGAGAGCTTGCAGAGCACTGGGGAAAGGCAGGCAGAGAATTCCCTGCTAGCACCTTCTCTGTGCCTGTTCACATTGCTTCGCAGAATCGCTTTTGTGCAGAAAACAGTAACACTTGTTCAGAACGAAAGAAAGCACAGAGCCCCAGATTTTATGTTGTCCTGGAGAGCTTGCAGAGCACTGGGGAAAGGCAGGCAGAGAATTCCCTGCTAGCACCTTCTCTGTGCCTGTTCACATTGCTTCGCAAGAATCGCTTTTGTGCAGAAAACAGTAACACTTGTTCAGAAGGAAAGAAAGCACAGAGCCCCAGATTTTATGTTGTCCTGGAGAGCTTGCAGAGCACTGGGGAAAGGCAGGCAGAGAATTCCCTGCTAGCACCTTCTCTGTGCCTGGGAAGCAGAAGTGTTCACATTGCTTCGCAAGAATCGCTTTTGTGCAGAAAACAGTAACACTTGTTCAGAACGAAAGAAAGCACAGAGCCCCAGATTTTATGTTGTCTTGGAGAGCTTGCAGAGCACTGGGGAAAGGCAGGCAGAGAATTCCCTGCTAGCACCTTCTCTGTGCCTGTTCACATTGCTTCGCAGAATCGCTTTTGTGCAGAAAACAGTAACACTTGTTCAGAAGGAAAGAAAGCACAGAGCCCCAGATTCTATGTTGTCCTGGAGAGCTTGCAGAGCACTGGGGAAAGGCAGGTAGAGAATTCCTTGCTAGCACCTTCTCTGTGCCTGGGAAGCAGAAGTGTTCACATTGCTTCGCAAGAATCGCTTTTGTGCAGAAAACACTAACACTTGTTCAGAAGGAAAGAAAGCACAGAGCCCCAGATTTTATGTTGTCCTGGAGAGCTTGCAGAGCACTGGGGAAAGGCAGGCAGAGAATTCCTTGCTAGCACCTTCTCTGTGCCTGGGAAGCAGAAGTGTTCACATTGCTTCGCAAGAATCGCTTTTGTGCAGAAAACACTAACACTTGTTCAGAAGGAAAGAAAGCACAGAGCCCCAGATTCTATGTTGTCCTGGAGAGTTTGCAGAGCACTGGGGAAAGGCAGGCAGAGAATTCCCTGCTAGCACCTTCTCTGTGCCTGGGAAGCAGAAGTGTTCACATTGCTTCGCAAGAATCGCTTTTGTGCAGAAAACAATAACACTTGTTCAGAAGGAAAGAAAGCACAGAGCCCCAGATTTTATGTTGTCCTGGAGAGCTTGCAGAGCACTGGGGAAAGGCAGGCAGAGAATTCCCTGCTGGCACCTTCTCTGTGCCTGTTCACATTGCTTCGCAGAATCGCTTTTGTGCAGAAAACAGTAACACTTGTTCAGAACGAAAGAAAGCACAGAGCCCCAGATTCTATGTTGTCCTGGAGAGCTTGCAGAGCACTGGGGAAAGGCAGGCAGAGAATTCCTTGCTAGCACCTTCTCTGTGCCTGGGAAGCAGAAGTGTTCACATTGCTTCGCAAGAATCGCTTTTGTGCAGAAAACACTAACACTTGTTCAGAAGGAAAGAAAGCACAGAGCCCCAGATTTTATGTTGTCCTGGAGAGCTTGCAGAGCACTGGGGAAAGGCAGGCAGAGAATTCCCTGATAGCACCTTCTCTGTGCCTGTTCACATTGCTTCGCAGAATCGCTTTTGTGCAGAAAACAGTAACACTTGTTCAGAACGAAAGAAAGCACAGAGCCCCAGATTTCATGTTGTCCTGGAGAGCTTGCAGAGCACTGGGGAAAGGCAGGCAGAGAATTCCCTGCTAGCACCTTCTCTGTGCCTGTTCACATTGCTTCGCAGAATCGCTTTTGTGCAGAAAACAGTAACACTTGTTCAGAAGGAAAGAAAGCACAGAGCCCCAGATTCTATGTTGTCCTGGAGAGCTTGCAGAGCACTGGGGAAAGGCAGGCAGAGAATTCCCTGCTAGCACCTTCTCTGTGCCTGGGAAGCAGAAGTGTTCACATTGCTTCGCAAGAATCGCTTTTGTGCAGAAAACAGTAACACTTGTTCAGAACGAAAGAAAGCACAGAGCCCCAGATTTTATGTTGTCTTGGAGAGCTTGCAGAGCACTGGGGAAAGGCAGGCAGAGAATTCCCTGCTAGCACCTTCTCTGTGCCTGTTCACATTGCTTCGCAGAATCGCTTTTGTGCAGAAAACAGTAACACTTTTTCAGAAGGAAAGAAAGCACAGAGCCCCAGATTCTAGGTTGTCCTGGAGAGCTTGCAGAGCACTGGGGAAAGGCAGGCAGAGAATTCCCTGCTAGCACCTTCTCTGTGCCTGGGAAGCAGAAGTGTTCACATTGCTTCGCAAGAATCGCTTTTGTGCAGAAAACACTAACACTTGTTCAGAAGGAAAGAAAGCACAGAGCCCCAGATTCTATGTTGTCCTGGAGAGCTTGCAGAGCACTGGGGAAAGGCAGGCAGAGAATTCTCTGATAGCACCTTCTCTGTGCCTGTTCACATTGCTTCGCAGAATCGCTTTTGTGCAGAAAACAGTAACACTTGTTCAGAACGAAAGAAAGCACAGAGCCCCAGATTCTATGTTGTCCTGGAGAGCTTGCAGAGCACTGGGGAAAGGCAGGCAGAGAATTCCCTGCTAGCACCTTCTCTGTGCCTGGGAAGCAGAAGTGTTCACATTGCTTCGCAAGAATCGCTTTTGTGCAGAAAACACTAACACTTGTTCAGAAGGAAAGAAAGCACAGAGCCCCAGATTCTATGTTGTCCTGGAGAGTTTGCAGAGCACTGGGGAAAGGCAGGCAGAGAATTCCCTGCTAGCACCTTCTCTGTGCCTGGGAAGCAGAAGTGTTCACATTGCTTCGCAAGAATCGCTTTTGTGCAGAAAACACTAACACTTGTTCAGAAGGAAAGAAAGCACAGAGCCCCAGATTTTATGTTGTCCTGGAGAGCTTGCAGAGCACTGGGGAAAGGCAGGCAGAGAATTCCCTGCTGGCACCTTCTCTGTGCCTGTTCACATTGCTTCGCAGAATCGCTTTTGTGCAGAAAACAGTAACACTTGTTCAGAACGAAAGAAAGCACAGAGCCCCAGATTCTATGTTGTCCTGGAGAGCTTGCAGAGCACTGGGGAAAGGCAGGCAGAGAATTCCTTGCTAGCACCTTCTCTGTGCCTGGGAAGCAGAAGTGTTCACATTGCTTCGCAAGAATCGCTTTTGTGCAGAAAACACTAACACTTGTTCAGAACGAAAGAAAGCACAGAGCCCCAGATTTTATGTTGTCCTGGAGAGCTTGCAGAGCACTGGGGAAAGGCAGGCAGAGAATTCCCTGCTAGCACCTTCTCTGTGCCTGTTCACATTGCTTCGCAGAATCGCTTTTGTGCAGAAAACAGTAACACTTGTTCAGAAGGAAAGAAAGCACAGAGCCCCAGATTCTATGTTGTCCTGGAGAGCTTGCAGAGCACTGGGGAAAGGCAGGCAGAGAATTCCTTGCTAGCACCTTCTCTGTGCCTGGGAAGCAGAAGTGTTCACATTGCTTCGCAGAATCGCTTTTGTGCAGAAAACAGTAACACTTGTTCAGAACGAAAGAAAGCACAGAGCCCCAGATTCTATGTTGTCTTGGAGAGCTTGCAGAGCACTGGGGAAAGGCTGGCAGAGAGTTCCCTGATAGCACCTTCTCTGTGCCTGTTCACATTGCTTCGCAGAATCGCTTTTGTGCAGAAAACAGTAACACTTGTTCAGAAGGAAAGAAAGCACAGAGCCCCAGATTCTATGTTGTCCTGGAGAGCTTGCAGAGCTCTGGGGAAAGGCAGGCAGAGAATTCCCTGCTAGCACCTTCTCTGTGCCTGGGAAGCAGAAGTGTTCACATTGCTTCGCAAGAATCGCTTTTGTGCAGAAAACAGTAACACTTGTTCAGAAGGAAAGAAAGCACAGAGCCCCAGATTTCATGTTGTCCTGGAGAGCTTGCAGAGCACTGGGGAAAGGCAGGCAGAGAATTCCCTGCTAGCACCTTCTCTGTGCCTGTTCACATTGCTTCGCAGAATCGCTTTTGTGCAGAAAACAGTAACACTTGTTCAGAAGGAAAGAAAGCACAGAGCCCCAGATTCTATGTTGTCCTGGAGAGCTTGCAGAGCACTGGGGAAAGGCAGGCAGAGAATTCCCTGCTGGCACCTTCTCTGTGCCTGTTCACATTGCTTCGCAGAATCGCTTTTGTGCAGAAAACAGTAACACTTGTTCAGAACGAAAGAAAGCACAGAGCCCCAGATTCTATGTTGTCCTGGAGAGCTTGCAGAGCACTGGGGAAAGGCAGGCAGAGAATTCCCTGCTAGCACCTTCTCTGTGCCTGTTCACATTGCTTCGCAGAATCGCTTTTGTGCAGAAAACACTAACACTTGTTCAGAACGAAAGAAAGCACAGAGCCCCAGATTCTATGTTGTCCTGGAGAGCTTGCAGAGCACTGGGGAAAGGCAGGCAGAGAATTCCTTGCTAGCACCTTCTCTGTGCCTGGGAAGCAGAAGTGTTCACATTGCTTCGCAAGAATCGCTTTTGTGCAGAAAACACTAACACTTGTTCAGAAGGAAAGAAAGCACAGAGCCCCAGATTTTATGTTGTCCTGGAGAGCTTGCAGAGCACTGGGGAAAGGCAGGCAGAGAATTCCCTGCTAGCACCTTCTCTGTGCCTGTTCACATTGCTTCGCAGAATCGCTTTTGTGCAGAAAACAGTAACACTTGTTCAGAACGAAAGAAAGCACAGAGCCCCAGATTTTATGTTGTCCTGGAGAGCTTGCAGAGCACTGGGGAAAGGCAGGCAGAGAATTCCCTGCTAGCACCTTCTCTGTGCCTGTTCACATTGCTTCGCAAGAATCGCTTTTGTGCAGAAAACAGTAACACTTGTTCAGAAGGAAAGAAAGCACAGAGCCCCAGATTTTATGTTGTCCTGGAGAGCTTGCAGAGCACTGGGGAAAGGCAGGCAGAGAATTCCCTGCTAGCACCTTCTCTGTGCCTGGGAAGCAGAAGTGTTCACATTGCTTCGCAAGAATCGCTTTTGTGCAGAAAACAGTAACACTTGTTCAGAACGAAAGAAAGCACAGAGCCCCAGATTTTATGTTGTCTTGGAGAGCTTGCAGAGCACTGGGGAAAGGCAGGCAGAGAATTCCCTGCTAGCACCTTCTCTGTGCCTGTTCACATTGCTTCGCAGAATCGCTTTTGTGCAGAAAACAGTAACACTTGTTCAGAAGGAAAGAAAGCACAGAGCCCCAGATTCTATGTTGTCCTGGAGAGCTTGCAGAGCACTGGGGAAAGGCAGGTAGAGAATTCCTTGCTAGCACCTTCTCTGTGCCTGGGAAGCAGAAGTGTTCACATTGCTTCGCAAGAATCGCTTTTGTGCAGAAAACACTAACACTTGTTCAGAAGGAAAGAAAGCACAGAGCCCCAGATTTTATGTTGTCCTGGAGAGCTTGCAGAGCACTGGGGAAAGGCAGGCAGAGAATTCCTTGCTAGCACCTTCTCTGTGCCTGGGAAGCAGAAGTGTTCACATTGCTTCGCAAGAATCGCTTTTGTGCAGAAAACACTAACACTTGTTCAGAAGGAAAGAAAGCACAGAGCCCCAGATTCTATGTTGTCCTGGAGAGTTTGCAGAGCACTGGGGAAAGGCAGGCAGAGAATTCCCTGCTAGCACCTTCTCTGTGCCTGGGAAGCAGAAGTGTTCACATTGCTTCGCAAGAATCGCTTTTGTGCAGAAAACAATAACACTTGTTCAGAAGGAAAGAAAGCACAGAGCCCCAGATTTTATGTTGTCCTGGAGAGCTTGCAGAGCACTGGGGAAAGGCAGGCAGAGAATTCCCTGCTGGCACCTTCTCTGTGCCTGTTCACATTGCTTCGCAGAATCGCTTTTGTGCAGAAAACAGTAACACTTGTTCAGAACGAAAGAAAGCACAGAGCCCCAGATTCTATGTTGTCCTGGAGAGCTTGCAGAGCACTGGGGAAAGGCAGGCAGAGAATTCCTTGCTAGCACCTTCTCTGTGCCTGGGAAGCAGAAGTGTTCACATTGCTTCGCAAGAATCGCTTTTGTGCAGAAAACACTAACACTTGTTCAGAAGGAAAGAAAGCACAGAGCCCCAGATTTTATGTTGTCCTGGAGAGCTTGCAGAGCACTGGGGAAAGGCAGGCAGAGAATTCCCTGATAGCACCTTCTCTGTGCCTGTTCACATTGCTTCGCAGAATCGCTTTTGTGCAGAAAACAGTAACACTTGTTCAGAACGAAAGAAAGCACAGAGCCCCAGATTTCATGTTGTCCTGGAGAGCTTGCAGAGCACTGGGGAAAGGCAGGCAGAGAATTCCCTGCTAGCACCTTCTCTGTGCCTGTTCACATTGCTTCGCAGAATCGCTTTTGTGCAGAAAACAGTAACACTTGTTCAGAAGGAAAGAAAGCACAGAGCCCCAGATTCTATGTTGTCCTGGAGAGCTTGCAGAGCACTGGGGAAAGGCAGGCAGAGAATTCCCTGCTAGCACCTTCTCTGTGCCTGGGAAGCAGAAGTGTTCACATTGCTTCGCAAGAATCGCTTTTGTGCAGAAAACAGTAACACTTGTTCAGAACGAAAGAAAGCACAGAGCCCCAGATTTTATGTTGTCTTGGAGAGCTTGCAGAGCACTGGGGAAAGGCAGGCAGAGAATTCCCTGCTAGCACCTTCTCTGTGCCTGTTCACATTGCTTCGCAGAATCGCTTTTGTGCAGAAAACAGTAACACTTTTTCAGAAGGAAAGAAAGCACAGAGCCCCAGATTCTATGTTGTCCTGGAGAGCTTGCAGAGCACTGGGGAAAGGCAGGCAGAGAATTCCCTGCTAGCACCTTCTCTGTGCCTGGGAAGCAGAAGTGTTCACATTGCTTCGCAAGAATCGCTTTTGTGCAGAAAACACTAACACTTGTTCAGAAGGAAAGAAAGCACAGAGCCCCAGATTCTATGTTGTCCTGGAGAGCTTGCAGAGCACTGGGGAAAGGCAGGCAGAGAATTCTCTGATAGCACCTTCTCTGTGCCTGTTCACATTGCTTCGCAGAATCGCTTTTGTGCAGAAAACAGTAACACTTGTTCAGAACGAAAGAAAGCACAGAGCCCCAGATTCTATGTTGTCCTGGAGAGCTTGCAGAGCACTGGGGAAAGGCAGGCAGAGAATTCCCTGCTAGCACCTTCTCTGTGCCTGGGAAGCAGAAGTGTTCACATTGCTTCGCAAGAATCGCTTTTGTGCAGAAAACACTAACACTTGTTCAGAAGGAAAGAAAGCACAGAGCCCCAGATTCTATGTTGTCCTGGAGAGTTTGCAGAGCACTGGGGAAAGGCAGGCAGAGAATTCCCTGCTAGCACCTTCTCTGTGCCTGGGAAGCAGAAGTGTTCACATTGCTTCGCAAGAATCGCTTTTGTGCAGAAAACACTAACACTTGTTCAGAAGGAAAGAAAGCACAGAGCCCCAGATTTTATGTTGTCCTGGAGAGCTTGCAGAGCACTGGGGAAAGGCAGGCAGAGAATTCCCTGCTGGCACCTTCTCTGTGCCTGTTCACATTGCTTCGCAGAATCGCTTTTGTGCAGAAAACAGTAACACTTGTTCAGAACGAAAGAAAGCACAGAGCCCCAGATTCTATGTTGTCCTGGAGAGCTTGCAGAGCACTGGGGAAAGGCAGGCAGAGAATTCCTTGCTAGCACCTTCTCTGTGCCTGGGAAGCAGAAGTGTTCACATTGCTTCGCAAGAATCGCTTTTGTGCAGAAAACACTAACACTTGTTCAGAACGAAAGAAAGCACAGAGCCCCAGATTTTATGTTGTCCTGGAGAGCTTGCAGAGCACTGGGGAAAGGCAGGCAGAGAATTCCCTGCTAGCACCTTCTCTGTGCCTGTTCACATTGCTTCGCAGAATCGCTTTTGTGCAGAAAACAGTAACACTTGTTCAGAAGGAAAGAAAGCACAGAGCCCCAGATTCTATGTTGTCCTGGAGAGCTTGCAGAGCACTGGGGAAAGGCAGGCAGAGAATTCCTTGCTAGCACCTTCTCTGTGCCTGGGAAGCAGAAGTGTTCACATTGCTTCGCAGAATCGCTTTTGTGCAGAAAACAGTAACACTTGTTCAGAACGAAAGAAAGCACAGAGCCCCAGATTCTATGTTGTCTTGGAGAGCTTGCAGAGCACTGGGGAAAGGCTGGCAGAGAGTTCCCTGATAGCACCTTCTCTGTGCCTGTTCACATTGCTTCGCAGAATCGCTTTTGTGCAGAAAACACTAACACTTGTTCAGAACGAAAGAAAGCACAGAGCCCCAGATTCTATGTTGTCCTGGAGAGCTTGCAGAGCACTGGGGAAAGGCAGGCAGAGAATTCCTTGCTAGCACCTTCTCTGTGCCTGGGAAGCAGAAGTGTTCACATTGCTTCGCAAGAATCGCTTTTGTGCAGAAAACACTAACACTTGTTCAGAAGGAAAGAAAGCACAGAGCCCCAGATTTTATGTTGTCCTGGAGAGCTTGCAGAGCACTGGGGAAAGGCAGGCAGAGAATTCCCTGCTAGCACCTTCTCTGTGCCTGTTCACATTGCTTCGCAGAATCGCTTTTGTGCAGAAAACAGTAACACTTGTTCAGAACGAAAGAAAGCACAGAGCCCCAGATTTTATGTTGTCCTGGAGAGCTTGCAGAGCACTGGGGAAAGGCAGGCAGAGAATTCCCTGCTAGCACCTTCTCTGTGCCTGTTCACATTGCTTCGCAAGAATCGCTTTTGTGCAGAAAACAGTAACACTTGTTCAGAAGGAAAGAAAGCACAGAGCCCCAGATTTTATGTTGTCCTGGAGAGCTTGCAGAGCACTGGGGAAAGGCAGGCAGAGAATTCCCTGCTAGCACCTTCTCTGTGCCTGGGAAGCAGAAGTGTTCACATTGCTTCGCAAGAATCGCTTTTGTGCAGAAAACAGTAACACTTGTTCAGAACGAAAGAAAGCACAGAGCCCCAGATTTTATGTTGTCTTGGAGAGCTTGCAGAGCACTGGGGAAAGGCAGGCAGAGAATTCCCTGCTAGCACCTTCTCTGTGCCTGTTCACATTGCTTCGCAGAATCGCTTTTGTGCAGAAAACAGTAACACTTGTTCAGAAGGAAAGAAAGCACAGAGCCCCAGATTCTATGTTGTCCTGGAGAGCTTGCAGAGCACTGGGGAAAGGCAGGTAGAGAATTCCTTGCTAGCACCTTCTCTGTGCCTGGGAAGCAGAAGTGTTCACATTGCTTCGCAAGAATCGCTTTTGTGCAGAAAACACTAACACTTGTTCAGAAGGAAAGAAAGCACAGAGCCCCAGATTTTATGTTGTCCTGGAGAGCTTGCAGAGCACTGGGGAAAGGCAGGCAGAGAATTCCTTGCTAGCACCTTCTCTGTGCCTGGGAAGCAGAAGTGTTCACATTGCTTCGCAAGAATCGCTTTTGTGCAGAAAACACTAACACTTGTTCAGAAGGAAAGAAAGCACAGAGCCCCAGATTCTATGTTGTCCTGGAGAGTTTGCAGAGCACTGGGGAAAGGCAGGCAGAGAATTCCCTGCTAGCACCTTCTCTGTGCCTGGGAAGCAGAAGTGTTCACATTGCTTCGCAAGAATCGCTTTTGTGCAGAAAACAATAACACTTGTTCAGAAGGAAAGAAAGCACAGAGCCCCAGATTTTATGTTGTCCTGGAGAGCTTGCAGAGCACTGGGGAAAGGCAGGCAGAGAATTCCCTGCTGGCACCTTCTCTGTGCCTGTTCACATTGCTTCGCAGAATCGCTTTTGTGCAGAAAACAGTAACACTTGTTCAGAACGAAAGAAAGCACAGAGCCCCAGATTCTATGTTGTCCTGGAGAGCTTGCAGAGCACTGGGGAAAGGCAGGCAGAGAATTCCTTGCTAGCACCTTCTCTGTGCCTGGGAAGCAGAAGTGTTCACATTGCTTCGCAAGAATCGCTTTTGTGCAGAAAACACTAACACTTGTTCAGAAGGAAAGAAAGCACAGAGCCCCAGATTCTATGTTGTCCTGGAGAGCTTGCAGAGCACTGGGGAAAGGCAGGCAGAGAATTCCCTGATAGCACCTTCTCTGTGCCTGTTCACATTGCTTCGCAGAATCGCTTTTGTGCAGAAAACAGTAACACTTGTTCAGAACGAAAGAAAGCACAGAGCCCCAGATTTCATGTTGTCCTGGAGAGCTTGCAGAGCACTGGGGAAAGGCAGGCAGAGAATTCCCTGCTAGCACCTTCTCTGTGCCTGTTCACATTGCTTCGCAGAATCGCTTTTGTGCAGAAAACAGTAACACTTGTTCAGAAGGAAAGAAAGCACAGAGCCCCAGATTCTATGTTGTCCTGGAGAGCTTGCAGAGCACTGGGGAAAGGCAGGCAGAGAATTCCCTGCTAGCACCTTCTCTGTGCCTGGGAAGCAGAAGTGTTCACATTGCTTCGCAAGAATCGCTTTTGTGCAGAAAACAGTAACACTTGTTCAGAACGAAAGAAAGCACAGAGCCCCAGATTTTATGTTGTCTTGGAGAGCTTGCAGAGCACTGGGGAAAGGCAGGCAGAGAATTCCCTGCTAGCACCTTCTCTGTGCCTGTTCACATTGCTTCGCAGAATCGCTTTTGTGCAGAAAACAGTAACACTTTTTCAGAAGGAAAGAAAGCACAGAGCCCCAGATTCTATGTTGTCCTGGAGAGCTTGCAGAGCACTGGGGAAAGGCAGGCAGAGAATTCCCTGCTAGCACCTTCTCTGTGCCTGGGAAGCAGAAGTGTTCACATTGCTTCGCAAGAATCGCTTTTGTGCAGAAAACACTAACACTTGTTCAGAAGGAAAGAAAGCACAGAGCCCCAGATTCTATGTTGTCCTGGAGAGCTTGCAGAGCACTGGGGAAAGGCAGGCAGAGAATTCTCTGATAGCACCTTCTCTGTGCCTGTTCACATTGCTTCGCAGAATCGCTTTTGTGCAGAAAACAGTAACACTTGTTCAGAACGAAAGAAAGCACAGAGCCCCAGATTCTATGTTGTCCTGGAGAGCTTGCAGAGCACTGGGGAAAGGCAGGCAGAGAATTCCCTGCTAGCACCTTCTCTGTGCCTGGGAAGCAGAAGTGTTCACATTGCTTCGCAAGAATCGCTTTTGTGCAGAAAACACTAACACTTGTTCAGAAGGAAAGAAAGCACAGAGCCCCAGATTCTATGTTGTCCTGGAGAGTTTGCAGAGCACTGGGGAAAGGCAGGCAGAGAATTCCCTGCTAGCACCTTCTCTGTGCCTGGGAAGCAGAAGTGTTCACATTGCTTCGCAAGAATCGCTTTTGTGCAGAAAACACTAACACTTGTTCAGAAGGAAAGAAAGCACAGAGCCCCAGATTTTATGTTGTCCTGGAGAGCTTGCAGAGCACTGGGGAAAGGCAGGCAGAGAATTCCCTGCTGGCACCTTCTCTGTGCCTGTTCACATTGCTTCGCAGAATCGCTTTTGTGCAGAAAACAGTAACACTTGTTCAGAAGGAAAGAAAGCACAGAGCCCCAGATTCTATGTTGTCCTGGAGAGCTTGCAGAGCACTGGGGAAAGGCAGGCAGAGAATTCCTTGCTAGCACCTTCTCTGTGCCTGGGAAGCAGAAGTGTTCACATTGCTTCGCAGAATCGCTTTTGTGCAGAAAACAGTAACACTTGTTCAGAACGAAAGAAAGCACAGAGCCCCAGATTCTATGTTGTCTTGGAGAGCTTGCAGAGCACTGGGGAAAGGCTGGCAGAGAGTTCCCTGATAGCACCTTCTCTGTGCCTGTTCACATTGCTTCGCAGAATCGCTTTTGTGCAGAAAACAGTAACACTTGTTCAGAAGGAAAGAAAGCACAGAGCCCCAGATTCTATGTTGTCCTGGAGAGCTTGCAGAGCACTGGGGAAAGGCAGGCAGAGAATTCCCTGCTAGCACCTTCTCTGTGCCTGGGAAGCAGAAGTGTTCACATTGCTTCGCAAGAATCGCTTTTGTGCAGAAAACAGTAACACTTGTTCAGAAGGAAAGAAAGCACAGAGCCCCAGATTTCATGTTGTCCTGGAGAGCTTGCAGAGCACTGGGGAAAGGCAGGCAGAGAATTCTCTGATAGCACCTTCTCTGTGCCTGTTCACATTGCTTCGCAGAATCGCTTTTGTGCAGAAAACAGTAACACTTGTTCAGAAGGAAAGAAAGCACAGAGCCCCAGATTCTATGTTGTCCTGGAGAGCTTGCAGAGCACTGGGGAAAGGCAGGCAGAGAATTCCCTGCTGGCACCTTCTCTGTGCCTGTTCACATTGCTTCGCAGAATCGCTTTTGTGCAGAAAACACTAACACTTGTTCAGAACGAAAGAAAGCACAGAGCCCCAGATTCTATGTTGTCCTGGAGAGCTTGCAGAGCACTGGGGAAAGGCAGGCAGAGAATTCCTTGCTAGCACCTTCTCTGTGCCTGGGAAGCAGAAGTGTTCACATTGCTTCGCAAGAATCGCTTTTGTGCAGAAAACACTAACACTTGTTCAGAAGGAAAGAAAGCACAGAGCCCCAGATTTTATGTTGTCCTGGAGAGCTTGCAGAGCACTGGGGAAAGGCAGGCAGAGAATTCCCTGCTAGCACCTTCTCTGTGCCTGTTCACATTGCTTCGCAGAATCGCTTTTGTGCAGAAAACAGTAACACTTGTTCAGAACGAAAGAAAGCACAGAGCCCCAGATTTTATGTTGTCCTGGAGAGCTTGCAGAGCACTGGGGAAAGGCAGGCAGAGAATTCCCTGCTAGCACCTTCTCTGTGCCTGTTCACATTGCTTCGCAAGAATCGCTTTTGTGCAGAAAACAGTAACACTTGTTCAGAAGGAAAGAAAGCACAGAGCCCCAGATTTTATGTTGTCCTGGAGAGCTTGCAGAGCACTGGGGAAAGGCAGGCAGAGAATTCCCTGCTAGCACCTTCTCTGTGCCTGGGAAGCAGAAGTGTTCACATTGCTTCGCAAGAATCGCTTTTGTGCAGAAAACAGTAACACTTGTTCAGAACGAAAGAAAGCACAGAGCCCCAGATTTTATGTTGTCTTGGAGAGCTTGCAGAGCACTGGGGAAAGGCAGGCAGAGAATTCCCTGCTAGCACCTTCTCTGTGCCTGTTCACATTGCTTCGCAGAATCGCTTTTGTGCAGAAAACAGTAACACTTGTTCAGAAGGAAAGAAAGCACAGAGCCCCAGATTCTATGTTGTCCTGGAGAGCTTGCAGAGCACTGGGGAAAGGCAGGTAGAGAATTCCTTGCTAGCACCTTCTCTGTGCCTGGGAAGCAGAAGTGTTCACATTGCTTCGCAAGAATCGCTTTTGTGCAGAAAACACTAACACTTGTTCAGAAGGAAAGAAAGCACAGAGCCCCAGATTTTATGTTGTCCTGGAGAGCTTGCAGAGCACTGGGGAAAGGCAGGCAGAGAATTCCTTGCTAGCACCTTCTCTGTGCCTGGGAAGCAGAAGTGTTCACATTGCTTCGCAAGAATCGCTTTTGTGCAGAAAACACTAACACTTGTTCAGAAGGAAAGAAAGCACAGAGCCCCAGATTCTATGTTGTCCTGGAGAGTTTGCAGAGCACTGGGGAAAGGCAGGCAGAGAATTCCCTGCTAGCACCTTCTCTGTGCCTGGGAAGCAGAAGTGTTCACATTGCTTCGCAAGAATCGCTTTTGTGCAGAAAACAATAACACTTGTTCAGAAGGAAAGAAAGCACAGAGCCCCAGATTTTATGTTGTCCTGGAGAGCTTGCAGAGCACTGGGGAAAGGCAGGCAGAGAATTCCCTGCTGGCACCTTCTCTGTGCCTGTTCACATTGCTTCGCAGAATCGCTTTTGTGCAGAAAACAGTAACACTTGTTCAGAACGAAAGAAAGCACAGAGCCCCAGATTCTATGTTGTCCTGGAGAGCTTGCAGAGCACTGGGGAAAGGCAGGCAGAGAATTCCTTGCTAGCACCTTCTCTGTGCCTGGGAAGCAGAAGTGTTCACATTGCTTCGCAAGAATCGCTTTTGTGCAGAAAACACTAACACTTGTTCAGAAGGAAAGAAAGCACAGAGCCCCAGATTTTATGTTGTCCTGGAGAGCTTGCAGAGCACTGGGGAAAGGCAGGCAGAGAATTCCCTGATAGCACCTTCTCTGTGCCTGTTCACATTGCTTCGCAGAATCGCTTTTGTGCAGAAAACAGTAACACTTGTTCAGAACGAAAGAAAGCACAGAGCCCCAGATTTCATGTTGTCCTGGAGAGCTTGCAGAGCACTGGGGAAAGGCAGGCAGAGAATTCCCTGCTAGCACCTTCTCTGTGCCTGTTCACATTGCTTCGCAGAATCGCTTTTGTGCAGAAAACAGTAACACTTGTTCAGAAGGAAAGAAAGCACAGAGCCCCAGATTCTATGTTGTCCTGGAGAGCTTGCAGAGCACTGGGGAAAGGCAGGCAGAGAATTCCCTGCTAGCACCTTCTCTGTGCCTGGGAAGCAGAAGTGTTCACATTGCTTCGCAAGAATCGCTTTTGTGCAGAAAACACTAACACTTGTTCAGAACGAAAGAAAGCACAGAGCCCCAGATTTTATGTTGTCTTGGAGAGCTTGCAGAGCACTGGGGAAAGGCAGGCAGAGAATTCCCTGCTAGCACCTTCTCTGTGCCTGTTCACATTGCTTCGCAGAATCGCTTTTGTGCAGAAAACAGTAACACTTTTTCAGAAGGAAAGAAAGCACAGAGCCCCAGATTCTATGTTGTCCTGGAGAGCTTGCAGAGCACTGGGGAAAGGCAGGCAGAGAATTCCCTGCTAGCACCTTCTCTGTGCCTGGGAAGCAGAAGTGTTCACATTGCTTCGCAAGAATCGCTTTTGTGCAGAAAACACTAACACTTGTTCAGAAGGAAAGAAAGCACAGAGCCCCAGATTCTATGTTGTCCTGGAGAGCTTGCAGAGCACTGGGGAAAGGCAGGCAGAGAATTCTCTGATAGCACCTTCTCTGTGCCTGTTCACATTGCTTCGCAGAATCGCTTTTGTGCAGAAAACAGTAACACTTGTTCAGAACGAAAGAAAGCACAGAGCCCCAGATTCTATGTTGTCCTGGAGAGCTTGCAGAGCACTGGGGAAAGGCAGGCAGAGAATTCCCTGCTAGCACCTTCTCTGTGCCTGTTCACATTGCTTCGCAGAATCGCTTTTGTTCAGAAAACACTAACACTTGTTCAGAAGGAAAGAAAGCACAGAGCCCCAGATTTTATGTTGTCCTGGAGAGCTTGCAGAGCACTGGGGAAAGGCAGGCAGAGAATTCCCTGCTAGCACCTTCTCTGTGCCTGTTCACATTGCTTCGCAGAATCGCTTTTGTGCAGAAAACAGTAACACTTGTTCAGAACGAAAGAAAGCACAGAGCCCCAGATTCTATGTTGTCCTGGAGAGCTTGCAGAGCACTGGGGAAAGGCAGGCAGAGAATTCCCTGCTAGCACCTTCTCTGTGCCTGGGAAGCAGAAGTGTTCACATTGCTTCGCAAGAATCGCTTTTGTGCAGAAAACAGTAACACTTGTTCAGAACGAAAGAAAGCACAGAGCCCCAGATTTTATGTTGTCTTGGAGAGCTTGCAGAGCACTGGGGAAAGGCAGGCAGAGAATTCCCTGCTAGCACCTTCTCTGTGCCTGTTCACATTGCTTCGCAGAATCGCTTTTGTGCAGAAAACAGTAACACTTGTTCAGAAGGAAAGAAAGCACAGAGCCCCAGATTCTATGTTGTCCTGGAGAGCTTGCAGAGCACTGGGGAAAGGCAGGCAGAGAATTCCTTGCTAGCACCTTCTCTGTGCCTGGGAAGCAGAAGTGTTCACATTGCTTCGCAAGAATCGCTTTTGTGCAGAAAACACTAACACTTGTTCAGAAGGAAAGAAAGCACAGAGCCCCAGATTCTATGTTGTCCTGGAGAGCTTGCAGAGCACTGGGGAAAGGCAGGCAGAGAATTCCCTGCTAGCACCTTCTCTGTGCCTGGGAAGCAGAAGTGTTCACATTGCTTCGCAAGAATCGCTTTTGTGCAGAAAACAATAACACTTGTTCAGAAGGAAAGAAAGCACAGAGCCCCAGATTTTATGTTGTCCTGGAGAGCTTGCAGAGCACTGGGGAAAGGCAGGCAGAGAATTCCCTGCTGGCACCTTCTCTGTGCCTGTTCACATTGCTTCGCAGAATCGCTTTTGTGCAGAAAACAGTAACACTTGTTCAGAACGAAAGAAAGCACAGAGCCCCAGATTCTATGTTGTCCTGGAGAGCTTGCAGAGCACTGGGGAAAGGCAGGCAGAGAATTCCTTGCTAGCACCTTCTCTGTGCCTGGGAAGCAGAAGTGTTCACATTGCTTCGCAAGAATCGCTTTTGTGCAGAAAACACTAACACTTGTTCAGAACGAAAGAAAGCACAGAGCCCCAGATTTTATGTTGTCCTGGAGAGCTTGCAGAGCACTGGGGAAAGGCAGGCAGAGAATTCCCTGCTAGCACCTTCTCTGTGCCTGTTCACATTGCTTCGCAGAATCGCTTTTGTGCAGAAAACAGTAACACTTGTTCAGAACGAAAGAAAGCACAGAGCCCCAGATTTCATGTTGTCCTGGAGAGCTTGCAGAGCACTGGGGAAAGGCAGGCAGAGAATTCCTTGCTAGCACCTTCTCTGTGCCTGTTCACATTGCTTCGCAGAATCGCTTTTGTGCAGAAAACAGTAACACTTGTTCAGAACGAAAGAAAGCACAGAGCCCCAGATTCTATGTTGTCCTGGAGAGCTTGCAGAGCACTGGGGAAAGGCAGGCAGAGAATTCCCTGCTAGCACCTTCTCTGTGCCTGGGAAGCAGAAGTGTTCACATTGCTTCGCAGAATCGCTTTTGTGCAGAAAACAGTAACACTTGTTCAGAACGAAAGAAAGCACAGAGCCCCAGATTCTATGTTGTCCTGGAGAGCTTGCAGAGCACTGGGGAAAGGCAGGCAGAGAATTCCCTGCTAGCACCTTCTCTGTGCCTGGGAAGCAGAAGTGTTCACATTGCTTCGCAAGAATCGCTTTTGTGCAGAAAACAGTAACACTTGTTCAGAACGAAAGAAAGCACAGAGCCCCAGATTTTATGTTGTCTTGGAGAGCTTGCAGAGCACTGGGGAAAGGCAGGCAGAGAATTCCCTGCTAGCACCTTCTCTGTGCCTGTTCACATTGCTTCGCAGAATCGCTTTTGTGCAGAAAACAGTAACACTTGTTCAGAAGGAAAGAAAGCACAGAGCCCCAGATTCTATGTTGTCCTGGAGAGCTTGCAGAGCACTGGGGAAAGGCAGGCAGAGAATTCCTTGCTAGCACCTTCTCTGTGCCTGGGAAGCAGAAGTGTTCACATTGCTTCGCAAGAATCGCTTTTGTGCAGAAAACACTAACACTTGTTCAGAAGGAAAGAAAGCACAGAGCCCCAGATTCTATGTTGTCCTGGAGAGCTTGCAGAGCACTGGGGAAAGGCAGGCAGAGAATTCCCTGCTAGCACCTTCTCTGTGCCTGGGAAGCAGAAGTGTTCACATTGCTTCGCAAGAATCGCTTTTGTGCAGAAAACACTAACACTTGTTCAGAAGGAAAGAAAGCACAGAGCCCCAGATTCTATGTTGTCCTGGAGAGTTTGCAGAGCACTGGGGAAAGGCAGGCAGAGAATTCCCTGCTAGCACCTTCTCTGTGCCTGGGAAGCAGAAGTGTTCACATTGCTTCGCAAGAATCGCTTTTGTGCAGAAAACAATAACACTTGTTCAGAAGGAAAGAAAGCACAGAGCCCCAGATTCTATGTTGTCCTGGAGAGTTTGCAGAGCACTGGGGAAAGGCAGGCAGAGAATTCCCTGCTAGCACCTTCTCTGTGCCTGTTCACATTGCTTCGCAGAATCGCTTTTGTGCAGAAAACAGTAACACTTGTTCAGAACGAAAGAAAGCACAGAGCCCCAGATTCTATGTTGTCCTGGAGAGCTTGCAGAGCACTGGGGAAAGGCAGGCAGAGAATTCCTTGCTAGCACCTTCTCTGTGCCTGGGAAGCAGAAGTGTTCACATTGCTTCGCAAGAATCGCTTTTGTGCAGAAAACACTAACACTTGTTCAGAAGGAAAGAAAGCACAGAGCCCCAGATTTTATGTTGTCCTGGAGAGCTTGCAGAGCACTGGGGAAAGGCAGGCAGAGAATTCCCTGCTAGCACCTTCTCTGTGCCTGTTCACATTGCTTCGCAGAATCGCTTTTGTGCAGAAAACAGTAACACTTGTTCAGAACGAAAGAAAGCACAGAGCCCCAGATTTCATGTTGTCCTGGAGAGCTTGCAGAGCACTGGGGAAAGGCAGGCAGAGAATTCCCTGCTAGCACCTTCTCTGTGCCTGTTCACATTGCTTCGCAGAATCGCTTTTGTGCAGAAAACAGTAACACTTGTTCAGAAGGAAAGAAAGCACAGAGCCCCAGATTCTATGTTGTCCTGGAGAGCTTGCAGAGCACTGGGGAAAGGCAGGCAGAGAATTCCCTGCTAGCACCTTCTCTGTGCCTGGGAAGCAGAAGTGTTCACATTGCTTCGCAAGAATCGCTTTTGTGCAGAAAACAGTAACACTTGTTCAGAACGAAAGAAAGCACAGAGCCCCAGATTTTATGTTGTCTTGGAGAGCTTGCAGAGCACTGGGGAAAGGCAGGCAGAGAATTCCCTGCTAGCACCTTCTCTGTGCCTGTTCACATTGCTTCGCAGAATCGCTTTTGTGCAGAAAACAGTAACACTTGTTCAGAAGGAAAGAAAGCACAGAGCCCCAGATTCTATGTTGTCCTGGAGAGCTTGCAGAGCACTGGGGAAAGGCAGGCAGAGAATTCCCTGCTAGCACCTTCTCTGTGCCTGGGAAGCAGAAGTGTTCACATTGCTTCGCAAGAATCGCTTTTGTGCAGAAAACACTAACACTTGTTCAGAAGGAAAGAAAGCACAGAGCCCCAGATTCTATGTTGTCCTGGAGAGCTTGCAGAGCACTGGGGAAAGGCAGGCAGAGAATTCCCTGCTAGCACCTTCTCTGTGCCTGGGAAGCAGAAGTGTTCACATTGCTTCGCAAGAATCGCTTTTGTGCAGAAAACACTAACACTTGTTCAGAAGGAAAGAAAGCACAGAGCCCCAGATTCTATGTTGTCCTGGAGAGTTTGCAGAGCACTGGGGAAAGGCAGGCAGAGAATTCCCTGCTAGCACCTTCTCTGTGCCTGGGAAGCAGAAGTGTTCACATTGCTTCGCAAGAATCGCTTTTGTGCAGAAAACAATAACACTTGTTCAGAAGGAAAGAAAGCACAGAGCCCCAGATTTTATGTTGTCCTGGAGAGCTTGCAGAGCACTGGGGAAAGGCAGGCAGAGAATTCCCTGCTAGCACCTTCTCTGTGCCTGTTCACATTGCTTCGCAGAATCGCTTTTGTGCAGAAAACAGTAACACTTGTTCAGAAGGAAAGAAAGCACAGAGCCCCAGATTCTATGTTGTCCTGGAGAGCTTGCAGAGCACTGGGGAAAGGCAGGCAGAGAATTCCTTGCTAGCACCTTCTCTGTGCCTGGGAAGCAGAAGTGTTCACATTGCTTCGCAAGAATCGCTTTTGTGCAGCAAACACTAACACTTGTTCAGAAGGAAAGAAAGCACAGAGCCCCAGATTCTATGTTGTCCTGGAGAGCTTGCAGAGCACTGGGGAAAGGCAGGCAGAGAATTCCCTGCTAGCACCTTCTCTGTGCCTGGGAAGCAGAAGTGTTCACATTGCTTCGCAAGAATCGCTTTTGTGCAGAAAACACTAACACTTGTTCAGAAGGAAAGAAAGCACAGAGCCCCAGATTCTATGTTGTCCTGGAGAGTTTGCAGAGCACTGGGGAAAGGCAGGCAGAGAATTCCCTGCTAGCACCTTCTCTGTGCCTGGGAAGCAGAAGTGTTCACATTGCTTCGCAAGAATCGCTTTTGTGCAGAAAACAATAACACTTGTTCAGAAGGAAAGAAAGCACAGAGCCCCAGATTTTATGTTGTCCTGGAGAGCTTGCAGAGCACTGGGGAAAGGCAGGCAGAGAATTCCCTGCTGGCACCTTCTCTGTGCCTGTTCACATTGCTTCGCAGAATCGCTTTTGTGCAGAAAACAGTAACACTTGTTCAGAACGAAAGAAAGCACAGAGCCCCAGATTCTATGTTGTCCTGGAGAGCTTGCAGAGCACTGGGGAAAGGCAGGCAGAGAATTCCTTGCTAGCACCTTCTCTGTGCCTGGGAAGCAGAAGTGTTCACATTGCTTCGCAAGAATCGCTTTTGTGCAGAAAACAATAACACTTGTTCAGAAGGAAAGAAAGCACAGAGCCCCAGATTTTATGTTGTCCTGGAGAGCTTGCAGAGCACTGGGGAAAGGCAGGCAGAGAATTCCCTGCTAGCACCTTCTCTGTGCCTGTTCACACTGCTTCGCAGAATCGCTTTTGTGCAGAAAACAGTAACACTTGTTCAGAACGAAAGAAAGCACAGAGCCCCAGATTTCATGTTGTCCTGGAGAGCTTGCAGAGCACTGGGGAAAGGCAGGCAGAGAATTCCCTGCTAGCACCTTCTCTGTGCCTGTTCACATTGCTTCGCAGAATCGCTTTTGTGCAGAAAACAGTAACACTTGTTCAGAAGGAAAGAAAGCACAGAGCCCCAGATTCTATGTTGTCCTGGAGAGCTTGCAGAGCACTGGGGAAAGGCAGGCAGAGAATTCCCTGCTAGCACCTTCTCTGTGCCTGGGAAGCAGAAGTGTTCACATTGCTTCGCAAGAATCGCTTTTGTGCAGAAAACACTAACACTTGTTCAGAAGGAAAGAAAGCACAGAGCCCCAGATTCTATGTTGTCCTGGAGAGCTTGCAGAGCACTGGGGAAAGGCAGGCAGAGAATTCTCTGATAGCACCTTCTCTGTGCCTGTTCACATTGCTTCGCAGAATCGCTTTTGTGCAGAAAACAGTAACACTTGTTCAGAACGAAAGAAAGCACAGAGCCCCAGATTCTATGTTGTCCTGGAGAGCTTGCAGAGCACTGGGGAAAGGCAGGCAGAGAATTCCCTGCTAGCACCTTCTCCGTGCCTGTTCACATTGCTTCGCAGAATCGCTTTTGTGCAGAAAACAGTAACACTTGTTCAGAACGAAAGAAAGCACAGAGCCCCAGATTTTATGTTGTCCTGGAGAGCTTGCAGAGCACTGGGGAAAGGCAGGCAGAGAATTCCCTGCTAGCACCTTCTCTGTGCCTGTTCACATTGCTTCGCAGAATCGCTTTTGTGCAGAAAACAGTAACACTTGTTCAGAACGAAAGAAAGCACAGAGCCCCAGATTCTATGTTGTCCTGGAGAGCTTGCAGAGCACTGGGGAAAGGCAGGCAGAGAATTCCCTGCTAGCACCTTCTCTGTGCCTGGGAAGCAGAAGTGTTCACATTGCTTCGCAAGAATCGCTTTTGTGCAGAAAACAGTAACACTTGTTCAGAACGAAAGAAAGCACAGAGCCCCAGATTTTATGTTGTCTTGGAGAGCTTGCAGAGCACTGGGGAAAGGCAGGCAGAGAATTCCCTGCTAGCACCTTCTCTGTGCCTGTTCACATTGCTTCGCAGAATCGCTTTTGTGCAGAAAACAGTAACACTTGTTCAGAAGGAAAGAAAGCACAGAGCCCCAGATTCTATGTTGTCCTGGAGAGCTTGCAGAGCACTGGGGAAAGGCAGGCAGAGAATTCCTTGCTAGCACCTTCTCTGTGCCTGGGAAGCAGAAGTATTCACATTGCTTCGCAAGAATCGCTTTTGTGCAGAAAACACTAACACTTGTTCAGAAGGAAAGAAAGCACAGAGCCCCAGATTCTATGTTGTCCTGGAGAGCTTGCAGAGCACTGGGGAAAGGCAGGCAGAGAATTCCCTGCTAGCACCTTCTCTGTGCCTGGGAAGCAGAAGTGTTCACATTGCTTCGCAAGAATCGCTTTTGTGCAGAAAACACTAACACTTGTTCAGAAGGAAAGAAAGCACAGAGCCCCAGATTCTATGTTGTCCTGGAGAGTTTGCAGAGCACTGGGGAAAGGCAGGCAGAGAATTCCCTGCTAGCACCTTCTCTGTGCCTGGGAAGCAGAAGTGTTCACATTGCTTCGCAAGAATCGCTTTTGTGCAGAAAACAATAACACTTGTTCAGAAGGAAAGAAAGCACAGAGCCCCAGATTTTATGTTGTCCTGGAGAGCTTGCAGAGCACTGGGGAAAGGCAGGCAGAGAATTCCCTGCTGGCACCTTCTCTGTGCCTGTTCACATTGCTTCGCAGAATCGCTTTTGTGCAGAAAACAGTAACACTTGTTCAGAACGAAAGAAAGCACAGAGCCCCAGATTCTATGTTGTCCTGGAGAGCTTGCAGAGCACTGGGGAAAGGCAGGCAGAGAATTCCTTGCTAGCACCTTCTCTGTGCCTGGGAAGCAGAAGTGTTCACATTGCTTCGCAAGAATCGCTTTTGTGCAGAAAACACTAACACTTGTTCAGAACGAAAAAAAGCACAGAGCCCCAGATTTTATGTTGTCCTGGAGAGCTTGCAGAGCACTGGGGAAAGGCAGGCAGAGAATTCCCTGCTAGCACCTTCTCTGTGCCTGTTCACATTGCTTCGCAGAATCGCTTTTGTGCAGAAAACAGTAACACTTGTTCAGAACGAAAGAAAGCACAGAGCCCCAGATTCTATGTTGTCCTGGAGAGCTTGCAGAGCACTGGGGAAAGGCAGGCAGAGAATTCCTTGCTAGCACCTTCTCTGTGCCTGGGAAGCAGAAGTGTTCACATTGCTTCGCAAGAATCGCTTTTGTGCAGAAAACAGTAACACTTGTTCAGAACGAAAGAAAGCACAGAGCCCCAGATTTTATGTTGTCTTGGAGAGCTTGCAGAGCACTGGGGAAAGGCAGGCAGAGAATTCCCTGATAGCACCTTCTCTGTGCCTGTTCACATTGCTTCGCAGAATCGCTTTTGTGCAGAAAACAGTAACACTTGTTCAGAAGGAAAGAAAGCACAGAGCCCCAGATTCTATGTTGTCCTGGAGAGCTTGCAGAGCACTGGGGAAAGGCAGGCAGAGAATTCCTTGCTAGCACCTTCTCTGTGCCTGGGAAGCAGAAGTGTTCACATTGCTTCGCAAGAATCGCTTTTGTGCAGAAAACACTAACACTTGTTCAGAAGGAAAGAAAGCACAGAGCCCCAGATTCTATGTTGTCCTGGAGAGCTTGCAGAGCACTGGGGAAAGGCAGGCAGAGAATTCTCTGATAGCACCTTCTCTGTGCCTGTTCACATTGCTTCGCAGAATCGCTTTTGTGCAGAAAACAGTAACACTTGTTCAGAACGAAAGAAAGCACAGAGCCCCAGATTCTATGTTGTCCTGGAGAGCTTGCAGAGCACTGGGGAAAGGCAGGCAGAGAATTCCCTGCTAGCACCTTCTCTGTGCCTGGGAAGCAGAAGTGTTCACATTGCTTCGCAGAATCGCTTTTGTGCAGAAAACAGTAACACTTGTTCAGAACGAAAGAAAGCACAGAGCCCCAGATTCTATGTTGTCTTGGAGAGCTTGCAGAGCACTGGGGAAAGGCTGGCAGAGAGTTCCCTGATAGCACCTTCTCTGTGCCTGTTCACATTGCTTCGCAGAATCGCTTTTGTGCAGAAAACAGTAACACTTGTTCAGAAGGAAAAAAAGCACAGAGCACCAGATTCTATGTTGTCCTGGAGAGCTTGCAGAGCACTGGGGAAAGGCAGGCAGAGAATTCCCTGCTAGCACCTTCTCTGTGCCTGGGAAGCAGAAGTGTTCACATTGCTTTGCAAGAATCGCTTTTGTGCAGAAAACACTAACACTTGTTTAGAAGGAAAGAAAGCACAGAGCCCCAGATTTTATGTTGTCCTGGAGAGCTTGCAGAGCACTGGGGAAAGGCAGGCAGAGAATTCCCTGCTGGCACCTTCTCTGTGCCTGTTCACATTGCTTCGCAGAATCGCTTTTGTGCAGAAAACAGTAACACTTGTTCAGAACGAAAGAAAGCACAGAGCCCCAGATTCTATGTTGTCCTGGAGAGCTTGCAGAGCACTGGGGAAAGGCAGGCAGAGAATTCCTTGCTAGCACCTTCTCTGTGCCTGGGAAGCAGAAGTATTCACATTGCTTCGCAAGAATCGCTTTTGTGCAGAAAACACTAACACTTGTTCAGAAGGAAAGAAAGCACAGAGCCCCAGATTCTATGTTGTCCTGGAGAGCTTGCAGAGCACTGGGGAAAGGCAGGCAGAGAATTCCCTGATAGCACCTTCTCTGTGCCTGTTCACATTGCTTCGCAGAATCGCTTTTGTGCAGAAAACAGTAACACTTGTTCAGAACGAAAGAAAGCACAGAGCCCCAGATTTTATGTTGTCCTGGAGAGCTTGCAGAGCACTGGGGAAAGGCAGGCAGAGAATTCCCTGCTAGCACCTTCTCTGTGCCTGTTCACATTGCTTCGCAGAATCGCTTTTGTGCAGAAAACAGTAACACTTGTTCAGAACGAAAGAAAGCACAGAGCCCCAGATTCTATGTTGTCCTGGAGAGCTTGCAGAGCACTGGGGAAAGGCAGGCAGAGAATTCCCTGCTAGCACCTTCTCTGTGCCTGGGAAGCAGAAGTGTTCACATTGCTTCGCAAGAATCGCTTTTGTGCAGAAAACAGTAACACTTGTTCAGAACGAAAGAAAGCACAGAGCCCCAGATTTTATGTTGTCTTGGAGAGCTTGCAGAGCACTGGGGAAAGGCAGGCAGAGAATTCTCTGATAGCACCTTCTCTGTGCCTGTTCACATTGCTTTGCAGAATCGCTTTTGTGCAGAAAACAGTAACACTTGTTCAGAACGAAAGAAAGCACAGAGCCCCAGATTCTATGTTGTCCTGGAGAGCTTGCAGAGCACTGGGGAAAGGCAGGCAGAGAATTCCCTGCTAGCACCTTCTCTGTGCCTGTTCACATTGCTTCGCAGAATCGCTTTTGTGCAGAAAACACTAACACTTGTTCAGAAGGAAAGAAAGCACAGAGCCCCAGATTTTATGTTGTCCTGGAGAGCTTGCAGAGCACTGGGGAAAGGCAGGCAGAGAATTCCCTGCTGGCACCTTCTCTGTGCCTGTTCACATTGCTTCGCAGAATCGCTTTTGTGCAGAAAACAGTAACACTTGTTCAGAAGGAAAGAAAGCACAGAGCCCCAGATTTTATGTTGTCCTGGAGAGCTTGCAGAGCACTGGGGAAAGGCAGGCAGAGAATTCCCTGCTAGCACCTTCTCTGTGCCTGGGAAGCAGAAGTGTTCACATTGCTTCGCAAGAATCGCTTTTGTGCAGAAAACACTAACACTTGTTCAGAAGGAAAGAAAGCACAGAGCCCCAGATTTTATGTTGTCCTGGAGAGCTTGCAGAGCACTGGGGAAAGGCAGGCAGAGAATTCCCTGCTGGCACCTTCTCTGTGCCTGTTCACATTGCTTCGCAGAATCGCTTTTGTGCAGAAAACAGTAACACTTGTTCAGAACGAAAGAAAGCACAGAGCCCCAGATTCTATGTTGTCCTGGAGAGCTTGCAGAGCACTGGGGAAAGGCAGGCAGAGAATTCCTTGCTAGCACCTTCTCTGTGCCTGGGAAGCAGAAGTATTCACATTGCTTCGCAAGAATCGCTTTTGTGCAGAAAACACTAACACTTGTTCAGAAGGAAAGAAAGCACAGAGCCCCAGATTCTATGTTGTCCTGGAGAGCTTGCAGAGCACTGGGGAAAGGCAGGCAGAGAATTCCCTGATAGCACCTTCTCTGTGCCTGTTCACATTGCTTCGCAGAATCGCTTTTGTGCAGAAAACAGTAACACTTGTTCAGAAGGAAAGAAAGCACAGAGCCCCAGATTCTATGTTGTCCTGGAGAGCTTGCAGAGCACTGGGGAAAGGCAGGCAGAGAATTCCCTGCTAGCACCTTCTCTGTGCCTGGGAAGCAGAAGTGTTCACATTGCTTCGCAAGAATCGCTTTTGTGCAGAAAACAGTAACACTTGTTCAGAACGAAAGAAAGCACAGAGCCCCAGATTTTATGTTGTCTTGGAGAGCTTGCAGAGCACTGGGGAAAGGCAGGCAGAGAATTCTCTGATAGCACCTTCTCTGTGCCTGTTCACATTGCTTTGCAGAATCGCTTTTGTGCAGAAAACAGTAACACTTGTTCAGAACGAAAGAAAGCACAGAGCCCCAGATTCTATGTTGTCCTGGAGAGCTTGCAGAGCACTGGGGAAAGGCAGGCAGAGAATTCCCTGCTAGCACCTTCTCTGTGCCTGTTCACATTGCTTCGCAGAATCGCTTTTGTGCAGAAAACACTAACACTTGTTCAGAAGGAAAGAAAGCACAGAGCCCCAGATTTTATGTTGTCCTGGAGAGCTTGCAGAGCACTGGGGAAAGGCAGGCAGAGAATTCCCTGCTGGCACCTTCTCTGTGCCTGTTCACATTGCTTCGCAGAATCGCTTTTGTGCAGAAAACAGTAACACTTGTTCAGAAGGAAAGAAAGCACAGAGCCCCAGATTTTATGTTGTCCTGGAGAGCTTGCAGAGCACTGGGGAAAGGCAGGCAGAGAATTCCCTGCTAGCACCTTCTCTGTGCCTGGGAAGCAGAAGTGTTCACATTGCTTCGCAAGAATCGCTTTTGTGCAGAAAACACTAACACTTGTTCAGAAGGAAAGAAAGCACAGAGCCCCAGATTTTATGTTGTCCTGGAGAGCTTGCAGAGCACTGGGGAAAGGCAGGCAGAGAATTCCCTGATAGCACCTTCTCTGTGCCTGGGAAGCAGAGGTGTTCACATTGCTTCGCAGAATCGCTTTTGTGCAGAAAACAGTAACACTTGTTCAGAACGAAAGAAAGCACAGAGCCCCAGATTCTATGTTGTCTTGGAGAGCTTGCAGAGCACTGGGGAAAGGCAGGCAGAGAATTCCCTGCTAGCACCTCCTCTGTGCCTGTTCACATTGCTTCGCAGAATCGCTTTTGTGCAGAAAACACTAACACTTGTTCAGAAGGAAAGAAAGCACAGAGCCCCAGATTCTATGTTGTCCTGGAGAGCTTGCAGAGCACTGGGGAAAGGCAGGCAGAGAATTCCCTGCTAGCACCTTCTCTGTGCCTGTTCACATTGCTTCGCAGAATCGCTTTTGTGCAGAAAACACTAACACTTGTTCAGAAGGAAAGAAAGCACAGAGCCCCAGATTTTATGTTGTCCTGGAGAGCTTGCAGAGCACTGGGGAAAGGCAGGCAGAGAATTCCCTGCTGGCACCTTCTCTGTGCCTGTTCACATTGCTTCGCAGAATCGCTTTTGTGCAGAAAACAGTAACACTTGTTCAGAAGGAAAGAAAGCACAGAGCCCCAGATTTTATGTTGTCCTGGAGAGCTTGCAGAGCACTGGGGAAAGGCAGGCAGAGAATTCCCTGCTAGCACCTTCTCTGTGCCTGGGAAGCAGAAGTGTTCACATTGCTTCGCAAGAATCGCTTTTGTGCAGAAAACACTAACACTTGTTCAGAAGGAAAGAAAGCACAGAGCCCCAGATTTTATGTTGTCCTGGAGAGCTTGCAGAGCACTGGGGAAAGGCAGGCAGAGAATTCCCTGATAGCACCTTCTCTGTGCCTGGGAAGCAGAGGTGTTCACATTGCTTCGCAGAATCGCTTTTGTGCAGAAAACAGTAACACTTGTTCAGAACGAAAGAAAGCACAGAGCCCCAGATTCTATGTTGTCTTGGAGAGCTTGCAGAGCACTGGGGAAAGGCAGGCAGAGAATTCCCTGCTAGCACCTTCTCTGTGCCTGTTCACATTGCTTCGCAGAATCGCTTTTGTGCAGAAAACAGTAACACTTGTTCAGAAGGAAAGAAAGCACAGAGCCCCAGATTCTATGTTGTCCTGGAGAGCTTGCAGAGCACTGGGGAAAGGCAGGCAGAGAATTCCCTGCTAGCACCTTCTCTGTGCCTGGGAAGCAGAAGTGTTCACATTGCTTCGCAAGAATCGCTTTTGTGCAGAAAACACTAACACTTGTTCAGAAGGAAAGAAAGCACAGAGCCCCAGATTCTATGTTGTCCTGGAGAGCTTGCAGAGCACTGGGGAAAGGCAGGCAGAGAATTCCCTGCTAGCACCTTCTCTGTGCCTGTTCACATTGCTTCGCAGAATCGCTTTTGTGCAGAAAACAGTAACACTTGTTCAGAACGAAAGAAAGCACAGAGCCCCAGATTCTATGTTGTCCTGGAGAGCTTGCAGAGCACTGGGGAAAGGCAGGCAGAGAATTCCCTGCTAGCACCTTCTCTGTGCCTGTTCACATTGCTTCGCAGAATCGCTTTTGTGCAGAAAACACTAACACTTGTTCAGAAGGAAAGAAAGCACAGAGCCCCAGATTTTATGTTGTCCTGGAGAGCTTGCAGAGCACTGGGGAAAGGCAGGCAGAGAATTCCCTGCTAGCACCTTCTCTGTGCCTGTTCACATTGCTTCGCAGAATCGCTTTTGTGCAGAAAACAGTAACACTTGTTCAGAAGGAAAGAAAGCACAGAGCCCCAGATTCTATGTTGTCCTGGAGAGCTTGCAGAGCACTGGGGAAAGGCAGGCAGAGAATTCCTTGCTAGCACCTTCTCTGTGCCTGGGAAGCAGAAGTGTTCACATTGCTTCGCAAGAATCGCTTTTGTGCAGAAAACACTAACACTTGTTCAGAACGAAAGAAAGCACAGAGCCCCAGATTTTATGTTGTCCTGGAGAGCTTGCAGAGCACTGGGGAAAGGCAGGCAGAGAATTCCCTGCTAGCACCTTCTCTGTGCCTGTTCACATTGCTTCGCAGAATCGCTTTTGTGCAGAAAACAGTAACACTTGTTCAGAACGAAAGAAAGCACAGAGCCCCAGATTCTATGTTGTCCTGGAGAGCTTGCAGAGCACTGGGGAAAGGCAGGCAGAGAATTCCTTGCTAGCACCTTCTCTGTGCCTGGGAAGCAGAAGTGTTCACATTGCTTCGCAAGAATCGCTTTTGTGCAGCAAACACTAACACTTGTTCAGAAGGAAAGAAAGCACAGAGCCCCAGATTCTATGTTGTCCTGGAGAGCTTGCAGAGCACTGGGGAAAGGCAGGCAGAGAATTCCCTGCTAGCACCTTCTCTGTGCCTGGGAAGCAGAAGTGTTCACATTGCTTCGCAAGAATCGCTTTTGTGCAGAAAACAATAACACTTGTTCAGAAGGAAAGAAAGCACAGAGCCCCAGATTTTATGTTGTCCTGGAGAGCTTGCAGAGCACTGGGGAAAGACAGGCAGAGAATTCCCTGCTGGCACCTTCTCTGTGCCTGTTCACATTGCTTCGCAGAATCGCTTTTGTGCAGAAAACAGTAACACTTGTTCAGAACGAAAGAAAGCACAGAGCCCCAGATTCTATGTTGTCCTGGAGAGCTTGCAGAGCACTGGGGAAAGGCAGGCAGAGAATTCCCTGCTAGCACCTTCTCTGTGCCTGTTCACATTGCTTCGCAGAATCGCTTTTGTGCAGAAAACAGTAACACTTGTTCAGAACGAAAGAAAGCACAGAGCCCCAGATTCTATGTTGTCCTGGAGAGCTTGCAGAGCACTGGGGAAAGGCAGGCAGAGAATTCCCTGCTAGCACCTTCTCTGTGCCTGGGAAGCAGAAGTGTTCACATTGCTTCGCAAGAATCGCTTTTGTGCAGAAAACAGTAACACTTGTTCAGAACGAAAGAAAGCACAGAGCCCCAGATTTTATGTTGTCTTGGAGAGCTTGCAGAGCACTGGGGAAAGGCAGGCAGAGAATTCCCTGCTAGCACCTTCTCTGTGCCTGTTCACATTGCTTCGCAGAATCGCTTTTGTGCAGAAAACAGTAACACTTGTTCAGAAGGAAAGAAAGCACAGAGCCCCAGATTCTATGTTGTCCTGGAGAGCTTGCAGAGCACTGGGGAAAGGCAGGCAGAGAATTCCTTGCTAGCACCTTCTCTGTGCCTGGGAAGCAGAAGTGTTCACATTGCTTCGCAAGAATCGCTTTTGTGCAGAAAACACTAACACTTGTTCAGAAGGAAAGAAAGCACAGAGCCCCAGATTCTATGTTGTCCTGGAGAGCTTGCAGAGCACTGGGGAAAGGCAGGCAGAGAATTCCCTGCTAGCACCTTCTCTGTGCCTGGGAAGCAGAAGTGTTCACATTGCTTCGCAAGAATCGCTTTTGTGCAGAAAACACTAACACTTGTTCAGAAGGAAAGAAAGCACAGAGCCCCAGATTCTATGTTGTCCTGGAGAGTTTGCAGAGCACTGGGGAAAGGCAGGCAGAGAATTCCCTGCTAGCACCTTCTCTGTGCCTGGGAAGCAGAAGTGTTCACATTGCTTCGCAAGAATCGCTTTTGTGCAGAAAACAATAACACTTGTTCAGAAGGAAAGAAAGCACAGAGCCCCAGATTTTATGTTGTCCTGGAGAGCTTGCAGAGCACTGGGGAAAGGCAGGCAGAGAATTCCCTGCTGGCACCTTCTCTGTGCCTGTTCACATTGCTTCGCAGAATCGCTTTTGTGCAGAAAACAGTAACACTTGTTCAGAACGAAAGAAAGCACAGAGCCCCAGATTCTATGTTGTCCTGGAGAGCTTGCAGAGCACTGGGGACAGGCAGGCAGAGAATTCCTTGCTAGCACCTTCTCTGTGCCTGGGAAGCAGAAGTGTTCACATTGCTTCGCAAGAATCTCTTTTGTGCAGAAAACACTAACACTTGTTCAGAACGAAAAAAAGCACAGAGCCCCAGATTTTATGTTGTCCTGGAGAGCTTGCAGAGCACTGGGGAAAGGCAGGCAGAGAATTCCCTGCTAGCACCTTCTCTGTGCCTGTTCACATTGCTTCGCAGAATCGCTTTTGTGCAGAAAACAGTAACACTTGTTCAGAACGAAAGAAAGCACAGAGCCCCAGATTTCATGTTGTCCTGGAGAGCTTGCAGAGCACTGGGGAAAGGCAGGCAGAGAATTCCCTGCTAGCACCTTCTCTGTGCCTGTTCACATTGCTTCGCAGAATCGCTTTTGTGCAGAAAACAGTAACACTTGTTCAGAACGAAAGAAAGCACAGAGCCCCAGATTCTATGTTGTCCTGGAGAGCTTGCAGAGCACTGGGGAAAGGCAGGCAGAGAATTCCCTGCTAGCACCTTCTCTGTGCCTGGGAAGCAGAAGTGTTCACATTGCTTTGCAAGAATCGCTTTTGTGCAGAAAACACTAACACTTGTTTAGAAGGAAAGAAAGCACAGAGCCCCAGATTTTATGTTGTCCTGGAGAGCTTGCAGAGCACTGGGGAAAGGCAGGCAGAGAATTCCCTGCTGGCACCTTCTCTGTGCCTGTTCACATTGCTTCGCAGAATCGCTTTTGTGCAGAAAACAGTAACACTTGTTCAGAACGAAAGAAAGCACAGAGCCCCAGATTCTATGTTGTCCTGGAGAGCTTGCAGAGCACTGGGGAAAGGCAGGCAGAGAATTCCTTGCTAGCACCTTCTCTGTGCCTGGGAAGCAGAAGTATTCACATTGCTTCGCAAGAATCGCTTTTGTGCAGAAAACACTAACACTTGTTCAGAAGGAAAGAAAGCACAGAGCCCCAGATTTTATGTTGTCCTGGAGAGCTTGCAGAGCACTGGGGAAAGGCAGGCAGAGAATTCCCTGATAGCACCTTCTCTGTGCCTGTTCACATTGCTTCGCAGAATCGCTTTTGTGCAGAAAACAGTAACACTTGTTCAGAACGAAAGAAAGCACAGAGCCCCAGATTTTATGTTGTCCTGGAGAGCTTGCAGAGCACTGGGGAAAGGCAGGCAGAGAATTCCCTGCTAGCACCTTCTCTGTGCCTGTTCACATTGCTTCGCAGAATCGCTTTTGTGCAGAAAACAGTAACACTTGTTCAGAACGAAAGAAAGCACAGAGCCCCAGATTCTATGTTGTCCTGGAGAGCTTGCAGAGCACTGGGGAAAGGCAGGCAGAGAATTCCCTGCTAGCACCTTCTCTGTGCCTGGGAAGCAGAAGTGTTCACATTGCTTCGCAAGAATCGCTTTTGTGCAGAAAACAGTAACACTTGTTCAGAACGAAAGAAAGCACAGAGCCCCAGATTTTATGTTGTCTTGGAGAGCTTGCAGAGCACTGGGGAAAGGCAGGCAGAGAATTCCCTGCTAGCACCTTCTCTGTGCCTGTTCACATTGCTTCGCAGAATCGCTTTTGTGCAGAAAACAGTAACACTTGTTCAGAAGGAAAGAAAGCACAGAGCCCCAGATTCTATGTTGTCCTGGAGAGCTTGCAGAGCACTGGGGAAAGGCAGGCAGAGAATTCCCTGCTAGCACCTTCTCTGTGCCTGGGAAGCAGAAGTGTTCACATTGCTTCGCAAGAATCGCTTTTGTGCAGAAAACACTAACACTTGTTCAGAAGGAAAGAAAGCACAGAGCCCCAGATTTCATGTTGTCCTGGAGAGCTTGCAGAGCACTGGGGAAAGGCAGGCAGAGAATTCCCTGCTAGCACCTTCTCTGTGCCTGTTCACATTGCTTCGCAGAATCGCTTTTGTGCAGAAAACAGTAACACTTGTTCAGAACGAAAGAAAGCACAGAGCCCCAGATTCTATGTTGTCCTGGAGAGCTTGCAGAGCACTGGGGAAAGGCAGGCAGAGAATTCCCTGCTAGCACCTTCTCTGTGCCTGTTCACATTGCTTCGCAGAATCGCTTTTGTGCAGAAAACACTAACACTTGTTCAGAAGGAAAGAAAGCACAGAGCCCCAGATTTTATGTTGTCCTGGAGAGCTTGCAGAGCACTGGGGAAAGGCAGGCAGAGAATTCCCTGATAGCACCTTCTCTGTGCCTGGGAAGCAGAGGTGTTCACATTGCTTCGCAGAATCGCTTTTGTGCAGAAAACAGTAACACTTGTTCAGAACGAAAGAAAGCACAGAGCCCCAGATTTCATGTTGTCCTGGAGAGCTTGCAGAGCACTGGGGAAAGGCAGGCAGAGAATTCCCTGCTAGCACCTTCTCTGTGCCTGTTCACATTGCTTCGCAGAATCGCTTTTGTGCAGAAAACAGTAACACTTGTTCAGAACGAAAGAAAGCACAGAGCCCCAGATTCTATGTTGTCCTGGAGAGCTTGCAGAGCACTGGGGAAAGGCAGGCAGAGAATTCCCTGCTAGCACCTTCTCTGTGCCTGGGAAGCAGAAGTGTTCACATTGCTTTGCAAGAATCGCTTTTGTGCAGAAAACACTAACACTTGTTTAGAAGGAAAGAAAGCACAGAGCCCCAGATTTTATGTTGTCCTGGAGAGCTTGCAGAGCACTGGGGAAAGGCAGGCAGAGAATTCCCTGCTGGCACCTTCTCTGTGCCTGTTCACATTGCTTCGCAGAATCGCTTTTGTGCAGAAAACAGTAACACTTGTTCAGAACGAAAGAAAGCACAGAGCCCCAGATTCTATGTTGTCCTGGAGAGCTTGCAGAGCACTGGGGAAAGGCAGGCAGAGAATTCCTTGCTAGCACCTTCTCTGTGCCTGGGAAGCAGAAGTATTCACATTGCTTCGCAAGAATCGCTTTTGTGCAGAAAACACTAACACTTGTTCAGAAGGAAAGAAAGCACAGAGCCCCAGATTTTATGTTGTCCTGGAGAGCTTGCAGAGCACTGGGGAAAGGCAGGCAGAGAATTCCCTGCTAGCACCTTCTCTGTGCCTGTTCACATTGCTTCGCAGAATCGCTTTTGTGCAGAAAACAGTAACACTTGTTCAGAACGAAAGAAAGCACAGAGCCCCAGATTTTATGTTGTCCTGGAGAGCTTGCAGAGCACTGGGGAAAGGCAGGCAGAGAATTCCCTGCTAGCACCTTCTCTGTGCCTGTTCACATTGCTTCGCAGAATCGCTTTTGTGCAGAAAACAGTAACACTTGTTCAGAACGAAAGAAAGCACAGAGCCCCAGATTCTATGTTGTCCTGGAGAGCTTGCAGAGCACTGGGGAAAGGCAGGCAGAGAATTCCCTGCTAGCACCTTCTCTGTGCCTGGGAAGCAGAAGTGTTCACATTGCTTCGCAAGAATCGCTTTTGTGCAGAAAACAGTAACACTTGTTCAGAACGAAAGAAAGCACAGAGCCCCAGATTTTATGTTGTCTTGGAGAGCTTGCAGAGCACTGGGGAAAGGCAGGCAGAGAATTCCCTGCTAGCACCTTCTCTGTGCCTGTTCACATTGCTTCGCAGAATCGCTTTTGTGCAGAAAACAGTAACACTTGTTCAGAAGGAAAGAAAGCACAGAGCCCCAGATTCTATGTTGTCCTGGAGAGCTTGCAGAGCACTGGGGAAAGGCAGGCAGAGAATTCCCTGCTAGCACCTTCTCTGTGCCTGGGAAGCAGAAGTGTTCACATTGCTTCGCAAGAATCGCTTTTGTGCAGAAAACACTAACACTTGTTCAGAAGGAAAGAAAGCACAGAGCCCCAGATTTCATGTTGTCCTGGAGAGCTTGCAGAGCACTGGGGAAAGGCAGGCAGAGAATTCCCTGCTAGCACCTTCTCTGTGCCTGTTCACATTGCTTCGCAGAATCGCTTTTGTGCAGAAAACAGTAACACTTGTTCAGAACGAAAGAAAGCACAGAGCCCCAGATTCTATGTTGTCCTGGAGAGCTTGCAGAGCACTGGGGAAAGGCAGGCAGAGAATTCCCTGCTAGCACCTTCTCTGTGCCTGTTCACATTGCTTCGCAGAATCGCTTTTGTGCAGAAAACACTAACACTTGTTCAGAAGGAAAGAAAGCACAGAGCCCCAGATTTTATGTTGTCCTGGAGAGCTTGCAGAGCACTGGGGAAAGGCAGGCAGAGAATTCCCTGCTAGCACCTTCTCTGTGCCTGGGAAGCAGAGGTGTTCACATTGCTTCGCAGAATCGCTTTTGTGCAGAAAACAGTAACACTTGTTCAGAACGAAAGAAAGCACAGAGCCCCAGATTTTATGTTGTCTTGGAGAGCTTGCAGAGCACTGGGGAAAGGCAGGCAGAGAATTCCCTGATAGCACCTTCTCTGTGCCTGTTCACATTGCTTCGCAGAATCGCTTTTGTGCAGAAAACAGTAACACTTGTTCAGAACGAAAGAAAGCACAGAGCCCCAGATTCTATGTTGTCCTGGAGAGCTTGCAGAGCACTGGGGAAAGGCAGGCAGAGAATTCCTTGCTAGCACCTTCTCTGTGCCTGGGAAGCAGAAGTGTTCACATTGCTTCGCAAGAATCGCTTTTGTGCAGAAAACAGTAACACTTGTTCAGAACGAAAGAAAGCACAGAGCCCCAGATTTTATGTTGTCTTGGAGAGCTTGCAGAGCACTGGGGAAAGGCAGGCAGAGAATTCCCTGATAGCACCTTCTCTGTGCCTGTTCACATTGCTTCGCAGAATCGCTTTTGTGCAGAAAACAGTAACACTTGTTCAGAAGGAAAGAAAGCACAGAGCCCCAGATTCTATGTTGTCCTGGAGAGCTTGCAGAGCACTGGGGAAAGGCAGGCAGAGAATTCCTTGCTAGCACCTTCTCTGTGCCTGGGAAGCAGAAGTGTTCACATTGCTTCGCAAGAATCGCTTTTGTGCAGAAAACAGTAACACTTGTTCAGAAGGAAAGAAAGCACAGAGCCCCAGATTCTATGTTGTCCTGGAGAGCTTGCAGAGCACTGGGGAAAGGCAGGCAGAGAATTCTCTGATAGCACCTTCTCTGTGCCTGTTCACATTGCTTCGCAGAATCGCTTTTGTGCAGAAAACAGTAACACTTGTTCAGAACGAAAGAAAGCACAGAGCCCCAGATTCTATGTTGTCCTGGAGAGCTTGCAGAGCACTGGGGAAAGGCAGGCAGAGAATTCCCTGCTAGCACCTTCTCTGTGCCTGGGAAGCAGAAGTGTTCACATTGCTTCGCAGAATCGCTTTTGTGCAGAAAACAGTAACACTTGTTCAGAACGAAAGAAAGCACAGAGCCCCAGATTCTATGTTGTCTTGGAGAGCTTGCAGAGCACTGGGGAAAGGCTGGCAGAGAGTTCCCTGATAGCACCTTCTCTGTGCCTGTTCACATTGCTTCGCAGAATCGCTTTTGTGCAGAAAACAGTAACACTTGTTCAGAAGGAAAGAAAGCACAGAGCCCCAGATTCTATGTTGTCCTGGAGAGCTTGCAGAGCACTGGGGAAAGGCAGGCAGAGAATTCCCTGCTAGCACCTTCTCTGTGCCTGGGAAGCAGAAGTGTTCACATTGCTTCGCAAGAATCGCTTTTGTGCAGAAAACACTAACACTTGTTCAGAAGGAAAGAAAGCACAGAGCCCCAGATTTCATGTTGTCCTGGAGAGCTTGCAGAGCACTGGGGAAAGGCAGGCAGAGAATTCCCTGCTAGCACCTTCTCTGTGCCTGTTCACATTGCTTCGCAGAATCGCTTTTGTGCAGAAAACACTAACACTTGTTCAGAAGGAAGGAAAGCACAGAGCCCCAGATTCTATGTTGTCCTGGAGAGCTTGCAGAGCACTGGGGAAAGGCAGGCAGAGAATTCCCTGCTAGCACCTTCTCTGTGCCTGTTCACATTGCTTCGCAGAATCGCTTTTGTGCAGAAAACACTAACACTTGTTCAGAAGGAAAGAAAGCACAGAGCCCCAGATTTTATGTTGTCCTGGAGAGCTTGCAGAGCACTGGGGAAAGGCAGGCAGAGAATTCCCTGATAGCACCTTCTCTGTGCCTGGGAAGCAGAGGTGTTCACATTGCTTCGCAGAATCGCTTTTGTGCAGAAAACAGTAACACTTGTTCAGAACGAAAGAAAGCACAGAGCCCCAGATTCTATGTTGTCTTGGAGAGCTTGCAGAGCACTGGGGAAAGGCAGGCAGAGAATTCCCTGCTAGCACCTTCTCTGTGCCTGTTCACATTGCTTCGCAGAATCGCTTTTGTGCAGAAAACAGTAACACTTGTTCAGAACGAAAGAAAGCACAGAGCCCCAGATTTTATGTTGTCCTGGAGAGCTTGCAGAGCACTGGGGAAAGGCAGGCAGAGAATTCCCTGCTAGCACCTTCTCTGTGCCTGGGAAGCAGAAGTGTTCACATTGCTTCGCAAGAATCGCTTTTGTGCAGAAAACACTAACACTTGTTCAGAACGAAAGAAAGCACAGAGCCCCAGATTCTATGTTGTCCTGGAGAGCTTGCAGAGCACTGGGGAAAGGCAGGCAGAGAATTCTCTGATAGCACCTTCTCTGTGCCTGTTCACATTGCTTCGCAGAATCGCTTTTGTGCAGAAAACAGTAACACTTGTTCAGAACGAAAGAAAGCACAGAGCCCCAGATTCTATGTTGTCCTGGAGAGCTTGCAGAGCACTGGGGAAAGGCAGGCAGAGAATTCCCTGCTAGCACCTTCTCTGTGCCTGTTCACATTGCTTCGCAGAATCGCTTTTGTGCAGAAAACACTAACACTTGTTCAGAAGGAAAGAAAGCACAGAGCCCCAGATTTTATGTTGTCCTGGAGAGCTTGCAGAGCACTGGGGAAAGGCAGGCAGAGAATTCCCTGCTAGCACCTTCTCTGTGCCTGTTCACATTGCTTCGCAGAATCGCTTTTGTGCAGAAAACAGTAACACTTGTTCAGAACGAAAGAAAGCACAGAGCCCCAGATTCTATGTTGTCCTGGAGAGCTTGCAGAGCACTGGGGAAAGGCAGGCAGAGAATTCCTTGCTAGCACCTTCTCTGTGCCTGGGAAGCAGAAGTGTTCACATTGCTTCGCAAGAATCGCTTTTGTGCAGAAAACACTAACACTTGTTCAGAACGAAAGAAAGCACAGAGCCCCAGATTTTATGTTGTCCTGGAGAGCTTGCAGAGCACTGGGGAAAGGCAGGCAGAGAATTCCCTGCTAGCACCTTCTCTGTGCCTGTTCACATTGCTTCGCATAATCGCTTTTGTGCAGAAAACAGTAACACTTGTTCAGAACGAAAGAAAGCACAGAGCCCCAGATTCTATGTTGTCCTGGAGAGCTTGCAGAGCACTGGGGAAAGGCAGGCAGAGAATTCCTTGCTAGCACCTTCTCTGTGCCTGGGAAGCAGAAGTGTTCACATTGCTTCGCAAGAATCGCTTTTGTGCAGCAAACACTAACACTTGTTCAGAAGGAAAGAAAGCACAGAGCCCCAGATTCTATGTTGTCCTGGAGAGCTTGCAGAGCACTGGGGAAAGGCAGGCAGAGAATTCCCTGCTAGCACCTTCTCTGTGCCTGGGAAGCAGAAGTGTTCACATTGCTTCGCAAGAATCGCTTTTGTGCAGAAAACACTAACACTTGTTCAGAAGGAAAGAAAGCACAGAGCCCCAGATTCTATGTTGTCCTGGAGAGTTTGCAGAGCACTGGGGAAAGGCAGGCAGAGAATTCCCTGCTAGCACCTTCTCTGTGCCTGGGAAGCAGAAGTGTTCACATTGCTTCGCAAGAATCGCTTTTGTGCAGAAAACAATAACACTTGTTCAGAAGGAAAGAAAGCACAGAGCCCCAGATTTTATGTTGTCCTGGAGAGCTTGCAGAGCACTGGGGAAAGGCAGGCAGAGAATTCCCTGCTGGCACCTTCTCTGTGCCTGTTCACATTGCTTCGCAGAATCGCTTTTGTGCAGAAAACAGTAACACTTGTTCAGAACGAAAGAAAGCACAGAGCCCCAGATTCTATGTTGTCCTGGAGAGCTTGCAGAGCACTGGGGAAAGGCAGGCAGAGAATTCCTTGCTAGCACCTTCTCTGTGCCTGGGAAGCAGAAGTGTTCACATTGCTTCGCAAGAATCGCTTTTGTGCAGAAAACAATAACACTTGTTCAGAAGGAAAGAAAGCACAGAGCCCCAGATTTTATGTTGTCCTGGAGAGCTTGCAGAGCACTGGGGAAAGGCAGGCAGAGAATTCCCTGCTAGCACCTTCTCTGTGCCTGTTCACACTGCTTCGCAGAATCGCTTTTGTGCAGAAAACACTAACACTTGTTCAGAACGAAAGAAAGCACAGAGCCCCAGATTTCATGTTGTCCTGGAGAGCTTGCAGAGCACTGGGGAAAGGCAGGCAGAGAATTCCCTGCTAGCACCTTCTCTGTGCCTGTTCACATTGCTTCGCAGAATCGCTTTTGTGCAGAAAACAGTAACACTTGTTCAGAAGGAAAGAAAGCACAGAGCCCCAGATTCTATGTTGTCCTGGAGAGCTTGCAGAGCACTGGGGAAAGGCAGGCAGAGAATTCCCTGCTAGCACCTTCTCTGTGCCTGGGAAGCAGAAGTGTTCACATTGCTTCGCAAGAATCGCTTTTGTGCAGAAAACAGTAACACTTGTTCAGAACGAAAGAAAGCACAGAGCCCCAGATTTTATGTTGTCTTGGAGAGCTTGCAGAGCACTGGGGAAAGGCAGGCAGAGAATTCCCTGCTAGCACCTTCTCTGTGCCTGTTCACATTGCTTCGCAGAATCGCTTTTGTGCAGAAAACAGTAACACTTGTTCAGAAGGAAAGAAAGCACAGAGCCCCAGATTCTATGTTGTCCTGGAGAGCTTGCAGAGCACTGGGGAAAGGCAGGCAGAGAATTCCCTGCTAGCACCTTCTCTGTGCCTGGGAAGCAGAAGTGTTCACATTGCTTCGCAAGAATCGCTTTTGTGCAGAAAACACTAACACTTGTTCAGAAGGAAAGAAAGCACAGAGCCCCAGATTCTATGTTGTCCTGGAGAGCTTGCAGAGCACTGGGGAAAGGCAGGCAGAGAATTCTCTGATAGCACCTTCTCTGTGCCTGTTCACATTGCTTCGCAGAATCGCTTTTGTGCAGAAAACAGTAACACTTGTTCAGAACGAAAGAAAGCACAGAGCCCCAGATTCTATGTTGTCCTGGAGAGCTTGCAGAGCACTGGGGAAAGGCAGGCAGAGAATTCCCTGCTAGCACCTTCTCTGTGCCTGTTCACATTGCTTCGCAGAATCGCTTTTGTGCAGAAAACAGTAACACTTGTTCAGAACGAAAGAAAGCACAGAGCCCCAGATTTTATGTTGTCCTGGAGAGCTTGCAGAGCACTGGGGAAAGGCAGGCAGAGAATTCCCTGCTAGCACCTTCTCTGTGCCTGTTCACATTGCTTCGCAGAATCGCTTTTGTGCAGAAAACAGTAACACTTGTTCAGAACGAAAGAAAGCACAGAGCCCCAGATTCTATGTTGTCCTGGAGAGCTTGCAGAGCACTGGGGAAAGGCAGGCAGAGAATTCCCTGCTAGCACCTTCTCTGTGCCTGGGAAGCAGAAGTGTTCACATTGCTTCGCAAGAATCGCTTTTGTGCAGAAAACAGTAACACTTGTTCAGAACGAAAGAAAGCACAGAGCCCCAGATTTTATGTTGTCTTGGAGAGCTTGCAGAGCACTGGGGAAAGGCAGGCAGAGAATTCCCTGCTAGCACCTTCTCTGTGCCTGTTCACATTGCTTCGCAGAATCGCTTTTGTGCAGAAAACAGTAACACTTGTTCAGAAGGAAAGAAAGCACAGAGCCCCAGATTCTATGTTGTCCTGGAGAGCTTGCAGAGCACTGGGGAAAGGCAGGCAGAGAATTCCCTGCTAGCACCTTCTCTGTGCCTGGGAAGCAGAAGTGTTCACATTGCTTCGCAAGAATCGCTTTTGTGCAGAAAACACTAACACTTGTTCAGAAGGAAAGAAAGCACAGAGCCCCAGATTCTATGTTGTCCTGGAGAGTTTGCAGAGCACTGGGGAAAGGCAGGCAGAGAATTCCCTGCTAGCACCTTCTCTGTGCCTGGGAAGCAGAAGTGTTCACATTGCTTCGCAAGAATCGCTTTTGTGCAGAAAACAATAACACTTGTTCAGAAGGAAAGAAAGCACAGAGCCCCAGATTTTATGTTGTCCTGGAGAGCTTGCAGAGCACTGGGGAAAGGCAGGCAGAGAATTCCCTGCTGGCACCTTCTCTGTGCCTGTTCACATTGCTTCGCAGAATCGCTTTTGTGCAGAAAACAGTAACACTTGTTCAGAACGAAAGAAAGCACAGAGCCCCAGATTCTATGTTGTCCTGGAGAGCTTGCAGAGCACTGGGGAAAGGCAGGCAGAGAATTCCCTGCTAGCACCTTCTCTGTGCCTGGGAAGCAGAAGTGTTCACATTGCTTCGCAAGAATCGCTTTTGTGCAGAAAACACTAACACTTGTTCAGAACGAAAAAAAGCACAGAGCCCCAGATTTTATGTTGTCCTGGAGAGCTTGCAGAGCACTGGGGAAAGGCAGGCAGAGAATTCCCTGCTAGCACCTTCTCTGTGCCTGTTCACATTGCTTCGCAGAATCGCTTTTGTGCAGAAAACAGTAACACTTGTTCAGAACGAAAGAAAGCACAGAGCCCCAGATTTCATGTTGTCCTGGAGAGCTTGCAGAGCACTGGGGAAAGGCAGGCAGAGAATTCCCTGCTAGCACCTTCTCTGTGCCTGTTCACATTGCTTCGCAGAATCGCTTTTGTGCAGAAAACAGTAACACTTGTTCAGAACGAAAGAAAGCACAGAGCCCCAGATTCTATGTTGTCCTGGAGAGCTTGCAGAGCACTGGGGAAAGGCAGGCAGAGAATTCCCTGCTAGCACCTTCTCTGTGCCTGGGAAGCAGAAGTGTTCACATTGCTTCGCAAGAATCGCTTTTGTGCAGAAAACAGTAACACTTGTTCAGAACGAAAGAAAGCACAGAGCCCCAGATTTTATGTTGTCTTGGAGAGCTTGCAGAGCACTGGGGAAAGGCAGGCAGAGAATTCCCTGATAGCACCTTCTCTGTGCCTGTTCACATTGCTTCGCAGAATCGCTTTTGTGCAGAAAACAGTAACACTTGTTCAGAACGAAAGAAAGCACAGAGCCCCAGATTCTATGTTGTCCTGGAGAGCTTGCAGAGCACTGGGGAAAGGCAGGCAGAGAATTCCTTGCTAGCACCTTCTCTGTGCCTGGGAAGCAGAAGTGTTCACATTGCTTCGCAAGAATCGCTTTTGTGCAGAAAACACTAACACTTGTTCAGAAGGAAAGAAAGCACAGAGCCCCAGATTCTATGTTGTCCTGGAGAGCTTGCAGAGCACTGGGGAAAGGCAGGCAGAGAATTCTCTGATAGCACCTTCTCTGTGCCTGTTCACATTGCTTCGCAGAATCGCTTTTGTGCAGAAAACAGTAACACTTGTTCAGAACGAAAGAAAGCACAGAGCCCCAGATTCTATGTTGTCCTGGAGAGCTTGCAGAGCACTGGGGAAAGGCAGGCAGAGAATTCCCTGCTAGCACCTTCTCTGTGCCTGGGAAGCAGAAGTGTTCACATTGCTTCGCAGAATCGCTTTTGTGCAGAAAACAGTAACACTTGTTCAGAACGAAAGAAAGCACAGAGCCCCAGATTCTATGTTGTCTTGGAGAGCTTGCAGAGCACTGGGGAAAGGCTGGCAGAGAGTTCCCTGATAGCACCTTCTCTGTGCCTGTTCACATTGCTTCGCAGAATCGCTTTTGTGCAGAAAACAGTAACACTTGTTCAGAAGGAAAAAAAGCACAGAGCACCAGATTCTATGTTGTCCTGGAGAGCTTGCAGAGCACTGGGGAAAGGCAGGCAGAGAATTCCCTGCTAGCACCTTCTCTGTGCCTGGGAAGCAGAAGTGTTCACATTGCTTTGCAAGAATCGCTTTTGTGCAGAAAACACTAACACTTGTTTAGAAGGAAAGAAAGCACAGAGCCCCAGATTTTATGTTGTCCTGGAGAGCTTGCAGAGCACTGGGGAAAGGCAGGCAGAGAATTCCCTGCTGGCACCTTCTCTGTGCCTGTTCACATTGCTTCGCAGAATCGCTTTTGTGCAGAAAACAGTAACACTTGTTCAGAACGAAAGAAAGCACAGAGCCCCAGATTCTATGTTGTCCTGGAGAGCTTGCAGAGCACTGGGGAAAGGCAGGCAGAGAATTCCTTGCTAGCACCTTCTCTGTGCCTGGGAAGCAGAAGTATTCACATTGCTTCGCAAGAATCGCTTTTGTGCAGAAAACACTAACACTTGTTCAGAAGGAAAGAAAGCACAGAGCCCCAGATTTTATGTTGTCCTGGAGAGCTTGCAGAGCACTGGGGAAAGGCAGGCAGAGAATTCCCTGATAGCACCTTCTCTGTGCCTGTTCACATTGCTTCGCAGAATCGCTTTTGTGCAGAAAACAGTAACACTTGTTCAGAACGAAAGAAAGCACAGAGCCCCAGATTTTATGTTGTCCTGGAGAGCTTGCAGAGCACTGGGGAAAGGCAGGCAGAGAATTCCCTGCTAGCACCTTCTCTGTGCCTGTTCACATTGCTTCGCAGAATCGCTTTTGTGCAGAAAACAGTAACACTTGTTCAGAACGAAAGAAAGCACAGAGCCCCAGATTCTATGTTGTCCTGGAGAGCTTGCAGAGCACTGGGGAAAGGCAGGCAGAGAATTCCCTGCTAGCACCTTCTCTGTGCCTGGGAAGCAGAAGTGTTCACATTGCTTCGCAAGAATCGCTTTTGTGCAGAAAACAGTAACACTTGTTCAGAACGAAAGAAAGCACAGAGCCCCAGATTTTATGTTGTCTTGGAGAGCTTGCAGAGCACTGGGGAAAGGCAGGCAGAGAATTCCCTGCTAGCACCTTCTCTGTGCCTGTTCACATTGCTTCGCAGAATCGCTTTTGTGCAGAAAACAGTAACACTTGTTCAGAAGGAAAGAAAGCACAGAGCCCCAGATTCTATGTTGTCCTGGAGAGCTTGCAGAGCACTGGGGAAAGGCAGGCAGAGAATTCCCTGCTAGCACCTTCTCTGTGCCTGGGAAGCAGAAGTGTTCACATTGCTTCGCAAGAATCGCTTTTGTGCAGAAAACACTAACACTTGTTCAGAAGGAAAGAAAGCACAGAGCCCCAGATTTCATGTTGTCCTGGAGAGCTTGCAGAGCACTGGGGAAAGGCAGGCAGAGAATTCCCTGCTAGCACCTTCTCTGTGCCTGTTCACATTGCTTCGCAGAATCGCTTTTGTGCAGAAAACACTAACACTTGTTCAGAAGGAAGGAAAGCACAGAGCCCCAGATTCTATGTTGTCCTGGAGAGCTTGCAGAGCACTGGGGAAAGGCAGGCAGAGAATTCTCTGATAGCACCTTCTCTGTGCCTGTTCACATTGCTTCGCAGAATCGCTTTTGTGCAGAAAACAGTAACACTTGTTCAGAACGAAAGAAAGCACAGAGCCCCAGATTCTATGTTGTCCTGGAGAGCTTGCAGAGCACTGGGGAAAGGCAGGCAGAGAATTCCCTGCTAGCACCTTCTCTGTGCCTGTTCACATTGCTTCGCAGAATCGCTTTTGTGCAGAAAACACTAACACTTGTTCAGAAGGAAAGAAAGCACAGAGCCCCAGATTTTATGTTGTCCTGGAGAGCTTGCAGAGCACTGGGGAAAGGCAGGCAGAGAATTCCCTGCTGGCACCTTCTCTGTGCCTGTTCACATTGCTTCGCAGAATCGCTTTTGTGCAGAAAACAGTAACACTTGTTCAGAAGGAAAGAAAGCACAGAGCCCCAGATTCTATGTTGTCCTGGAGAGCTTGCAGAGCACTGGGGAAAGGCAGGCAGAGAATTCCCTGCTAGCACCTTCTCTGTGCCTGGGAAGCAGAAGTGTTCACATTGCTTCGCAAGAATCGCTTTTGTGCAGAAAACACTAACACTTGTTCAGAAGGAAAGAAAGCACAGAGCCCCAGATTTTATGTTGTCCTGGAGAGCTTGCAGAGCACTGGGGAAAGGCAGGCAGAGAATTCCCTGATAGCACCTTCTCTGTGCCTGGGAAGCAGAGGTGTTCACATTGCTTCGCAGAATCGCTTTTGTGCAGAAAACATTAACACTTGTTCAGAACGAAAGAAAGCACAGAGCCCCAGATTCTATGTTGTCTTGGAGAGCTTGCAGAGCACTGGGGAAAGGCAGGCAGAGAATTCCCTGCTAGCACCTTCTCTGTGCCTGTTCACATTGCTTCGCAGAATCGCTTTTGTGCAGAAAACAGTAACACTTGTTCAGAAGGAAAGAAAGCACAGAGCCCCAGATTCTATGTTGTCCTGGAGAGCTTGCAGAGCACTGGGGAAAGGCAGGCAGAGAATTCCCTGCTAGCACCTTCTCTGTGCCTGGGAAGCAGAAGTGTTCACATTGCTTCGCAAGAATCGCTTTTGTGCAGAAAACACTAACACTTGTTCAGAAGGAAAGAAAGCACAGAGCCCCAGATTCTATGTTGTCCTGGAGAGCTTGCAGAGCACTGGGGAAAGGCAGGCAGAGAATTCTCTGATAGCACCTTCTCTGTGCCTGTTCACATTGCTTCGCAGAATCGCTTTTGTGCAGAAAACAGTAACACTTGTTCAGAACGAAAGAAAGCACAGAGCCCCAGATTCTATGTTGTCCTGGAGAGCTTGCAGAGCACTGGGGAAAGGCAGGCAGAGAATTCCCTGCTAGCACCTTCTCTGTGCCTGTTCACATTGCTTCGCAGAATCGCTTTTGTGCAGAAAACACTAACACTTGTTCAGAACGAAAGAAAGCACAGAGCCCCAGATTTTATGTTGTCCTGGAGAGCTTGCAGAGCACTGGGGAAAGGCAGGCAGAGAATTCCCTGCTAGCACCTTCTCTGTGCCTGGGAAGCAGAAGTGTTCACATTGCTTCGCAAGAATCGCTTTTGTGCAGAAAACACTAACACTTGTTCAGAAGGAAAGAAAGCACAGAGCCCCAGATTTTATGTTGTCCTGGAGAGCTTGCAGAGCACTGGGGAAAGGCAGGCAGAGAATTCCCTGCTGGCACCTTCTCTGTGCCTGTTCACATTGCTTCGCAGAATCGCTTTTGTGCAGAAAACAGTAACACTTGTTCAGAACGAAAGAAAGCACAGAGCCCCAGATTCTATGTTGTCCTGGAGAGCTTGCAGAGCACTGGGGAAAGGCAGGCAGAGAATTCCCTGCTAGCACCTTCTCTGTGCCTGGGAAGCAGAAGTGTTCACATTGCTTCGCAAGAATCGCTTTTGTGCAGAAAACACTAACACTTGTTCAGAACGAAAGAAAGCACAGAGCCCCAGATTTTATGTTGTCCTGGAGAGCTTGCAGAGCACTGGGGAAAGGCAGGCAGACAATTCCCTGCTAGCACCTTCTCTGTGCCTGTTCACATTGCTTCGCAGAATCGCTTTTGTGCAGAAAACAGTAACACTTGTTCAGAACGAAAGAAAGCACAGAGCCCCAGATTCTATGTTGTCCTGGAGAGCTTGCAGAGCACTGGGGAAAGGCAGGCAGAGAATTCTCTGATAGCACCTTCTCTGTGCCTGTTCACATTGCTTCGCAGAATCGCTTTTGTGCAGAAAACAGTAACACTTGTTCAGAACGAAAGAAAGCACAGAGCCCCAGATTCTATGTTGTCCTGGAGAGCTTGCAGAGCACTGGGGAAAGGCAGGCAGAGAATTCCCTGCTAGCACCTTCTCTGTGCCTGGGAAGCAGAAGTGTTCACATTGCTTCGCAGAATCGCTTTTGTGCAGAAAACAGTAACACTTGTTCAGAACGAAAGAAAGCACAGAGCCCCAGATTCTATGTTGTCTTTGAGAGCTTGCAGAGCACTGGGGAAAGGCTGGCAGAGAGTTCCCTGATAGCACCTTCTCTGTGCCTGTTCACATTGCTTCGCAGAATCGCTTTTGTGCAGAAAACAGTAACACTTGTTCAGAAGGAAAGAAAGCACAGAGCCCCAGATTCTATGTTGTCCTGGAGAGTTTGCAGAGCACTGGGGAAAGGCAGGCAGAGAATTCCCTGCTAGCACCTTCTCTGTGCCTGTTCACATTGCTTCGCAGAATCGCTTTTGTGCAGAAAACAGTAACACTTGTTCAGAACGAAAGAAAGCACAGAGCCCCAGATTCTATGTTGTCCTGGAGAGCTTGCAGAGCACTGGGGAAAGGCAGGCAGAGAATTCCCTGCTAGCACCTTCTCTGTGCCTGGGAAGCAGAAGTGTTCACATTGCTTCACAAGAATCGCTTTTGTGCAGAAAACAGTAACACTTGTTCAGAACGAAAGAAAGCACAGAGCCCCAGATTTTATGTTGTCTTGGAGAGCTTGCAGAGCACTGGGGAAAGGCAGGCAGAGAATTCCCTGCTAGCACCTTCTCTGTGCCTGTTCACATTGCTTCGCAGAATCGCTTTTGTGCAGAAAACAGTAACACTTGTTCAGAACGAAAGAAAGCACAGAGCCCCAGATTCTATGTTGTCCTGGAGAGCTTGCAGAGCACTGGGGAAAGGCAGGCAGAGAATTCCTTGCTAGCACCTTCTCTGTGCCTGGGAAGCAGAAGTGTTCACATTGCTTCGCAAGAATCGCTTTTGTGCAGAAAACACTAACACTTGTTCAGAAGGAAAGAAAGCACAGAGCCCCAGATTCTATGTTGTCCTGGAGAGCTTGCAGAGCACTGGGGAAAGGCAGGCAGAGAATTCTCTGATAGCACCTTCTCTGTGCCTGTTCACATTGCTTCGCAGAATCGCTTTTGTGCAGAAAACAGTAACACTTGTTCAGAACGAAAGAAAGCACAGAGCCCCAGATTCTATGTTGTCCTGGAGAGCTTGCAGAGCACTGGGGAAAGGCAGGCAGAGAATTCCCTGCTAGCACCTTCTCTGTGCCTGGGAAGCAGAAGTGTTCACATTGCTTCGCAGAATCGCTTTTGTGCAGAAAACACTAACACTTGTTTAGAAGGAAAGAAAGCACAGAGCCCCAGATTCTATGTTGTCCTGGAGAGCTTGCAGAGCACTGGGGAAAGGCAGGCAGAGAATTCCCTGCTAGCACCTTCTCTGTGCCTGGGAAGCAGAAGTGTTCACATTGCTTCGCAGAATCGCTTTTGTGCAGAAAACACTAACACTTGTTTAGAAGGAAAGAAAGCACAGAGCCCCAGATTCTATGTTGTCCTGGAGAGCTTGCAGAGCACTGGGGAAAGGCAGGCAGAGAATTCCCTGCTAGCACCTTCTCTGTGCCTGTTCACATTGCTTCGCAGAATCGCTTTTGTGCAGAAAACACTAACACTTGTTCAGAACGAAAGAAAGCACAGAGCCCCAGATTTTATGTTGTCCTGGAGAGCTTGCAGAGCACTGGGGAAAGGCAGGCAGAGAATTCCCTGCTAGCACCTTCTCTGTGCCTGGGAAGCAGAAGTGTTCACATTGCTTCGCAAGAATCGCTTTTGTGCAGAAAACACTAACACTTGTTCAGAAGGAAAGAAAGCACAGAGCCCCAGATTTTATGTTGTCCTGGAGAGCTTGCAGAGCACTGGGGAAAGGCAGGCAGAGAATTCCCTGCTGGCACCTTCTCTGTGCCTGTTCACATTGCTTCGCAGAATCGCTTTTGTGCAGAAAACAGTAACACTTGTTCAGAACGAAAGAAAGCACAGAGCCCCAGATTCTATGTTGTCCTGGAGAGCTTGCAGAGCACTGGGGAAAGGCAGGCAGAGAATTCCCTGCTAGCACCTTCTCTGTGCCTGGGAAGCAGAAGTGTTCACATTGCTTCGCAAGAATCGCTTTTGTGCAGAAAACACTAACACTTGTTCAGAACGAAAGAAAGCACAGAGCCCCAGATTTTATGTTGTCCTGGAGAGCTTGCAGAGCACTGGGGAAAGGCAGGCAGACAATTCCCTGCTAGCACCTTCTCTGTGCCTGTTCACATTGCTTCGCAGAATCGCTTTTGTGCAGAAAACAGTAACACTTGTTCAGAACGAAAGAAAGCACAGAGCCCCAGATTCTATGTTGTCCTGGAGAGCTTGCAGAGCACTGGGGAAAGGCAGGCAGAGAATTCTCTGATAGCACCTTCTCTGTGCCTGTTCACATTGCTTCGCAGAATCGCTTTTGTGCAGAAAACAGTAACACTTGTTCAGAACGAAAGAAAGCACAGAGCCCCAGATTCTATGTTGTCCTGGAGAGCTTGCAGAGCACTGGGGAAAGGCAGGCAGAGAATTCCCTGCTAGCACCTTCTCTGTGCCTGGGAAGCAGAAGTGTTCACATTGCTTCGCAGAATCGCTTTTGTGCAGAAAACAGTAACACTTGTTCAGAACGAAAGAAAGCACAGAGCCCCAGATTCTATGTTGTCTTTGAGAGCTTGCAGAGCACTGGGGAAAGGCTGGCAGAGAGTTCCCTGATAGCACCTTCTCTGTGCCTGTTCACATTGCTTCGCAGAATCGCTTTTGTGCAGAAAACAGTAACACTTGTTCAGAAGGAAAGAAAGCACAGAGCCCCAGATTCTATGTTGTCCTGGAGAGTTTGCAGAGCACTGGGGAAAGGCAGGCAGAGAATTCCCTGCTAGCACCTTCTCTGTGCCTGTTCACATTGCTTCGCAGAATCGCTTTTGTGCAGAAAACAGTAACACTTGTTCAGAACGAAAGAAAGCACAGAGCCCCAGATTCTATGTTGTCCTGGAGAGCTTGCAGAGCACTGGGGAAAGGCAGGCAGAGAATTCCCTGCTAGCACCTTCTCTGTGCCTGGGAAGCAGAAGTGTTCACATTGCTTCACAAGACTCGCTTTTGTGCAGAAAACAGTAACACTTGTTCAGAACGAAAGAAAGCACAGAGCCCCAGATTTTATGTTGTCTTGGAGAGCTTGCAGAGCACTGGGGAAAGGCAGGCAGAGAATTCCCTGCTAGCACCTTCTCTGTGCCTGTTCACATTGCTTCGCAGAATCGCTTTTGTGCAGAAAACAGTAACACTTGTTCAGAACGAAAGAAAGCACAGAGCCCCAGATTCTATGTTGTCCTGGAGAGCTTGCAGAGCACTGGGGAAAGGCAGGCAGAGAATTCCTTGCTAGCACCTTCTCTGTGCCTGGGAAGCAGAAGTGTTCACATTGCTTCGCAAGAATCGCTTTTGTGCAGAAAACACTAACACTTGTTCAGAAGGAAAGAAAGCACAGAGCCCCAGATTCTATGTTGTCCTGGAGAGCTTGCAGAGCACTGGGGAAAGGCAGGCAGAGAATTCTCTGATAGCACCTTCTCTGTGCCTGTTCACATTGCTTCGCAGAATCGCTTTTGTGCAGAAAACAGTAACACTTGTTCAGAACGAAAGAAAGCACAGAGCCCCAGATTCTATGTTGTCCTGGAGAGCTTGCAGAGCACTGGGGAAAGGCAGGCAGAGAATTCCCTGCTAGCACCTTCTCTGTGCCTGTTCACATTGCTTCGCAGAATCGCTTTTGTGCAGAAAACACTAACACTTGTTCAGAAGGAAAGAAAGCACAGAGCCCCAGATTTTATGTTGTCCTGGAGAGCTTGCAGAGCACTGGGGAAAGGCAGGCAGAGAATTCCCTGCTGGCACCTTCTCTGTGCCTGTTCACATTGCTTCGCAGAATCGCTTTTGTGCAGAAAACAGTAACACTTGTTCAGAAGGAAAGAAAGCACAGAGCCCCAGATTCTATGTTGTCCTGGAGAGCTTGCAGAGCACTGGGGAAAGGCAGGCAGAGAATTCCCTGCTAGCACCTTCTCTGTGCCTGGGAAGCAGAAGTGTTCACATTGCTTCGCAAGAATCGCTTTTGTGCAGAAAACACTAACACTTGTTCAGAAGGAAAGAAAGCACAGAGCCCCAGATTTTATGTTGTCCTGGAGAGCTTGCAGAGCACTGGGGAAAGGCAGGCAGAGAATTCCCTGATAGCACCTTCTCTGTGCCTGGGAAGCAGAGGTGTTCACATTGCTTCGCAGAATCGCTTTTGTGCAGAAAACATTAACACTTGTTCAGAACGAAAGAAAGCACAGAGCCCCAGATTCTATGTTGTCTTGGAGAGCTTGCAGAGCACTGGGGAAAGGCAGGCAGAGAATTCCCTGCTAGCACCTTCTCTGTGCCTGTTCACATTGCTTCGCAGAATCGCTTTTGTGCAGAAAACAGTAACACTTGTTCAGAAGGAAAGAAAGCACAGAGCCCCAGATTCTATGTTGTCCTGGAGAGCTTGCAGAGCACTGGGGAAAGGCAGGCAGAGAATTCCCTGCTAGCACCTTCTCTGTGCCTGGGAAGCAGAAGTGTTCACATTGCTTCGCAAGAATCGCTTTTGTGCAGAAAACACTAACACTTGTTCAGAAGGAAAGAAAGCACAGAGCCCCAGATTCTATGTTGTCCTGGAGAGCTTGCAGAGCACTGGGGAAAGGCAGGCAGAGAATTCTCTGATAGCACCTTCTCTGTGCCTGTTCACATTGCTTCGCAGAATCGCTTTTGTGCAGAAAACAGTAACACTTGTTCAGAACGAAAGAAAGCACAGAGCCCCAGATTCTATGTTGTCCTGGAGAGCTTGCAGAGCACTGGGGAAAGGCAGGCAGAGAATTCCCTGCTAGCACCTTCTCTGTGCCTGTTCACATTGCTTCGCAGAATCGCTTTTGTGCAGAAAACACTAACACTTGTTCAGAACGAAAGAAAGCACAGAGCCCCAGATTTTATGTTGTCCTGGAGAGCTTGCAGAGCACTGGGGAAAGGCAGGCAGAGAATTCCCTGCTAGCACCTTCTCTGTGCCTGGGAAGCAGAAGTGTTCACATTGCTTCGCAAGAATCGCTTTTGTGCAGAAAACACTAACACTTGTTCAGAAGGAAAGAAAGCACAGAGCCCCAGATTTTATGTTGTCCTGGAGAGCTTGCAGAGCACTGGGGAAAGGCAGGCAGAGAATTCCCTGCTGGCACCTTCTCTGTGCCTGTTCACATTGCTTCGCAGAATCGCTTTTGTGCAGAAAACAGTAACACTTGTTCAGAACGAAAGAAAGCACAGAGCCCCAGATTCTATGTTGTCCTGGAGAGCTTGCAGAGCACTGGGGAAAGGCAGGCAGAGAATTCCCTGCTAGCACCTTCTCTGTGCCTGGGAAGCAGAAGTGTTCACATTGCTTCGCAAGAATCGCTTTTGTGCAGAAAACACTAACACTTGTTCAGAACGAAAGAAAGCACAGAGCCCCAGATTCTATGTTGTCTTGGAGAGCTTGCAGAGCACTGGGGAAAGGCAGGCAGAGAATTCCCTGCTAGCACCTTCTCTGTGCCTGTTCACATTGCTTCGCAGAATCGCTTTTGTGCAGAAAACAGTAACACTTGTTCAGAAGGAAAGAAAGCACAGAGCCCCAGATTCTATGTTGTCCTGGAGAGCTTGCAGAGCACTGGGGAAAGGCAGGCAGAGAATTCCCTGCTAGCACCTTCTCTGTGCCTGGGAAGCAGAAGTGTTCACATTGCTTCGCAAGAATCGCTTTTGTGCAGAAAACACTAACACTTGTTCAGAAGGAAAGAAAGCACAGAGCCCCAGATTCTATGTTGTCCTGGAGAGCTTGCAGAGCACTGGGGAAAGGCAGGCAGAGAATTCTCTGATAGCACCTTCTCTGTGCCTGTTCACATTGCTTCGCAGAATCGCTTTTGTGCAGAAAACAGTAACACTTGTTCAGAACGAAAGAAAGCACAGAGCCCCAGATTCTATGTTGTCCTGGAGAGCTTGCAGAGCACTGGGGAAAGGCAGGCAGAGAATTCCCTGCTAGCACCTTCTCTGTGCCTGTTCACATTGCTTCGCAGAATCGCTTTTGTGCAGAAAACACTAACACTTGTTCAGAACGAAAGAAAGCACAGAGCCCCAGATTTTATGTTGTCCTGGAGAGCTTGCAGAGCACTGGGGAAAGGCAGGCAGAGAATTCCCTGCTAGCACCTTCTCTGTGCCTGGGAAGCAGAAGTGTTCACATTGCTTCGCAAGAATCGCTTTTGTGCAGAAAACACTAACACTTGTTCAGAAGGAAAGAAAGCACAGAGCCCCAGATTTTATGTTGTCCTGGAGAGCTTGCAGAGCACTGGGGAAAGGCAGGCAGAGAATTCCCTGCTGGCACCTTCTCTGTGCCTGTTCACATTGCTTCGCAGAATCGCTTTTGTGCAGAAAACAGTAACACTTGTTCAGAACGAAAGAAAGCACAGAGCCCCAGATTCTATGTTGTCCTGGAGAGCTTGCAGAGCACTGGGGAAAGGCAGGCAGAGAATTCCCTGCTAGCACCTTCTCTGTGCCTGGGAAGCAGAAGTGTTCACATTGCTTCGCAAGAATCGCTTTTGTGCAGAAAACACTAACACTTGTTCAGAAGGAAAGAAAGCACAGAGCCCCAGATTTTATGTTGTCCTGGAGAGCTTGCAGAGCACTGGGGAAAGGCAGGCAGACAATTCCCTGCTAGCACCTTCTCTGTGCCTGTTCACATTGCTTCGCAGAATCGCTTTTGTGCAGAAAACAGTAACACTTGTTCAGAACGAAAGAAAGCACAGAGCCCCAGATTCTATGTTGTCCTGGAGAGCTTGCAGAGCACTGGGGAAAGGCAGGCAGAGAATTCTCTGATAGCACCTTCTCTGTGCCTGTTCACATTGCTTCGCAGAATCGCTTTTGTGCAGAAAACAGTAACACTTGTTCAGAACGAAAGAAAGCACAGAGCCCCAGATTCTATGTTGTCCTGGAGAGCTTGCAGAGCACTGGGGAAAGGCAGGCAGAGAATTCCCTGCTAGCACCTTCTCTGTGCCTGGGAAGCAGAAGTGTTCACATTGCTTCGCAGAATCGCTTTTGTGCAGAAAACAGTAACACTTGTTCAGAACGAAAGAAAGCACAGAGCCCCAGATTCTATGTTGTCTTTGAGAGCTTGCAGAGCACTGGGGAAAGGCTGGCAGAGAGTTCCCTGATAGCACCTTCTCTGTGCCTGTTCACATTGCTTCGCAGAATCGCTTTTGTGCAGAAAACAGTAACACTTGTTCAGAAGGAAAGAAAGCACAGAGCCCCAGATTCTATGTTGTCCTGGAGAGTTTGCAGAGCACTGGGGAAAGGCAGGCAGAGAATTCCCTGCTAGCACCTTCTCTGTGCCTGTTCACATTGCTTCGCAGAATCGCTTTTGTGCAGAAAACAGTAACACTTGTTCAGAACGAAAGAAAGCACAGAGCCCCAGATTCTATGTTGTCCTGGAGAGCTTGCAGAGCACTGGGGAAAGGCAGGCAGAGAATTCCCTGCTAGCACCTTCTCTGTGCCTGGGAAGCAGAAGTGTTCACATTGCTTCACAAGAATCGCTTTTGTGCAGAAAACAGTAACACTTGTTCAGAACGAAAGAAAGCACAGAGCCCCAGATTTTATGTTGTCTTGGAGAGCTTGCAGAGCACTGGGGAAAGGCAGGCAGAGAATTCCCTGCTAGCACCTTCTCTGTGCCTGTTCACATTGCTTCGCAGAATCGCTTTTGTGCAGAAAACAGTAACACTTGTTCAGAACGAAAGAAAGCACAGAGCCCCAGATTCTATGTTGTCCTGGAGAGCTTGCAGAGCACTGGGGAAAGGCAGGCAGAGAATTCCTTGCTAGCACCTTCTCTGTGCCTGGGAAGCAGAAGTGTTCACATTGCTTCGCAAGAATCGCTTTTGTGCAGAAAACACTAACACTTGTTCAGAAGGAAAGAAAGCACAGAGCCCCAGATTCTATGTTGTCCTGGAGAGCTTGCAGAGCACTGGGGAAAGGCAGGCAGAGAATTCTCTGATAGCACCTTCTCTGTGCCTGTTCACATTGCTTCGCAGAATCGCTTTTGTGCAGAAAACAGTAACACTTGTTCAGAACGAAAGAAAGCACAGAGCCCCAGATTCTATGTTGTCCTGGAGAGCTTGCAGAGCACTGGGGAAAGGCAGGCAGAGAATTCCCTGCTAGCACCTTCTCTGTGCCTGGGAAGCAGAAGTGTTCACATTGCTTCGCAGAATCGCTTTTGTGCAGAAAACACTAACACTTGTTTAGAAGGAAAGAAAGCACAGAGCCCCAGATTCTATGTTGTCCTGGAGAGCTTGCAGAGCACTGGGGAAAGGCAGGCAGAGAATTCCCTGCTAGCACCTTCTCTGTGCCTGGGAAGCAGAAGTGTTCACATTGCTTCGCAGAATCGCTTTTGTGCAGAAAACACTAACACTTGTTTAGAAGGAAAGAAAGCACAGAGCCCCAGATTCTATGTTGTCCTGGAGAGCTTGCAGAGCACTGGGGAAAGGCAGGCAGAGAATTCCCTGCTAGCACCTTCTCTGTGCCTGTTCACATTGCTTCGCAGAATCGCTTTTGTGCAGAAAACACTAACACTTGTTCAGAACGAAAGAAAGCACAGAGCCCCAGATTTTATGTTGTCCTGGAGAGCTTGCAGAGCACTGGGGAAAGGCAGGCAGAGAATTCCCTGCTAGCACCTTCTCTGTGCCTGTTCACATTGCTTCGCAGAATCGCTTTTGTGCAGAAAACAGTAACACTTGTTCAGAACGAAAGAAAGCACAGAGCCCCAGATTCTATGTTGTCCTGGAGAGCTTGCAGAGCACTGGGGAAAGGCAGGCAGAGAATTCCCTGCTAGCACCTTCTCTGTGCCTGGGAAGCAGAAGTGTTCACATTGCTTCGCAAGAATCGCTTTTGTGCAGAAAACACTAACACTTGTTCAGAACGAAAGAAAGCACAGAGCCCCAGATTTTATGTTGTCCTGGAGAGCTTGCAGAGCACTGGGGAAAGGCAGGCAGACAATTCCCTGCTAGCACCTTCTCTGTGCCTGTTCACATTGCTTCGCAGAATCGCTTTTGTGCAGAAAACAGTAACACTTGTTCAGAACGAAAGAAAGCACAGAGCCCCAGATTCTATGTTGTCCTGGAGAGCTTGCAGAGCACTGGGGAAAGGCAGGCAGAGAATTCTCTGATAGCACCTTCTCTGTGCCTGTTCACATTGCTTCGCAGAATCGCTTTTGTGCAGAAAACAGTAACACTTGTTCAGAACGAAAGAAAGCACAGAGCCCCAGATTCTATGTTGTCCTGGAGAGCTTGCAGAGCACTGGGGAAAGGCAGGCAGAGAATTCCCTGCTAGCACCTTCTCTGTGCCTGGGAAGCAGAAGTGTTCACATTGCTTCGCAGAATCGCTTTTGTGCAGAAAACAGTAACACTTGTTCAGAACGAAAGAAAGCACAGAGCCCCAGATTCTATGTTGTCTTTGAGAGCTTGCAGAGCACTGGGGAAAGGCTGGCAGAGAGTTCCCTGATAGCACCTTCTCTGTGCCTGTTCACATTGCTTCGCAGAATCGCTTTTGTGCAGAAAACAGTAACACTTGTTCAGAAGGAAAGAAAGCACAGAGCCCCAGATTCTATGTTGTCCTGGAGAGTTTGCAGAGCACTGGGGAAAGGCAGGCAGAGAATTCCCTGCTAGCACCTTCTCTGTGCCTGTTCACATTGCTTCGCAGAATCGCTTTTGTGCAGAAAACAGTAACACTTGTTCAGAACGAAAGAAAGCACAGAGCCCCAGATTCTATGTTGTCCTGGAGAGCTTGCAGAGCACTGGGGAAAGGCAGGCAGAGAATTCCCTGCTAGCACCTTCTCTGTGCCTGGGAAGCAGAAGTGTTCACATTGCTTCACAAGAATCGCTTTTGTGCAGAAAACAGTAACACTTGTTCAGAACGAAAGAAAGCACAGAGCCCCAGATTTTATGTTGTCTTGGAGAGCTTGCAGAGCACTGGGGAAAGGCAGGCAGAGAATTCCCTGCTAGCACCTTCTCTGTGCCTGTTCACATTGCTTCGCAGAATCGCTTTTGTGCAGAAAACAGTAACACTTGTTCAGAACGAAAGAAAGCACAGAGCCCCAGATTCTATGTTGTCCTGGAGAGCTTGCAGAGCACTGGGGAAAGGCAGGCAGAGAATTCCTTGCTAGCACCTTCTCTGTGCCTGGGAAGCAGAAGTGTTCACATTGCTTCGCAAGAATCGCTTTTGTGCAGAAAACACTAACACTTGTTCAGAAGGAAAGAAAGCACAGAGCCCCAGATTCTATGTTGTCCTGGAGAGCTTGCAGAGCACTGGGGAAAGGCAGGCAGAGAATTCTCTGATAGCACCTTCTCTGTGCCTGTTCACATTGCTTCGCAGAATCGCTTTTGTGCAGAAAACAGTAACACTTGTTCAGAACGAAAGAAAGCACAGAGCCCCAGATTCTATGTTGTCCTGGAGAGCTTGCAGAGCACTGGGGAAAGGCAGGCAGAGAATTCCCTGCTAGCACCTTCTCTGTGCCTGTTCACATTGCTTCGCAGAATCGCTTTTGTGCAGAAAACACTAACACTTGTTCAGAAGGAAAGAAAGCACAGAGCCCCAGATTTTATGTTGTCCTGGAGAGCTTGCAGAGCACTGGGGAAAGGCAGGCAGAGAATTCCCTGCTGGCACCTTCTCTGTGCCTGTTCACATTGCTTCGCAGAATCGCTTTTGTGCAGAAAACAGTAACACTTGTTCAGAAGGAAAGAAAGCACAGAGCCCCAGATTCTATGTTGTCCTGGAGAGCTTGCAGAGCACTGGGGAAAGGCAGGCAGAGAATTCCCTGCTAGCACCTTCTCTGTGCCTGGGAAGCAGAAGTGTTCACATTGCTTCGCAAGAATCGCTTTTGTGCAGAAAACACTAACACTTGTTCAGAAGGAAAGAAAGCACAGAGCCCCAGATTTTATGTTGTCCTGGAGAGCTTGCAGAGCACTGGGGAAAGGCAGGCAGAGAATTCCCTGCTAGCACCTTCTCTGTGCCTGGGAAGCAGAGGTGTTCACATTGCTTCGCAGAATCGCTTTTGTGCAGAAAACATTAACACTTGTTCAGAACGAAAGAAAGCACAGAGCCCCAGATTCTATGTTGTCTTGGAGAGCTTGCAGAGCACTGGGGAAAGGCAGGCAGAGAATTCCCTGCTAGCACCTTCTCTGTGCCTGTTCACATTGCTTCGCAGAATCGCTTTTGTGCAGAAAACAGTAACACTTGTTCAGAAGGAAAGAAAGCACAGAGCCCCAGATTCTATGTTGTCCTGGAGAGCTTGCAGAGCACTGGGGAAAGGCAGGCAGAGAATTCCCTGCTAGCACCTTCTCTGTGCCTGGGAAGCAGAAGTGTTCACATTGCTTCGCAAGAATCGCTTTTGTGCAGAAAACACTAACACTTGTTCAGAAGGAAAGAAAGCACAGAGCCCCAGATTCTATGTTGTCCTGGAGAGCTTGCAGAGCACTGGGGAAAGGCAGGCAGAGAATTCTCTGATAGCACCTTCTCTGTGCCTGTTCACATTGCTTCGCAGAATCGCTTTTGTGCAGAAAACAGTAACACTTGTTCAGAACGAAAGAAAGCACAGAGCCCCAGATTCTATGTTGTCCTGGAGAGCTTGCAGAGCACTGGGGAAAGGCAGGCAGAGAATTCCCTGCTAGCACCTTCTCTGTGCCTGTTCACATTGCTTCGCAGAATCGCTTTTGTGCAGAAAACACTAACACTTGTTCAGAACGAAAGAAAGCACAGAGCCCCAGATTTTATGTTGTCCTGGAGAGCTTGCAGAGCACTGGGGAAAGGCAGGCAGAGAATTCCCTGCTAGCACCTTCTCTGTGCCTGGGAAGCAGAAGTGTTCACATTGCTTCGCAAGAATCGCTTTTGTGCAGAAAACACTAACACTTGTTCAGAAGGAAAGAAAGCACAGAGCCCCAGATTTTATGTTGTCCTGGAGAGCTTGCAGAGCACTGGGGAAAGGCAGGCAGAGAATTCCCTGCTGGCACCTTCTCTGTGCCTGTTCACATTGCTTCGCAGAATCGCTTTTGTGCAGAAAACAGTAACACTTGTTCAGAACGAAAGAAAGCACAGAGCCCCAGATTCTATGTTGTCCTGGAGAGCTTGCAGAGCACTGGGGAAAGGCAGGCAGAGAATTCCCTGCTAGCACCTTCTCTGTGCCTGGGAAGCAGAAGTGTTCACATTGCTTCGCAAGAATCGCTTTTGTGCAGAAAACACTAACACTTGTTCAGAACGAAAGAAAGCACAGAGCCCCAGATTCTATGTTGTCTTGGAGAGCTTGCAGAGCACTGGGGAAAGGCAGGCAGAGAATTCCCTGCTAGCACCTTCTCTGTGCCTGTTCACATTGCTTCGCAGAATCGCTTTTGTGCAGAAAACAGTAACACTTGTTCAGAAGGAAAGAAAGCACAGAGCCCCAGATTCTATGTTGTCCTGGAGAGCTTGCAGAGCACTGGGGAAAGGCAGGCAGAGAATTCCCTGCTAGCACCTTCTCTGTGCCTGGGAAGCAGAAGTGTTCACATTGCTTCGCAAGAATCGCTTTTGTGCAGAAAACACTAACACTTGTTCAGAAGGAAAGAAAGCACAGAGCCCCAGATTCTATGTTGTCCTGGAGAGCTTGCAGAGCACTGGGGAAAGGCAGGCAGAGAATTCTCTGATAGCACCTTCTCTGTGCCTGTTCACATTGCTTCGCAGAATCGCTTTTGTGCAGAAAACAGTAACACTTGTTCAGAACGAAAGAAAGCACAGAGCCCCAGATTCTATGTTGTCCTGGAGAGCTTGCAGAGCACTGGGGAAAGGCAGGCAGAGAATTCCCTGCTAGCACCTTCTCTGTGCCTGTTCACATTGCTTCGCAGAATCGCTTTTGTGCAGAAAACACTAACACTTGTTCAGAACGAAAGAAAGCACAGAGCCCCAGATTTTATGTTGTCCTGGAGAGCTTGCAGAGCACTGGGGAAAGGCAGGCAGAGAATTCCCTGCTAGCACCTTCTCTGTGCCTGGGAAGCAGAAGTGTTCACATTGCTTCGCAAGAATCGCTTTTGTGCAGAAAACACTAACACTTGTTCAGAAGGAAAGAAAGCACAGAGCCCCAGATTTTATGTTGTCCTGGAGAGCTTGCAGAGCACTGGGGAAAGGCAGGCAGAGAATTCCCTGCTGGCACCTTCTCTGTGCCTGTTCACATTGCTTCGCAGAATCGCTTTTGTGCAGAAAACAGTAACACTTGTTCAGAACGAAAGAAAGCACAGAGCCCCAGATTCTATGTTGTCCTGGAGAGCTTGCAGAGCACTGGGGAAAGGCAGGCAGAGAATTCCCTGCTAGCACCTTCTCTGTGCCTGGGAAGCAGAAGTGTTCACATTGCTTCGCAAGAATCGCTTTTGTGCAGAAAACACTAACACTTGTTCAGAACGAAAGAAAGCACAGAGCCCCAGATTTTATGTTGTCCTGGAGAGCTTGCAGAGCACTGGGGAAAGGCAGGCAGACAATTCCCTGCTAGCACCTTCTCTGTGCCTGTTCACATTGCTTCGCAGAATCGCTTTTGTGCAGAAAACAGTAACACTTGTTCAGAACGAAAGAAAGCACAGAGCCCCAGATTCTATGTTGTCCTGGAGAGCTTGCAGAGCACTGGGGAAAGGCAGGCAGAGAATTCTCTGATAGCACCTTCTCTGTGCCTGTTCACATTGCTTCGCAGAATCGCTTTTGTGCAGAAAACAGTAACACTTGTTCAGAACGAAAGAAAGCACAGAGCCCCAGATTCTATGTTGTCCTGGAGAGCTTGCAGAGCACTGGGGAAAGGCAGGCAGAGAATTCCCTGCTAGCACCTTCTCTGTGCCTGGGAAGCAGAAGTGTTCACATTGCTTCGCAGAATCGCTTTTGTGCAGAAAACAGTAACACTTGTTCAGAACGAAAGAAAGCACAGAGCCCCAGATTCTATGTTGTCTTTGAGAGCTTGCAGAGCACTGGGGAAAGGCTGGCAGAGAGTTCCCTGATAGCACCTTCTCTGTGCCTGTTCACATTGCTTCGCAGAATCGCTTTTGTGCAGAAAACAGTAACACTTGTTCAGAAGGAAAGAAAGCACAGAGCCCCAGATTCTATGTTGTCCTGGAGAGTTTGCAGAGCACTGGGGAAAGGCAGGCAGAGAATTCCCTGCTAGCACCTTCTCTGTGCCTGTTCACATTGCTTCGCAGAATCGCTTTTGTGCAGAAAACAGTAACACTTGTTCAGAACGAAAGAAAGCACAGAGCCCCAGATTCTATGTTGTCCTGGAGAGCTTGCAGAGCACTGGGGAAAGGCAGGCAGAGAATTCCCTGCTAGCACCTTCTCTGTGCCTGGGAAGCAGAAGTGTTCACATTGCTTCACAAGAATCGCTTTTGTGCAGAAAACAGTAACACTTGTTCAGAACGAAAGAAAGCACAGAGCCCCAGATTTTATGTTGTCTTGGAGAGCTTGCAGAGCACTGGGGAAAGGCAGGCAGAGAATTCCCTGCTAGCACCTTCTCTGTGCCTGTTCACATTGCTTCGCAGAATCGCTTTTGTGCAGAAAACAGTAACACTTGTTCAGAACGAAAGAAAGCACAGAGCCCCAGATTCTATGTTGTCCTGGAGAGCTTGCAGAGCACTGGGGAAAGGCAGGCAGAGAATTCCTTGCTAGCACCTTCTCTGTGCCTGGGAAGCAGAAGTGTTCACATTGCTTCGCAAGAATCGCTTTTGTGCAGAAAACACTAACACTTGTTCAGAAGGAAAGAAAGCACAGAGCCCCAGATTCTATGTTGTCCTGGAGAGCTTGCAGAGCACTGGGGAAAGGCAGGCAGAGAATTCTCTGATAGCACCTTCTCTGTGCCTGTTCACATTGCTTCGCAGAATCGCTTTTGTGCAGAAAACAGTAACACTTGTTCAGAAGGAAAGAAAGCACAGAGCCCCAGATTCTATGTTGTCCTGGAGAGTTTGCAGAGCACTGGGGAAAGGCAGGCAGAGAATTCCCTGCTAGCACCTTCTCTGTGCCTGGGAAGCAGAAGTGTTCACATTGCTTCGCAGAATCGCTTTTGTGCAGAAAACACTAACACTTGTTTAGAAGGAAAGAAAGCACAGAGCCCCAGATTCTATGTTGTCCTGGAGAGCTTGCAGAGCACTGGGGAAAGGCAGGCAGAGAATTCCCTGCTAGCACCTTCTCTGTGCCTGGGAAGCAGAAGTGTTCACATTGCTTCGCAAGAATCGCTTTTGTGCAGAAAACACGAACACTTGTTCAGAAGGAAAGAAAGCACAGAGCCCCAGGTTTCATGTTGTCCTGGAGAGCTTGCAGAGCACTGGGGAAAGGCAGGCAGAGAATTCCCTGCTAGCACCTTCTCTGTGCCTGTTCACATTGCTTCGCAGAATCGCTTTTGTGCAGAAAACACTAACACTTGTTCAGAAGGAAAGAAAGCACAGAGCCCCAGATTCTATGTTGTCCGGGAGAGCTTGCAGAGCACTGGGGAAAGGCAGGCAGAGAATTCCCTGATAGCACCTTCTCTGTGCCTGTTCACATTGCTTCGCAGAATCGCTTTTGTGCAGAAAACAGTAACACTTGTTCAGAACGAAAGAAAGCACAGAGCCCCAGATTCTATGTTGTCCTGGAGAGCTTGCAGAGCACTGGGGAAAGGCAGGCAGAGAATTCCCTGCTAGCACCTTCTCTGTGCCTGTTCACATTGCTTCGCAGAATCGCTTTTGTGCAGAAAACACTAACACTTGTTCAGAAGGAAAGAAAGCACAGAGCCCCAGATTTTATGTTGTCCTGGAGAGCTTGCAGAGCACTGGGGAAAGGCAGGCAGAGAATTCCCTGCTAGCACCTTCTCTGTGCCTGTTCACATTGCTTCGCAGAATCGCTTTTGTGCAGAAAACAGTAACACTTGTTCAGAACGAAAGAAAGCACAGAGCCCCAGATTCTATGTTGTCCTGGAGAGCTTGCAGAGCACTGGGGAAAGGCAGGCAGAGAATTCCCTGCTAGCACCTTCTCTGTGCCTGGGAAGCAGAAGTGTTCACATTGCTTCGCAAGAATCGCTTTTGTGCAGAAAACACTAACACTTGTTCAGAAGGAAAGAAAGCACAGAGCCCCAGATTTTATGTTGTCCTGGAGAGCTTGCAGAGCACTGGGGAAAGGCAGGCAGAGAATTCCCTGCTGGCACCTTCTCTGTGCCTGTTCACATTGCTTCGCAGAATCGCTTTTGTGCAGAAAACAGTAACACTTGTTCAGAACGAAAGAAAGCACAGAGCCCCAGATTCTATGTTGTCCTGGAGAGCTTGCAGAGCACTGGGGAAAGGCAGGCAGAGAATTCCCTGCTAGCACCTTCTCTGTGCCTGGGAAGCAGAAGTGTTCACATTGCTTCGCAAGAATCGCTTTTGTGCAGAAAACAGTAACACTTGTTCAGAACGAAAGAAAGCACAGAGCCCCAGATTTTATGTTGTCTTGGAGAGCTTGCAGAGCACTGGGGAAAGGCAGGCAGAGAATTCCCTGCTAGCACCTTCTCTGTGCCTGTTCACATTGCTTCGCAGAATCGCTTTTGTGCAGAAAACAGTAACACTTGTTCAGAACGAAAGAAAGCACAGAGCCCCAGATTCTATGTTGTCCTGGAGAGCTTGCAGAGCACTGGGGAAAGGCAGGCAGAGAATTCCTTGCTAGCACCTTCTCTGTGCCTGGGAAGCAGAAGTGTTCACATTGCTTTGCAAGAATCGCTTTTGTGCAGAAAACACTAACACTTGTTCAGAAGGAAAGAAAGCACAGAGCCCCAGATTCTATGTTGTCCTGGAGAGCTTGCAGAGCACTGGGGAAAGGCAGGCAGAGAATTCTCTGATAGCACCTTCTCTGTGCCTGTTCACATTGCTTCGCAGAATCGCTTTTGTGCAGAAAACAGTAACACTTGTTCAGAACGAAAGAAAGCACAGAGCCCCAGATTCTATGTTGTCCTGGAGAGCTTGCAGAGCACTGGGGAAAGGCAGGCAGAGAATTCCCTGCTAGCACCTTCTCTGTGCCTGGGAAGCAGAAGTGTTCACATTGCTTCGCAGAATCGCTTTTGTGCAGAAAACACTAACACTTGTTCAGAAGGAAAGAAAGCACAGAGCCCCAGATTCTATGTTGTCCTGGAGAGCTTGCAGAGCACTGGGGAAAGGCAGGCAGAGAATTCTCTGATAGCACCTTCTCTGTGCCTGTTCACATTGCTTCGCAGAATCGCTTTTGTGCAGAAAACAGTAACACTTGTTCAGAACGAAAGAAAGCACAGAGCCCCAGATTCTATGTTGTCCTGGAGAGCTTGCAGAGCACTGGGGAAAGGCAGGCAGAGAATTCCCTGCTAGCACCTTCTCTGTGCCTGGGAAGCAGAAGTGTTCACATTGCTTCGCAGAATCGCTTTTGTGCAGAAAACACTAACACTTGTTCAGAAGGAAAGAAAGCACAGAGCCCCAGATTCTATGTTGTCCTGGAGAGCTTGCAGAGCACTGGGGAAAGGCAGGCAGAGAATTCTCTGATAGCACCTTCTCTGTGCCTGTTCACATTGCTTCGCAGAATCGCTTTTGTGCAGAAAACAGTAACACTTGTTCAGAACGAAAGAAAGCACAGAGCCCCAGATTCTATGTTGTCCTGGAGAGCTTGCAGAGCACTGGGGAAAGGCAGGCAGAGAATTCCCTGCTAGCACCTTCTCTGTGCCTGGGAAGCAGAAGTGTTCACATTGCTTCGCAGAATCGCTTTTGTGCAGAAAACACTAACACTTGTTTAGAAGGAAAGAAAGCACAGAGCCCCAGATTTTATGTTGTCCTGGAGAGCTTGCAGAGCACTGGGGAAAGGCAGGCAGAGAATTCCCTGCTGGCACCTTCTCTGTGCCTGTTCACATTGCTTCGCAAGAATCGCTTTTGTGCAGAAAACACTAACACTTGTTCAGAACGAAAGAAAGCACAGAGCCCCAGATTCTATGTTGTCCTGGAGAGCTTGCAGAGCACTGGGGAAAGGCAGGCAGAGAATTCTCTGATAGCACCTTCTCTGTGCCTGGGAAGCAGAAGTATTCACATTGCTTCGCAAGAATCGCTTTTGTGCAGAAAACACTAACACTTGTTCAGAAGGAAAGAAAGCACAGAGCCCCAGATTTTATGTTGTCCTGGAGAGCTTGCAGAGCACTGGGGAAAGGCAGGCAGAGAATTCCCTGCTAGCACCTTCTCTGTGCCTGTTCACATTGCTTCGCAGAATCGCTTTTGTGCAGAAAACAGTAACACTTGTTCAGAACGAAAGAAAGCACAGAGCCCCAGATTCTATGTTGTCCTGGAGAGCTTGCAGAGCACTGGGGAAAGGCAGGCAGAGAATTCCTTGCTAGCACCTTCTCTGTGCCTGGGAAGCAGAAGTGTTCACATTGCTTTGCAAGAATCGCTTTTGTGCGGAAAAAACTAACACTTGTTCAGAAGGAAAGAAAGCACAGAGCCCCAGATTCTATGTTGTCCTGGAGAGCTTGCAGAGCACTGGGGAAAGGCAGGCAGAGAATTCTCTGATAGCACCTTCTCTGTGCCTGTTCACATTGCTTCGCAGAATCGCTTTTGTGCAGAAAACAGTAACACTTGTTCAGAACGAAAGAAAGCACAGAGCCCCAGATTCTATGTTGTCCTGGAGAGCTTGCAGAGCACTGGGGAAAGGCAGGCAGAGAATTCCCTGCTAGCACCTTCTCTGTGCCTGGGAAGCAGAAGTGTTCACATTGCTTCGCAGAATCGCTTTTGTGCAGAAAACACTAACACTTGTTCAGAACGAAAGAAAGCACAGAGCCCCAGATTCTATGTTGTCTTTGAGAGCTTGCAGAGCACTGGGGAAAGGCTGGCAGAGAGTTCCCTGATAGCACCTTCTCTGTGCCTGTTCACATTGCTTCGCAGAATCGCTTTTGTGCAGAAAACAGTAACACTTGTTCAGAAGGAAAGAAAGCACAGAGCCCCAGATTCTATGTTGTCCTGGAGAGTTTGCAGAGCACTGGGGAAAGGCAGGCAGAGAATTCCCTGCTAGCACCTTCTCTGTGCCTGTTCACATTGCTTCGCAGAATCGCTTTTGTGCAGAAAACAGTAACACTTGTTCAGAACGAAAGAAAGCACAGAGCCCCAGATTCTATGTTGTCCTGGAGAGCTTGCAGAGCACTGGGGAAAGGCAGGCAGAGAATTCCTTGCTAGCACCTTCTCTGTGCCTGGGAAGCAGAAGTGTTCACATTGCTTCGCAAGAATCGCTTTTGTGCAGAAAACACTAACACTTGTTCAGAAGGAAAGAAAGCACAGAGCCCCAGATTCTATGTTGTCCTGGAGAGCTTGCAGAGCACTGGGGAAAGGCAGGCAGAGAATTCTCTGATAGCACCTTCTCTGTGCCTGTTCACATTGCTTCGCAGAATCGCTTTTGTGCAGAAAACAGTAACACTTGTTCAGAACGAAAGAAAGCACAGAGCCCCAGATTCTATGTTGTCCTGGAGAGCTTGCAGAGCACTGGGGAAAGGCAGGCAGAGAATTCCCTGCTAGCACCTTCTCTGTGCCTGGGAAGCAGAAGTGTTCACATTGCTTCGCAGAATCGCTTTTGTGCAGAAAACACTAACACTTGTTTAGAAGGAAAGAAAGCACAGAGCCCCAGATTTTATGTTGTCCTGGAGAGCTTGCAGAGCACTGGGGAAAGGCAGGCAGAGAATTCCCTGCTGGCACCTTCTCTGTGCCTGTTCACATTGCTTCGCAAGAATCGCTTTTGTGCAGAAAACACTAACACTTGTTCAGAACGAAAGAAAGCACAGAGCCCCAGATTCTATGTTGTCCTGGAGAGCTTGCAGAGCACTGGGGAAAGGCAGGCAGAGAATTCTCTGATAGCACCTTCTCTGTGCCTGGGAAGCAGAAGTATTCACATTGCTTCGCAAGAATCGCTTTTGTGCAGAAAACACTAACACTTGTTCAGAAGGAAAGAAAGCACAGAGCCCCAGATTTTATGTTGTCCTGGAGAGCTTGCAGAGCACTGGGGAAAGGCAGGCAGAGAATTCCCTGCTAGCACCTTCTCTGTGCCTGGGAAGCAGAAGTGTTCACATTGCTTCGCAGAATCGCTTTTGTGCAGAAAACACTAACACTTGTTTAGAAGGAAAGAAAGCACAGAGCCCCAGATTTTATGTTGTCCTGGAGAGCTTGCAGAGCACTGGGGAAAGGCAGGCAGAGAATTCCCTGCTGGCACCTTCTCTGTGCCTGTTCACATTGCTTCGCAAGAATCGCTTTTGTGCAGAAAACACTAACACTTGTTCAGAACGAAAGAAAGCACAGAGCCCCAGATTCTATGTTGTCCTGGAGAGCTTGCAGAGCACTGGGGAAAGGCAGGCAGAGAATTCTCTGATAGCACCTTCTCTGTGCCTGGGAAGCAGTAGTATTCACATTGCTTCGCAAGAATCGCTTTTGTGCAGAAAACACTAACACTTGTTCAGAAGGAAAGAAAGCACAGAGCCCCAGATTTTATGTTGTCCTGGAGAGCTTGCAGAGCACTGGGGAAAGGCAGGCAGAGAATTCCCTGCTAGCACCTTCTCTGTGCCTGTTCACATTGCTTCGCAGAATCGCTTTTGTGCAGAAAACAGTAACACTTGTTCAGAAGGAAAGAAAGCACAGAGCCCCAGATTCTATGTTGTCCTGGAGAGCTTGCAGAGCACTGGGGAAAGGCAGGCAGAGAATTCCCTGCTAGCACCTTCTCTGTGCCTGGGAAGCAGAAGTGTTCACATTGCTTCGCAAGAATCGCTTTTGTGCAGAAAACACTAACACTTGTTCAGAAGGAAAGAAAGCACAGAGCCCCAGATTTCATGTTGTCCTGGAGAGCTTGCAGAGCACTGGGGAAAGGCAGGCAGAGAATTCCCTGCTAGCACCTTCTCTGTGCCTGTTCACATTGCTTCGCAGAATCGCTTTTGTGCAGAAAACACTAACACTTGTTCAGAAGGAAAGAAAGCACAGAGCCCCAGATTCTATGTTGTCCGGGAGAGCTTGCAGAGCACTGGGGAAAGGCAGGCAGAGAATTCCCTGATAGCACCTTCTCTGTGCCTGTTCACATTGCTTCGCAGAATCGCTTTTGTGCAGAAAACAGTAACACTTGTTCAGAACGAAAGAAAGCACAGAGCCCCAGATTCTATGTTGTCCTGGAGAGCTTGCAGAGCACTGGGGAAAGGCAGGCAGAGAATTCCCTGCTAGCACCTTCTCTGTGCCTGTTCACATTGCTTCGCAGAATCGCTTTTGTGCAGAAAACACTAACACTTGTTCAGAAGGAAAGAAAGCACAGAGCCCCAGATTTTATGTTGTCCTGGAGAGCTTGCAGAGCACTGGGGAAAGGCAGGCAGAGAATTCCCTGCTAGCACCTTCTCTGTGCCTGTTCACATTGCTTCGCAGAATCGCTTTTGTGCAGAAAACAGTAACACTTGTTCAGAACGAAAGAAAGCACAGAGCCCCAGATTCTATGTTGTCCTGGAGAGCTTGCAGAGCACTGGGGAAAGGCAGGCAGAGAATTCCCTGCTAGCACCTTCTCTGTGCCTGGGAAGCAGAAGTGTTCACATTGCTTCGCAAGAATCGCTTTTGTGCAGAAAACACTAACACTTGTTCAGAAGGAAAGAAAGCACAGAGCCCCAGATTTTATGTTGTCCTGGAGAGCTTGCAGAGCACTGGGGAAAGGCAGGCAGAGAATTCCCTGCTGGCACCTTCTCTGTGCCTGTTCACATTGCTTCGCAGAATCGCTTTTGTGCAGAAAACAGTAACACTTGTTCAGAACGAAAGAAAGCACAGAGCCCCAGATTCTATGTTGTCCTGGAGAGCTTGCAGAGCACTGGGGAAAGGCAGGCAGAGAATTCCCTGCTAGCACCTTCTCTGTGCCTGGGAAGCAGAAGTATTCACATTGCTTCGCAAGAATCGCTTTTGTGCAGAAAACACTAACACTTGTTCAGAAGGAAAGAAAGCACAGAGCCCCAGATTTTATGTTGTCCTGGAGAGCTTGCAGAGCACTGGGGAAAGGCAGGCAGAGAATTCCCTGCTAGCACCTTCTCTGTGCCTGTTCACATTGCTTCGCAGAATCGCTTTTGTGCAGAAAACAGTAACACTTGTTCAGAACGAAAGAAAGCACAGAGCCCCAGATTTTATGTTGTCCTGGAGAGCTTGCAGAGCACTGGGGAAAGGCAGGCAGAGAATTCCCTGCTAGCACCTTCTCTGTGCCTGTTCACATTGCTTCGCAGAATCGCTTTTGTGCAGAAAACATTAACACTTGTTCAGAACGAAAGAAAGCACAGAGCCCCAGATTCTATGTTGTCCTGGAGAGCTTGCAGAGCACTGGAGAAAGGCAGGCAGAGAATTCCCTGCTAGCACCTTCTCTGTGCCTGGGAAGCAGAAGTGTTCACATTGCTTCGCAAGAATCGCTTTTGTGCAGAAAACAGTAACACTTGTTCAGAACGAAAGAAAGCACAGAGCCCCAGATTTTATGTTGTCTTGGAGAGCTTGCAGAGCACTGGGGAAAGGCAGGCAGAGAATTCCCTGCTAGCACCTTCTCTGTGCCTGTTCACATTGCTTCGCAGAATCGCTTTTGTGCAGAAAACAGTAACACTTGTTCAGAAGGAAAGAAAGCACAGAGCCCCAGATTCTATGTTGTCCTGGAGAGCTTGCAGAGCACTGGGGAAAGGCAGGCAGAGAATTCCCTGCTAGCACCTTCTCTGTGCCTGGGAAGCAGAAGTGTTCACATTGCTTCGCAAGAATCGCTTTTGTGCAGAAAACACTAACACTTGTTCAGAAGGAAAGAAAGCACAGAGCCCCAGATTTCATGTTGTCCTGGAGAGCTTGCAGAGCACTGGGGAAAGGCAGGCAGAGAATTCCCTGCTAGCACCTTCTCTGTGCCTGTTCACATTGCTTCGCAGAATCGCTTTTGTGCAGAAAACACTAACACTTGTTCAGAAGGAAAGAAAGCACAGAGCCCCAGATTCTATGTTGTCCGGGAGAGCTTGCAGAGCACTGGGGAAAGGCAGGCAGAGAATTCCCTGATAGCACCTTCTCTGTGCCTGTTCACATTGCTTCGCAGAATCGCTTTTGTGCAGAAAACAGTAACACTTGTTCAGAACGAAAGAAAGCACAGAGCCCCAGATTCTATGTTGTCCTGGAGAGCTTGCAGAGCACTGGGGAAAGGCAGGCAGAGAATTCCCTGCTAGCACCTTCTCTGTGCCTGTTCACATTGCTTCGCAGAATCGCTTTTGTGCAGAAAACACTAACACTTGTTCAGAAGGAAAGAAAGCACAGAGCCCCAGATTTTATGTTGTCCTGGAGAGCTTGCAGAGCACTGGGGAAAGGCAGGCAGAGAATTCCCTGCTAGCACCTTCTCTGTGCCTGTTCACATTGCTTCGCAGAATCGCTTTTGTGCAGAAAACAGTAACACTTGTTCAGAACGAAAGAAAGCACAGAGCCCCAGATTCTATGTTGTCCTGGAGAGCTTGCAGAGCACTGGGGAAAGGCAGGCAGAGAATTCCCTGCTAGCACCTTCTCTGTGCCTGGGAAGCAGAAGTGTTCACATTGCTTCGCAAGAATCGCTTTTGTGCAGAAAACACTAACACTTGTTCAGAAGGAAAGAAAGCACAGAGCCCCAGATTTTATGTTGTCCTGGAGAGCTTGCAGAGCACTGGGGAAAGGCAGGCAGAGAATTCCCTGCTGGCACCTTCTCTGTGCCTGTTCACATTGCTTCGCAGAATCGCTTTTGTGCAGAAAACAGTAACACTTGTTCAGAACGAAAGAAAGCACAGAGCCCCAGATTCTATGTTGTCCTGGAGAGCTTGCAGAGCACTGGGGAAAGGCAGGCAGAGAATTCCCTGCTAGCACCTTCTCTGTGCCTGGGAAGCAGAAGTGTTCACATTGCTTCGCAAGAATCGCTTTTGTGCAGAAAACAGTAACACTTGTTCAGAACGAAAGAAAGCACAGAGCCCCAGATTTTATGTTGTCTTGGAGAGCTTGCAGAGCACTGGGGAAAGGCAGGCAGAGAATTCCCTGCTAGCACCTTCTCTGTGCCTGTTCACATTGCTTCGCAGAATCGCTTTTGTGCAGAAAACAGTAACACTTGTTCAGAACGAAAGAAAGCACAGAGCCCCAGATTCTATGTTGTCCTGGAGAGCTTGCAGAGCACTGGGGAAAGGCAGGCAGAGAATTCCTTGCTAGCACCTTCTCTGTGCCTGGGAAGCAGAAGTGTTCACATTGCTTTGCAAGAATCGCTTTTGTGCAGAAAACACTAACACTTGTTCAGAAGGAAAGAAAGCACAGAGCCCCAGATTCTATGTTGTCCTGGAGAGCTTGCAGAGCACTGGGGAAAGGCAGGCAGAGAATTCTCTGATAGCACCTTCTCTGTGCCTGTTCACATTGCTTCGCAGAATCGCTTTTGTGCAGAAAACAGTAACACTTGTTCAGAACGAAAGAAAGCACAGAGCCCCAGATTCTATGTTGTCCTGGAGAGCTTGCAGAGCACTGGGGAAAGGCAGGCAGAGAATTCCCTGCTAGCACCTTCTCTGTGCCTGGGAAGCAGAAGTGTTCACATTGCTTCGCAGAATCGCTTTTGTGCAGAAAACAGTAACACTTGTTCAGAACGAAAGAAAGCACAGAGCCCCAGATTCTATGTTGTCTTTGAGAGCTTGCAGAGCACTGGGGAAAGGCTGGCAGAGAGTTCCCTGATAGCACCTTCTCTGTGCCTGTTCACATTGCTTCGCAGAATCGCTTTTGTGCAGAAAACAGTAACACTTGTTCAGAAGGAAAGAAAGCACAGAGCCCCAGATTCTATGTTGTCCTGGAGAGTTTGCAGAGCACTGGGGAAAGGCAGGCAGAGAATTTCCTGCTAGCACCTTCTCTGTGCCTGTTCACATTGCTTCGCAGAATCGCTTTTGTGCAGAAAACAGTAACACTTGTTCAGAACGAAAGAAAGCACAGAGCCCCAGATTCTATGTTGTCCTGGAGAGCTTGCAGAGCACTGGGGAAAGGCAGGCAGAGAATTCCCTGCTAGCACCTTCTCTGTGCCTGGGAAGCAGAAGTGTTCACATTGCTTCACAAGAATCGCTTTTGTGCAGAAAACAGTAACACTTGTTCAGAACGAAAGAAAGCACAGAGCCCCAGATTTTATGTTGTCTTGGAGAGCTTGCAGAGCACTGGGGAAAGGCAGGCAGAGAATTCCCTGCTAGCACCTTCTCTGTGCCTGTTCACATTGCTTCGCAGAATCGCTTTTGTGCAGAAAACAGTAACACTTGTTCAGAACGAAAGAAAGCACAGAGCCCCAGATTCTATGTTGTCCTGGAGAGCTTGCAGAGCACTGGGGAAAGGCAGGCAGAGAATTCCTTGCTAGCACCTTCTCTGTGCCTGGGAAGCAGAAGTGTTCACATTGCTTCGCAAGAATCGCTTTTGTGCAGAAAACACTAACACTTGTTCAGAAGGAAAGAAAGCACAGAGCCCCAGATTCTATGTTGTCCTGGAGAGCTTGCAGAGCACTGGGGAAAGGCAGGCAGAGAATTCTCTGATAGCACCTTCTCTGTGCCTGTTCACATTGCTTCGCAGAATCGCTTTTGTGCAGAAAACAGTAACACTTGTTCAGAACGAAAGAAAGCACAGAGCCCCAGATTCTATGTTGTCCTGGAGAGCTTGCAGAGCACTGGGGAAAGGCAGGCAGAGAATTCCCTGCTAGCACCTTCTCTGTGCCTGTTCACATTGCTTCGCAGAATCGCTTTTGTGCAGAAAACAGTAACACTTGTTCAGAACGAAAGAAAGCACAGAGCCCCAGATTTTATGTTGTCCTGGAGAGCTTGCAGAGCACTGGGGAAAGGCAGGCAGAGAATTCCCTGCTAGCACCTTCTCTGTGCCTGTTCACATTGCTTCGCAGAATCGCTTTTGTGCAGAAAACAGTAACACTTGTTCAGAACGAAAGAAAGCACAGAGCCCCAGATTTCATGTTGTCCTGGAGAGCTTGCAGAGCACTGGGGAAAGGCAGGCAGAGAATTCCCTGCTAGCACCTTCTCTGTGCCTGTTCACATTGCTTCGCAGAATCGCTTTTGTGCAGAAAACACTAACACTTGTTCAGAAGGAAAGAAAGCACAGAGCCCCAGATTCTATGTTGTCCGGGAGAGCTTGCAGAGCACTGGGGAAAGGCAGGCAGAGAATTCCCTGCTAGCACCTTCTCTGTGCCTGTTCACATTGCTTCGCAGAATCGCTTTTGTGCAGAAAACAGTAACACTTGTTCAGAACGAAAGAAAGCACAGAGCCCCAGATTCTATGTTGTCCTGGAGAGCTTGCAGAGCACTGGGGAAAGGCAGGCAGAGAATTCCCTGCTAGCACCTTCTCTGTGCCTGTTCACATTGCTTCGCAGAATCGCTTTTGTGCAGAAAACACTAACACTTTTTCAGAAGGAAAGAAAGCACAGAGCCCCAGATTCTATGTTGTCCTGGAGAGCTTGCAGAGCACTGGGGAAAGGCAGGCAGAGAATTCCCTGCTAGCACCTTCTCTGTGCCTGTTCACATTGCTTCGCAGAATCGCTTTTGTGCAGAAAACAGTAACACTTGTTCAGAACGAAAGAAAGCACAGAGCCCCAGATTCTATGTTGTCCTGGAGAGCTTGCAGAGCACTGGGGAAAGGCAGGCAGAGAATTCCCTGCTAGCACCTTCTCTGTGCCTGGGAAGCAGAAGTGTTCACATTGCTTCGCAAGAATCGCTTTTGTGCAGAAAACACTAACACTTGTTCAGAAGGAAAGAAAGCACAGAGCCCCAGATTTTATGTTGTCCTGGAGAGCTTGCAGAGCACTGGGGAAAGGCAGGCAGAGAATTCCCTGCTGGCACCTTCTCTGTGCCTGTTCACATTGCTTCGCAGAATCGCTTTTGTGCAGAAAACAGTAACACTTGTTCAGAAGGAAAGAAAGCACAGAGCCCCAGATTCTATGTTGTCCTGGAGAGCTTGCAGAGCACTGGGGAAAGGCAGGCAGAGAATTCCCTGCTAGCACCTTCTCTGTGCCTGGGAAGCAGAAGTGTTCACATTGCTTCGCAAGAATCGCTTTTGTGCAGAAAACAGTAACACTTGTTCAGAAGGAAAGAAAGCACAGAGCCCCAGATTTTATGTTGTCCTGGAGAGCTTGCAGAGCACTGGGGAAAGGCAGGCAGAGAATTCCCTGATAGCACCTTCTCTGTGCCTGGGAAGCAGAGGTGTTCACATTGCTTCGCAGAATCGCTTTTGTGCAGAAAACAGTAACACTTGTTCAGAACGAAAGAAAGCACAGAGCCCCAGATTCTATGTTGTCTTGGAGAGCTTGCAGAGCACTGGGGAAAGGCAGGCAGAGAATTCCCTGATAGCACCTTCTCTGTGCCTGTTCACATTGCTTCGCAGAATCGCTTTTGTGCAGAAAACAGTAACACTTGTTCAGAACAAAAGAAAGCACAGAGCCCCAGATTCTATGTTGTCCTGGAGAGCTTGCAGAGCACTGGGGAAAGGCAGGCAGAGAATTCCCTGCTAGCACCTTCTCTGTGCCTGGGAAGCAGAAGTGTTCACATTGCTTCGCAAGAATCGCTTTTGTGCAGAAAACACTAACACTTGTTCAGAAGGAAAGAAAGCACAGAGCCCCAGATTTTATGTTGTCCTGGAGAGCTTGCAGAGCACTGGGGAAAGGCAGGCAGAGAATTCCCTGATAGCACCTTCTCTGTGCCTGGGAAGCAGAAGTGTTCACATTGCTTCGCAGAATCGCTTTTGTGCAGAAAACAGTAACACTTGTTCAGAACGAAAGAAAGCACAGAGCCCCAGATTCTATGTTGTCTTGGAGAGCTTGCAGAGCACTGGGGAAAGGCTGGCAGAGAGTTCCCTAATAGCACCTTCTCTGTGCCTGTTCACATTGCTTCGCAGAATCGCTTTTGTGCAGAAAACAGTAACACTTGTTCAGAACGAAAGAAAGCACAAAGCCCCAGATTCTATGTTGTCCTGGAGAGCTTGCAGAGCACTGGGGAAAGGCAGGCAGAGAATTCCTTGCTAGCACCTTCTCTGTGCCTGGGAAGCAGAAGTGTTCACATTGCTTCGCAGAATCGCTTTTGTGCAGAAAACAGTAACACTTGTTCAGAACGAAAGAAAGCACAGAGCCCCAGATTCTATGTTGTCTTGGAGAGCTTGCAGAGCACTGGGGAAAGGCTGGCAGAGAGTTCCCTGATAGCACCTTCTCTGTGCCTGTTCACATTGCTTCGCAGAATTGCTTTTGTGCAGAAAACAGTAACACTTGTTCAGAAGGAAAGAAAGCACAGAGCCCCAGATTCTATGTTGTCCTGGAGAGCTTGCAGAGCACTGGGGAAAGGCAGGCAGAGAATTCCTTGCTAGCACCTTCTCTGTGCCTGGGAAGCACAAGTGTTCACATTGCTTCGCAAGAATCGCTTTTGTGCAGAAAACACTAACACTTGTTCAGAAGGAAAGAAAGCACAGAGCCCCAGATTCTATGTTGTCCTGGAGAGCTTGCAGAGCACTGGGGAAAGGCAGGCAGAGAATTCTCTGATAGCACCTTCTCTGTGCCTGTTCACATTGCTTCGCAGAATCGCTTTTGTGCAGAAAACAGTAACACTTGTTCAGAACGAAAGAAAGCACAGAGCCCCAGATTCTATGTTGTCCTGGAGAGCTTGCAGAGCACTGGGGAAAGGCAGGCAGAGAATTCCCTGCTAGCACCTTCTCTGTGCCTGGGAAGCAGAAGTGTTCACATTGCTTCGCAGAATCGCTTTTGTGCAGAAAACAGTAACACTTGTTCAGAACGAAAGAAAGCACAGAGCCCCAGATTCTATGTTGTCTTGGAGAGCTTGCAGAGCACTGGGGAAAGGCTGGCAGAGAGTTCCCTGATAGCACCTTCTCTGTGCCTGTTCACATTGCTTCGCAGAATCGCTTTTGTGCAGAAAACAGTAACACTTGTTCAGAAGGAAAAAAAGCACAGAGCACCAGATTCTATGTTGTCCTGGAGAGCTTGCAGAGCACTGGGGAAAGGCAGGCAGAGAATTCCCTGCTAGCACCTTCTCTGTGCCTGGGAAGCAGAAGTGTTCACATTGCTTTGCAAGAATCGCTTTTGTGCAGAAAACACTAACACTTGTTTAGAAGGAAAGAAAGCACAGAGCCCCAGATTTTATGTTGTCCTGGAGAGCTTGCAGAGCACTGGGGAAAGGCAGGCAGAGAATTCCCTGCTGGCACCTTCTCTGTGCCTGTTCACATTGCTTCGCAGAATCGCTTTTGTGCAGAAAACAGTAACACTTGTTCAGAACGAAAGAAAGCACAGAGCCCCAGATTCTATGTTGTCCTGGAGAGCTTGCAGAGCACTGGGGAAAGGCAGGCAGAGAATTCCTTGCTAGCACCTTCTCTGTGCCTGGGAAGCAGAAGTATTCACATTGCTTCGCAAGAATCGCTTTTGTGCAGAAAACACTAACACTTGTTCAGAAGGAAAGAAAGCACAGAGCCCCAGATTTTATGTTGTCCTGGAGAGCTTGCAGAGCACTGGGGAAAGGCAGGCAGAGAATTCCCTGCTAGCACCTTCTCTGTGCCTGTTCACATTGCTTCGCAGAATTGCTTTTGTGCATAAAACAGTAACACTTGTTCAGAACGAAAGAAAGCACAGAGCCCCAGATTTGCTGTTGTCCTGGAGAGCTTGCAGAGCACTGGGGAAAGGCAGGCAGAGAATTCCCTGCTAGCACCTTCTCTGTGCCTGGGAAGCAGAAGTGTTCACATTGCTTCGCAAGAATCGCTTTTGTGCAGAAAACACTAACACTTGTTCAGAACGAAAGAAAGCACAGAGCCCCAGATTTTATGTTGTCTTGGAGAGCTTGCAGAGCACTGGGGAAAGGCAGGCAGAGAATTCCCTGCTAGCACCTTCTCTGTGCCTGTTCACATTGCTTCGCAGAATCGCTTTTGTGCAGAAAACAGTAACACTTGTTCAGAAGGAAAGAAAGCACAGAGCCCCAGATTCTATGTTGTCCTGGAGAGCTTGCAGAGCACTGGGGAAAGGCAGGCAGAGAATTCCCTGCTAGCACCTTCTCTGTGCCTGGGAAGCAGAAGTGTTCACATTGCTTCGCAAGAATCGCTTTTGTGCAGAAAACACTAACACTTGTTCAGAAGGAAAGAAAGCACAGAGCCCCAGATTTCATGTTGTCCTGGAGAGCTTGCAGAGCACTGGGGAAAGGCAGGCAGAGAATTCCCTGCTAGCACCTTCTCTGTGCCTGTTCACATTGCTTCGCAGAATCGCTTTTGTGCAGAAAACACTAACACTTGTTCAGAAGGAAGGAAAGCACAGAGCCCCAGATTCTATGTTGTCCTGGAGAGCTTGCAGAGCACTGGGGAAAGGCAGGCAGAGAATTCTCTGATAGCACCTTCTCTGTGCCTGTTCACATTGCTTCGCAGAATCGCTTTTGTGCAGAAAACAGTAACACTTGTTCAGAAGGAAAGAAAGCACAGAGCCCCAGATTCTATGTTGTCCTGGAGAGCTTGCAGAGCACTGGGGAAAGGCAGGCAGAGAATTCCCTGCTAGCACCTTCTCTGTGCCTGTTCACATTGCTTCGCAGAATCGCTTTTGTGCAGAAAACACTAACACTTGTTCAGAAGGAAAGAAAGCACAGAGCCCCAGATTTTATGTTGTCCTGGAGAGCTTGCAGAGCACTGGGGAAAGGCAGGCAGAGAATTCCCTGATAGCACCTTCTCTGTGCCTGGGAAGCAGAGGTGTTCACATTGCTTCGCAGAATCGCTTTTGTGCAGAAAACAGTAACACTTGTTCAGAACGAAAGAAAGCACAGAGCCCCAGATTCTATGTTGTCTTGGAGAGCTTGCAGAGCACTGGGGAAAGGCAGGCAGAGAATTCCCTGCTAGCACCTTCTCTGTGCCTGTTCACATTGCTTCGCAGAATCGCTTTTGTGCAGAAAACAGTAACACTTGTTCAGAAGGAAAGAAAGCACAGAGCCCCAGATTCTATGTTGTCCTGGAGAGCTTGCAGAGCACTGGGGAAAGGCAGGCAGAGAATTCCCTGCTAGCACCTTCTCTGTGCCTGGGAAGCAGAAGTGTTCACATTGCTTCGCAAGAATCGCTTTTGTGCAGAAAACACTAACACTTGTTCAGAAGGAAAGAAAGCACAGAGCCCCAGATTCTATGTTGTCCTGGAGAGCTTGCAGAGCACTGGGGAAAGGCAGGCAGAGAATTCTCTGATAGCACCTTCTCTGTGCCTGTTCACATTGCTTCGCAGAATCGCTTTTGTGCAGAAAACAGTAACACTTGTTCAGAACGAAAGAAAGCACAGAGCCCCAGATTCTATGTTGTCCTGGAGAGCTTGCAGAGCACTGGGGAAAGGCAGGCAGAGAATTCCCTGCTAGCACCTTCTCTGTGCCTGTTCACATTGCTTCGCAGAATCGCTTTTGTGCAGAAAACACTAACACTTGTTCAGAACGAAAGAAAGCACAGAGCCCCAGATTTTATGTTGTCCTGGAGAGCTTGCAGAGCACTGGGGAAAGGCAGGCAGAGAATTCCCTGCTAGCACCTTCTCTGTGCCTGTTCACATTGCTTCGCAGAATCGCTTTTGTGCAGAAAACAGTAACACTTGTTCAGAACGAAAGAAAGCACAGAGCCCCAGATTCTATGTTGTCCTGGAGAGCTTGCAGAGCACTGGGGAAAGGCAGGCAGAGAATTCCCTGCTAGCACCTTCTCTGTGCCTGGGAAGCAGAAGTGTTCACATTGCTTCGCAAGAATCGCTTTTGTGCAGAAAACAGTAACACTTGTTCAGAACGAAAGAAAGCACAGAGCCCCAGATTTTATGTTGTCCTGGAGAGCTTGCAGAGCACTGGGGAAAGGCAGGCAGAGAATTCCCTGCTAGCACCTTCTCTGTGCCTGTTCACATTGCTTCGCAGAATCGCTTTTGTGCAGAAAACAGTAACACTTGTTCAGAAGGAAAGAAAGCACAGAGCCCCAGATTCTATGTTGTCCTGGAGAGCTTGCAGAGCACTGGGGAAAGGCAGGCAGAGAATTCCTTGCTAGCACCTTCTCTGTGCCTGGGAAGCAGAAGTGTTCACATTGCTTCGCAAGAATCGCTTTTGTGCAGAAAACACTAACACTTGTTCAGAACGAAAGAAAGCACAGAGCCCCAGATTCTATGTTGTCTTGGAGAGCTTGCAGAGCACTGGGTAAAGGCAGGCAGAGAATTCCCTGCTAGCACCTTCTCTGTGCCTGTTCACATTGCTTCGCAGAATCGCTTTTGTGCAGAAAACAGTAACACTTGTTCAGAAGGAAAGAAAGCACAGAGCCCCAGATTCTATGTTGTCCTGGAGAGTTTGCAGAGCACTGGGGAAAGGCAGGCAGAGAATTCCCTGCTAGCACCTTCTGTGTGCCTGGGAAGCAGAAGTGTTCACATTGCTTCGCAAGAATCGCTTTTGTGCAGAAAACACTAACACTTGTTCAGAAGGAAAGAAAGCACAGAGCCCCAGATTTTATGTTGTCCTGGAGAGCTTGCAGAGCACTGGGGAAAGGCAGGCAGAGAATTCCCTGCTGGCACCTTCTCTGTGCCTGTTCACATTGCTTCGCAGAATCGCTTTTGTGCAGAAAACAGTAACACTTGTTCAGAACGAAAGAAAGCACAGAGCCCCAGATTCTATGTTGTCCTGGAGAGCTTGCAGAGCACTGGGGAAAGGCAGGCAGAGAATTCCTTGCTAGCACCTTCTCTGTGCCTGGGAAGCAGAAGTGTTCACATTGCTTCGCAAGAATCGCTTTTGTGCAGAAAACACTAACACTTGTTCAGAACGAAAGAAAGCACAGAGCCCCAGATTTTATGTTGTCCTGGAGAGCTTGCAGAGCACTGGGGAAAGGCAGGCAGAGAATTCCCTGCTAGCACCTTCTCTGTGCCTGTTCACATTGCTTCGCAGAATCGCTTTTGTGCAGAAAACAGTAACACTTGTTCAGAACGAAAGAAAGCACAGAGCCCCAGATTCTATGTTGTCCTGGAGAGCTTGCAGAGCACTGGGGAAAGGCAGGCAGAGAATTCCCTGCTAGCACCTTCTCTGTGCCTGGGAAGCAGAAGTGTTCACATTGCTTCGCAAGAATCGCTTTTGTGCAGAAAACAGTAACACTTGTTCAGAACGAAAGAAAGCACAGAGCCCCAGATTTTATGTTGTCTTGGAGAGCTTGCAGAGCACTGGAGAAAGGCAGGCAGAGAATTCCCTGCTAGCACCTTCTCTGTGCCTGTTCACATTGCTTCGCAGAATCGCTTTTGTGCAGAAAACAGTAACACTTGTTCAGAAGGAAAGAAAGCACAGAGCCCCAGATTCTATGTTGTCCTGGAGAGCTTGCAGAGCACTGGGGAAAGGCAGTCAGAGAATTCCTTGCTAGCACCTTCTCTGTGCCTGGGAAGCAGAAGTGTTCACATTGCTTCGCAAGAATCGCTTTTGTGCAGAAAACACTAACACTTGTTCAGAACGAAAGAAAGCACAGAGCCCCAGATTCTATGTTGTCTTGGAGAGCTTGCAGAGCACTGGGGAAAGGCTGGCAGAGAGTTCCCTGATAGCACCTTCTCTGTGCCTGTTCACATTGCTTCGCAGAATCGCTTTTGTGCAGAAAACAGTAACACTTGTTCAGAAGGAAAAAAAGCACAGAGCACCAGATTCTATGTTGTCCTGGAGAGCTTGCAGAGCACTGGGGAAAGGCAGGCAGAGAATTCCCTGCTAGCACCTTCTCTGTGCCTGGGAAGCAGAAGTGTTCACATTGCTTTGCAAGAATCGCTTTTGTGCAGAAAACACTAACACTTGTTTAGAAGGAAAGAAAGCACAGAGCCCCAGATTTTATGTTGTCCTGGAGAGCTTGCAGAGCACTGGGGAAAGGCAGGCAGAGAATTCCCTGCTGGCACCTTCTCTGTGCCTGTTCACATTGCTTCGCAGAATCGCTTTTGTGCAGAAAACAGTAACACTTGTTCAGAACGAAAGAAAGCACAGAGCCCCAGATTCTATGTTGTCCTGGAGAGCTTGCAGAGCACTGGGGAAAGGCAGGCAGAGAATTCCCTGATAGCACCTTCTCTGTGCCTGGGAAGCAGAAGTATTCACATTGCTTCGCAAGAATCGCTTTTGTGCAGAAAACACTAACACTTGTTCAGAAGGAAAGAAAGCACAGAGCCCCAGATTTTATGTTGTCCTGGAGAGCTTGCAGAGCACTGGGGAAAGGCAGGCAGAGAATTCCCTGATAGCACCTTCTCTGTGCCTGTTCACATTGCTTCGCAGAATCGCTTTTGTGCAGAAAACAGTAACACTTGTTCAGAAGGAAAGAAAGCACAGAGCCCCAGATTCTATGTTGTCCTGGAGAGCTTGCAGAGCACTGGGGAAAGGCAGGCAGAGAATTCCCTGCTAGCACCTTCTCTGTGCCTGGGAAGCAGAAGTGTTCACATTGCTTCGCAAGAATCGCTTTTGTGCAGAAAACACTAACACTTGTTCAGAAGGAAAGAAAGCACAGAGCCCCAGATTCTATGTTGTCCTGGAGAGCTTGCAGAGCACTGGGGAAAGGCAGGCAGAGAATTCTCTGATAGCACCTTCTCTGTGCCTGTTCACATTGCTTCGCAGAATCGCTTTTGTGCAGAAAACAGTAACACTTGTTCAGAACGAAAGAAAGCACAGAGCCCCAGATTCTATGTTGTCCTGGAGAGCTTGCAGAGCACTGGGGAAAGGCAGGCAGAGAATTCCCTGCTAGCACCTTCTCTGTGCCTGTTCACATTGCTTCGCAGAATCGCTTTTGTGCAGAAAACACTAACACTTGTTCAGAACGAAAGAAAGCACAGAGCCCCAGATTTTATGTTGTCCTGGAGAGCTTGCAGAGCACTGGGGAAAGGCAGGCAGAGAATTCCCTGCTAGCACCTTCTCTGTGCCTGGGAAGCAGAGGTGTTCACATTGCTTCGCAGAATCGCTTTTGTGCAGAAAACAGTAACACTTGTTCAGAACGAAAGAAAGCACAGAGCCCCAGATTCTATGTTGTCTTGGAGAGCTTGCAGAGCACTGGGGAAAGGCAGGCAGAGAATTCCCTGCTAGCACCTTCTCTGTGCCTGGGAAGCAGAAGTGTTCACATTGCTTCGCAAGAATCGCTTTTGTGCAGAAAACACTAACACTTGTTCAGAAGGAAAGAAAGCACAGAGCCCCAGATTCTATGTTGTCCTGGAGAGCTTGCAGAGCACTGGGGAAAGGCAGGCAGAGAATTCCCTGCTAGCACCTTCTCTGTGCCTGTTCACATTGCTTCGCAGAATCGCTTTTGTGCAGAAAACACTAACACTTGTTCAGAACGAAAGAAAGCACAGAGCCCCAGATTTTATGTTGTCCTGGAGAGCTTGCAGAGCACTGGGGAAAGGCAGGCAGAGAATTCCCTGCTAGCACCTTCTCTGTGCCTGGGAAGCAGAGGTGTTCACATTGCTTCGCAGAATCGCTTTTGTGCAGAAAACAGTAACACTTGTTCAGAACGAAAGAAAGCACAGAGCCCCAGATTCTATGTTGTCTTGGAGATCTTGCAGAGCACTGGGGAAAGGCAGGCAGAGAATTCCCTGCTAGCACCTTCTCTGTGCCTGTTCACATTGCTTCGCAGAATCGCTTTTGTGCAGAAAACAGTAACACTTGTTCAGAACGAAAGAAAGCACAGAGCCCCAGATTCTATGTTGTCCTGGAGAGCTTGCAGAGCACTGGGGAAAGGCAGGCAGAGAATTCCCTGCTAGCACCTTCTCTGTGCCTGGGAAGCAGAAGTGTTCACATTGCTTCGCAAGAATCGCTTTTGTGCAGAAAACAGTAACACTTGTTCAGAACGAAAGAAAGCACAGAGCCCCAGATTTTATGTTGTCTTGGAGAGCTTGCAGAGCACTGGGGAAAGGCAGGCAGAGAATTCCCTGCTAGCACCTTCTCTGTGCCTGTTCACATTGCTTCGCAGAATCGCTTTTGTGCAGAAAACAGTAACACTTGTTCAGAAGGAAAGAAAGCACAGAGCCCCAGATTCTATGTTGTCCTGGAGAGCTTGCAGAGCACTGGGGAAAGGCAGTCAGAGAATTCCTTGCTAGCACCTTCTCTGTGCCTGGGAAGCAGAAGTGTTCACATTGCTTCGCAAGAATCGCTTTTGTGCAGAAAACACTAACACTTGTTCAGAAGGAAAGAAAGCACAGAGCCCCAGATTCTAATTTGTCCTGGAGAGTTTGCAGAGCACTGGGGAAAGGCAGGCAGAGAATTCCCTGCTAGCACCTTCTCTGTGCCTGGGAAGCAGAAGTGTTCACATTGCTTCGCAAGAATCGCTTTTGTGCAGAAAACACTAACACTTGTTCAGAAGGAAAGAAAGCACAGAGCCCCAGATTTTATGTTGTCCTGGAGAGCTTGCAGAGCACTGGGGAAAGGCAGGCAGAGAATTCCCTGCTGGCACCTTCTCTGTGCCTGTTCACATTGCTTCGCAGAATCGCTTTTGTGCAGAAAACAGTAACACTTGTTCAGAACGAAAGAAAGCACAGAGCCCCAGATTCTATGTTGTCCTGGAGAGCTTGCAGAGCACTGGGGAAAGGCAGGCAGAGAATTCCCTGCTAGCACCTTCTCTGTGCCTGTTCACATTGCTTCGCAGAATCGCTTTTGTGCAGAAAACACTAACACTTGTTCAGAACGAAAGAAAGCACAGAGCCCCAGATTTTATGTTGTCCTGGAGAGCTTGCAGAGCACTGGGGAAAGGCAGGCAGAGAATTCCCTGCTAGCACCTTCTCTGTGCCTGGGAAGCAGAAGTGTTCACATTGCTTCGCAAGAATCGCTTTTGTGCAGAAAACAGTAACACTTGTTCAGAACGAAAGAAAGCACAGAGCCCCAGATTTTATGTTGTCTTGGAGAGCTTGCAGAGCACTGGGGAAAGGCAGGCAGAGAATTCCCTGCTAGCACCTTCTCTGTGCCTGTTCACATTGCTTCGCAGAATCGCTTTTGTGCAGAAAACAGTAACACTTGTTCAGAAGGAAAGAAAGCACAGAGCCCCAGATTCTATGTTGTCCTGGAGAGCTTGCAGAGCACTGGGGAAAGGCAGTCAGAGAATTCCTTGCTAGCACCTTCTCTGTGCCTGGGAAGCAGAAGTGTTCACATTGCTTCGCAAGAATCGCTTTTGTGCAGAAAACACTAACACTTGTTCAGAACGAAAGAAAGCACAGAGCCCCAGATTCTATGTTGTCCTGGAGAGCTTGCAGAGCACTGGGGAAAGGCAGGCAGAGAATTCCCTGCTAGCACCTTCTCTGTGCCTGGGAAGCAGAAGTGTTCACATTGCTTCGCAAGAATCGCTTTTGTGCAGAAAACACTAACACTTGTTCAGAAGGAAAGAAAGCACAGAGCCCCAGATTCTAATTTGTCCTGGAGAGTTTGCAGAGCACTGGGGAAAGGCAGGCAGAGAATTCCCTGCTAGCACCTTCTCTGTGCCTGGGAAGCAGAAGTGTTCACATTGCTTCGCAAGAATCGCTTTTGTGCAGAAAACACTAACACTTGTTCAGAAGGAAAGAAAGCACAGAGCCCCAGATTTTATGTTGTCCTGGAGAGCTTGCAGAGCACTGGGGAAAGGCAGGCAGAGAATTCCCTGCTGGCACCTTCTCTGTGCCTGTTCACATTGCTTCGCAGAATCGCTTTTGTGCAGAAAACAGTAACACTTGTTCAGAACGAAAGAAAGCACAGAGCCCCAGATTCTATGTTGTCCTGGAGAGCTTGCAGAGCACTGGGGAAAGGCAGGCAGAGAATTCCTTGCTAGCACCTTCTCTGTGCCTGGGAAGCAGAAGTGTTCACATTGCTTCGCAAGAATCGCTTTTGTGCAGAAAACACTAACACTTGTTCAGAACGAAAGAAAGCACAGAGCCCCAGATTTTATGTTGTCCTGGATAGCTTGCAGAGCACTGGGGAAAGGCAGGCAGAGAATTCCCTGATAGCACCTTCTCTGTGCCTGTTCACATTGCTTCGCAGAATCGCTTTTGTGCAGAAAACAGTAACACTTGTTCAGAACGAAAGAAAGCACAGAGCCCCAGATTTCATGTTGTCCTGGAGAGCTTGCAGAGCACTGGGGAAAGGCAGGCAGAGAATTCCCTGCTAGCACCTTCTCTGTGCCTGTTCACATTGCTTCGCAGAATCGCTTTTGTGCAGAAAACAGTAACACTTGTTCAGAACGAAAGAAAGCACAGAGCCCCAGATTCTATGTTGTCCTGGAGAGCTTGCAGAGCACTGGGGAAAGGCAGGCAGAGAATTCCCTGCTAGCACCTTCTCTGTGCCTGGGAAGCAGAAGTGTTCACATTGCTTCGCAAGAATCGCTTTTGTGCAGAAAACAGTAACACTTGTTCAGAACGAAAGAAAGCACAGAGCCCCAGATTTTATGTTGTCTTGGAGAGCTTGCAGAGCACTGGGGAAAGGCAGGCAGAGAATTCCCTGCTAGCACCTTCTCTGTGCCTGTTCACATTGCTTCGCAGAATCGCTTTTGTGCAGAAAACAGTAACACTTGTTCAGAACGAAAGAAAGCACAGAGCCCCAGATTCTATGTTGTCCTGGAGAGCTTGCAGAGCACTGGGGAAAGGCAGGCAGAGAATTCCTTGCTAGCACCTTCTCTGTGCCTGGGAAGCAGAAGTGTTCACATTGCTTTGCAAGAATCGCTTTTGTGCAGAAAACACTAACACTTGTTCAGAAGGAAAGAAAGCACAGAGCCCCAGATTCTATGTTGTCCTGGAGAGCTTGCAGAGCACTGGGGAAAGGCAGGCAGAGAATTCTCTGATAGCACCTTCTCTGTGCCTGTTCACATTGCTTCGCAGAATCGCTTTTGTGCAGAAAACAGTAACACTTGTTCAGAACGAAAGAAAGCACAGAGCCCCAGATTCTATGTTGTCCTGGAGAGCTTGCAGAGCACTGGGGAAAGGCAGGCAGAGAATTCCCTGCTAGCACCTTCTCTGTGCCTGGGAAGAAGAAGTGTTCACATTGCTTCGCAGAATCGCTTTTGTGCAGAAAACAGTAACACTTGTTCAGAACGAAAGAAAGCACAGAGCCCCAGATTCTATGTTGTCTTGGAGAGCTTGCAGAGCACTGGGGAAAGGCTGGCAGAGAGTTCCCTGATAGCACCTTCTCTGTGCCTGTTCACATTGCTTCGCAGAATCGCTTTTGTGCAGAAAACAGTAACACTTGTTCAGAAGGAAAGAAAGCACAGAGCCCCAGATTCTATGTTGTCCTGGAGAGTTTGCAGAGCACTGGGGAAAGGCAGGCAGAGAATTCCCTGCTAGCACCTTCTCTGTGCCTGTTCACATTGCTTCGCAGAATCGCTTTTGTGCAGAAAACAGTAACACTTGTTCAGAACGAAAGAAAGCACAGAGCCCCAGATTCTATGTTGTCCTGGAGAGCTTGCAGAGCACTGGGGAAAGGCAGGCAGAGAATTCCCTGCTAGCACCTTCTCTGTGCCTGGGAAGCAGAAGTGTTCACATTGCTTCGCAAGAATCGCTTTTGTGCAGAGAACAGTAACACTTGTTCAGAACGAAAGAAAGCACAGAGCCCCAGATTTTATGTTGTCTTGGAGAGCTTGCAGAGCACTGGGGAAAGGCAGGCAGAGAATTCCCTGCTAGCACCTTCTCTGTGCCTGTTCACATTGCTTCGCAGAATCGCTTTTGTGCAGAAAACACTAACACTTGTTCAGAACGAAAGAAAGCACAGAGCCCCAGATTCTATGTTGTCCGGGAGAGCTTGCAGAGCACTGGGGAAAGGCAGGCAGAGAATTCTCTGATAGCACCTTCTCTGTGCCTGTTCACATTGCTTCGCAGAATCGCTTTTGTGCAGAAAACAGTAACACTTGTTCAGAAGGAAAGAAAGCACAGAGCCCCAGATTCTATGTTGTCCTGGAGAGCTTGCAGAGCACTGGGGAAAGGCAGGCAGAGAATTCCCTGCTAGCACCTTCTCTGTGCCTGGGAAGCAGAAGTGTTCACATTGCTTCGCAAGAATCGCTTTTGTGCAGAAAACAGTAACACTTGTTCAGAACGAAAGAAAGCACAGAGCCCCAGATTTTATGTTGTCTTGGAGAGCTTGCAGAGCACTGGGGAAAGGCAGGCAGAGAATTCCCTGCTAGCACCTTCTCTGTGCCTGTTCACATTGCTTCGCAGAATCGCTTTTGTGCAGAAAACAGTAACACTTGTTCAGAACGAAAGAAAGCACAGAGCCCCAGATTCTATGTTGTCCTGGAGAGCTTGCAGAGCACTGGGGAAAGGCAGGCAGAGAATTCCCTGCTAGCACCTTCTCTGTGCCTGGGAAGCAGAAGTGTTCACATTGCTTCGCAAGAATCGCTTTTGTGCAGAAAACACTAACACTTGTTCAGAAGGAAAGAAAGCACAGAGCCCCAGATTTCATGTTGTCCTGGAGAGCTTGCAGAGCACTGGGGAAAGGCAGGCAGAGAATTCCCTGCTAGCACCTTCTCTGTGCCTGTTCACATTGCTTCGCAGAATCGCTTTTGTGCAGAAAACACTAACACTTGTTCAGAAGGAAAGAAAGCACAGAGCCCCAGATTCTATGTTGTCCGGGAGAGCTTGCAGAGCACTGGGGAAAGGCAGGCAGAGAATTCTCTGATAGCACCTTCTCTGTGCCTGTTCACATTGCTTCGCAGAATCGCTTTTGTGCAGAAAACAGTAACACTTGTTCAGAAGGAAAGAAAGCACAGAGCCCCAGATTCTATGTTGTCCTGGAGAGCTTGCAGAGCACTGGGGAAAGGCAGGCAGAGAATTCCCTGCTAGCACCTTCTCTGTGCCTGGGAAGCAGAAGTGTTCACATTGCTTCGCAGAATCGCTTTTGTGCAGAAAACAGTAACACTTGTTCAGAACGAGAGAAAGCACAGAGCCCCAGATTTTACGTTGTCCTGGAGAGCTTGCAGAGCACTGGGGAAAGGCAGGCAGAGAATTCCCTGCTAGCACCTTCTCTGTGCCTGTTCACATTGCTTCGCAGAATCGCTTTTGTGCAGAAAACAGTAACACTTGTTCAGAACGAAAGAAAGCACAGAGCCCCAGATTTTATGTTGTCCTGGAGAGCTTGCAGAGCACTGGGGAAAGGCAGGCAGAGAATTCCCTGCTAGCACCTTCTCTGTGCCTGTTCACATTGCTTCGCAGAATCGCTTTTGTGCAGAAAACAGTAACACTTGTTCAGCACGAAAGAAAGCACAGAGCCCCAGACTTTATGTTGTCCTGGAGAGCTTGCAGAGCACTGGGGAAAGGCAGGCAGAGAATTCCCTGCTAGCACCTTCTCTGTGCCTGGGAAGCAGAAGTGTTCACATTGCTTCTCAGAATCGCTTTTGTGCAGAAAACAGTAACACTTGTTCAGAAGGAAAGAAAGCACAGAGCCCCAGATTCTATGTTGTCCTGGAGAGCTTGCAGAGCACTGGGGAAAGGCAGACAGAGAATTCCCTGCTAGCACCTTCTCTGTGCCTGGGAAGCAGAAGTGTTCACATTGCTTCGCAGAATCGCTTTTGTGCAGAAAACAGTAACACTTGTTCAGAACAAAAGAAAGCACAGAGCCCCAGATTCTATGTTGTCCTGGAGAGCTTGCAGAGCACAGGGGAAAGGCAGGCAGAGAATTCCCTGCTAGCACCTTCTTTGTGCCTGTTCACATTGCTTCGTAGAATCGCTTTTGTGCAGAAAACAGTAACACTTGTTCAGAACGAAAGAAAGCACAGAGCCCCAGATTTGCTGTTGTCCTGGAGAGCTTGCAGAGCACTGGGGAAAGGCAGGCAGGAATTCCCTGCTAGCACCTTCTCTGTGCCTGGGAAGCAGAAGTGTTCACATTGCTTCGCAGAATCGCTTTTGTGCAGAAAACACTAACACTTGTTCAGAACAAAAGAAAGCACAGAGCCCCAGATTCTATGTTGTCCGGGAGAGCTTACAGAGCACTGGGGAAAGGCAGGCAGAGAATTTCCTGCTATCACATTCTCTGTGCCTGTTCACATTGCTTCGCAGAATCGCTTTTGTGCAGAAAACAGTAACACTTGTTCAGCACGAAAGAAAGCACAGAGCCCCAGATTTGCTGTTGTCCTGGAGAGCTTGCAGAGCACTGGGGAAAGGCAGGCAGAGAATTCCCTGCTAGCACCTTCTCTGTGCCTGTTCACATTGCTTCGCAGAATCGCTTTTGTGCAGAAAACAGTAACACTTGTTCAGAACGAAAGAAAGCACAGAGCCCCAGATTCTATGTTGTCCTGGAGAGCTTGCAGAGCACTGGGGAAAGGCAGGCAGAGAATTCCCTGCTAGCACCTTCTCTGTGCCTGGGAAGCAGAAGTGTTCACATTGCTTCGCAGAATCGCTTTTGTGCAGAAAACACTAACACTTGTTCAGAACAAAAGAAAGCACAGAGCCCCAGATTCTATGTTGTCCTGGAGAGCTTGCAGAGCACTGGGGAAAGGCAGGCAGAGAATTCCCTGCTAGCACCTTCTCTGTGCCTGGGAAGCAGAAGTGTTCACAGTGCTTCGCAGAATCGCTTTTGTGCAGAAAACAGTAACACTTGTTCAGAAGGAAAGAAAGCACAGAGCCCCAGATTCTATGTTGTCCTGGAGAGCTTGCAGAGCACTGGGGAAAGGCAGGCAGAGAATTCCCTGCTAGCACCTTCTCTGTGCCTGTTCACATTGCTTCGCAGAATCGCTTTTGTGCAGAAAACAGTAACACTTGTTCAGCACGAAAGAAAGCACAGAGCCCCAGATTTGCTGTTGTCCTGGAGAGCTTGCAGAGCACTGGGGAAAGGCAGGCAGAGAATTCCCTGCTAGCACCTTCTCTGTGCCCGGGAAGGAGAAGTGTTCACATTGCTTCGCAGAATCGCTTTTGTGCAGAAAACACTAACACTTGTTCAGAACAAAAGAAAGCACAGAGCCCCAGATTCTATGTTGTCCTGGAGAGCTTGCAGAGCACTGGGGAAAGGCAGGCAGAGAATTCCCTGCTAGCACCTTCTCTCTGCCTGGGAAGCAGAAGTGTTCACATTGCTTCGCAGAATCGCTTTTGTGCAGAAAACAGTAACACTTGTTCAGAACGAAAGAAAGCACAGAGCCCCAGATTCTATGTTGTCCTGGAGAGCTTGCAGAGCACTGGGGAAAGGCAGGCAGAGAATTCCCTGCTAGCACCTTCTCTGTGCCTGGGAAGCAGAAGTGTTCACATTGCTTCGCAGAATCGCTTTTGTGCAGAAAACAGTAACACTTGTTCAGCACGAAAGAAAGCACAGAGCCCCAGATTTTATGTTGTCCTGGAGAGCTTGCAGAGCACTGGGGAAAGGCAGGCAGAGAATTCCCTGCTAGCACCTTCTCTGTGCCTGTTCACATTGCTTCGCAGAATCGCTTTTGTGCAGAAAACAGTAACACTTGTTCAGCACGAAAGAAAGCACAGAGCCCCAGATTTGCTGTTGTCCTGGAGAGCTTGCAGAGCACTGGGGAAAGGCAGGCAGAGAATTCCCTGCTAGCACCTTCTCTGTGCCTGTTCACATTGCTTCGCAGAATCGCTTTTGTGCAGAAAACAGTAACACTTGTTCAGAACGAAAGAAAGCACAGAGCCCCAGATTTTATGTTGTCCTGGAGAGCTTGCAGAGCACTGGGGAAAGGCAGGCAGAGAATTCCCTGCTAGCACCTTCTCTGTGCCTGGGAAGCAGAAGTGTTCACATTGCTTCGCAGAATCGCTTTTGTGCAGAAAACAGTAACACTTGTTCAGAACGAAAGAAAGCACAGAGCCCCAGATTCTATGTTGTCCTGGAGAGCTTGCAGAGCACTGGGGAAAGGCAGGCAGAGAATTCCCTGCTAGCACCTTCTCTGTGCCTGTTCACATTGCTTCGCAGAATCGCTTTTGTGCAGAAAACAGTAACACTTGTTCAGCACGAAAGAAAGCACAGAGCCCCAGATTTGCTGTTGTCCTGGAGAGCTTGCAGAGCACTGGGGAAAGGCAGGCAGAGAATTCCCTGCTAGCACCTTCTCTGTGCCTGTTCACATTGCTTCGCAGAATCGCTTTTGTGCAGAAAACAGTAACACTTGTTCAGCACGAAAGAAAGCACAGAGCCCCAGATTTGCTGTTGTCCTGGAGAGCTTGCAGAGCACTGGGGAAAGGCAGGCAGAGAATTCCCTGCTAGCACCTTCTCTGTGCCCGGGAAGGAGAAGTGTTCACATTGCTTCGCAGAATCGCTTTTGTGCAGAAAACACTAACACTTGTTCAGAACGAAAGAAAGCACAGAGCCCCAGATTTTACGTTGTCCTGGAGAGCTTGCAGAGCACTGGGGAAAGGCAGGCAGAGAATTCCCTGCTAGCACCTTCTCTGTGCCTGTTCACATTGCTTCGCAGAATCGCTTTTGTGCAGAAAACACTAACACTTGTTCAGAACGAGAGAAAGCAGAGAGCCCCAGATTTTATGTTGTCCTGGAGAGCTTGCAGAGCACTGGGGAAAGGCAGGCAGAGAATTCCCTGCTAGCACCTTCTCTGTGCCTGGGAAGCAGAAGTGTTCACATTGCTTCGCAAGAATCGCTTTTGTGCAGAAAACAGTAACACTTGTTCAGAACGAAAGAAAGCACAGAGCCCCAGATTCTATGTTGTCCTGGAGAGCTTGCAGAGCACTGGGGAAAGGCAGGCAGAGAATTCCCTGCTAGCACCTTCTCTGTGCCTGTTCACATTGCTTCGCAGAATCGCTTTTGTGCAGAAAACAGTAACACTTGTTCAGCACGAAAGAAAGCACAGAGCCCCAGATTTGCTGTTGTCCTGGAGAGCTTGCAGAGCACTGGGGAAAGGCAGGCAGAGAATTCCCTGCTAGCACCTTCTCTGTGCCTGGGAAGCAGAAGTGTTCACATTGCTTCGCAGAATCGCTTTTGTGCAGAAAACAGTAACACTTGTTCAGAACGAGAGAAAGCACAGAGCCCCAGATTTTACGTTGTCCTGGAGAGCTTGCAGAGCACTGGGGAAAGGCAGGCAGAGAATTCCCTGCTAGCACCTTCTCTGTGCCTGTTCACATTGCTTCGCAGAATCGCTTTTGTGCAGAAAACAGTAACACTTGTTCAGAACAAAAGAAAGCACAGAGCCCCAGATTCTATGTTGTCCTGGAGAGCTTGCAGAGCACTGGGGAAAGGCAGGCAGAGAATTTCCTGCTAGCACCTTCTCTGTGCCTGGGAATCAGAAGTGTTCACATTGCTTCGCAGAATCGCTTTTGTGCAGAAAACAGTAACACTTGTTCAGAATGAAAGAAAGCACAGAGCCCCAGATTCTATGTTGTCCTGGAGAGCTTGCAGAGCACTGGGGAAAGGCAGACAGAGAATTCCCTGCTAGCACCTTCTCTGTGCCTGGGAAGCAGAAGTGTTCACATTGCTTCGCAGAATCGCTTTTGTGCAGAAAACAGTAACACTTGTTCAGCACGAAAGAAAGCACAGAGCCCCAGACTTTATGTTGTCCTGGAGAGCTTGCAGAGCACTGGGGAAAGGCAGGCAGAGAATTCCCTGCTAGCACCTTCTCTGTGCCTGGGAAGCAGAAGTGTTCACATTGCTTCTCAGAATCGCTTTTGTGCAGAAAACAGTAACACTTGTTCAGAAGGAAAGAAAGCACAGAGCCCCAGATTCTATGTTGTCCTGGAGAGCTTGCAGAGCACTGGGGAAAGGCAGACAGAGAATTCCCTGCTAGCACCTTCTCTGTGCCTGGGAAGCAGAAGTGTTCACATTGCTTCGCAGAATCGCTTTTGTGCAGAAAACAGTAACACTTGTTCAGAACAAAAGAAAGCACAGAGCCCCAGATTCTATGTTGTCCTGGAGAGCTTGCAGAGCACAGGGGAAAGGCAGGCAGAGAATTCCCTGCTAGCACCTTCTTTGTGCCTGTTCACATTGCTTCGTAGAATCGCTTTTGTGCAGAAAACAGTAACACTTGTTCAGAACGAAAGAAAGCACAGAGCCCCAGATTTGCTGTTGTCCTGGAGAGCTTGCAGAGCACTGGGGAAAGGCAGGCAGGAATTCCCTGCTAGCACCTTCTCTGTGCCTGGGAAGCAGAAGTGTTCACATTGCTTCGCAGAATCGCTTTTGTGCAGAAAACACTAACACTTGTTCAGAACAAAAGAAAGCACAGAGCCCCAGATTCTATGTTGTCCGGGAGAGCTTACAGAGCACTGGGGAAAGGCAGGCAGAGAATTTCCTGCTATCACATTCTCTGTGCCTGTTCACATTGCTTCGCAGAATCGCTTTTGTGCAGAAAACAGTAACACTTGTTCAGCACGAAAGAAAGCACAGAGCCCCAGATTTGCTGTTGTCCTGGAGAGCTTGCAGAGCACTGGGGAAAGGCAGGCAGAGAATTCCCTGCTAGCACCTTCTCTGTGCCTGTTCACATTGCTTCGCAGAATCGCTTTTGTGCAGAAAACAGTAACACTTGTTCAGAACGAAAGAAAGCACAGAGCCCCAGATTCTATGTTGTCCTGGAGAGCTTGCAGAGCACTGGGGAAAGGCAGGCAGAGAATTCCCTGCTAGCACCTTCTCTGTGCCTGGGAAGCAGAAGTGTTCACATTGCTTCGCAGAATCGCTTTTGTGCAGAAAACACTAACACTTGTTCAGAACAAAAGAAAGCACAGAGCCCCAGATTCTATGTTGTCCTGGAGAGCTTGCAGAGCACTGGGGAAAGGCAGGCAGAGAATTCCCTGCTAGCACCTTCTCTGTGCCTGGGAAGCAGAAGTGTTCACAGTGCTTCGCAGAATCGCTTTTGTGCAGAAAACAGTAACACTTGTTCAGAAGGAAAGAAAGCACAGAGCCCCAGATTCTATGTTGTCCTGGAGAGCTTGCAGAGCACTGGGGAAAGGCAGGCAGAGAATTCCCTGCTAGCACCTTCTCTGTGCCTGTTCACATTGCTTCGCAGAATCGCTTTTGTGCAGAAAACAGTAACACTTGTTCAGCACGAAAGAAAGCACAGAGCCCCAGATTTGCTGTTGTCCTGGAGAGCTTGCAGAGCACTGGGGAAAGGCAGGCAGAGAATTCCCTGCTAGCACCTTCTCTGTGCCCGGGAAGGAGAAGTGTTCACATTGCTTCGCAGAATCGCTTTTGTGCAGAAAACACTAACACTTGTTCAGAACAAAAGAAAGCACAGAGCCCCAGATTCTATGTTGTCCTGGAGAGCTTGCAGAGCACTGGGGAAAGGCAGGCAGAGAATTCCCTGCTAGCACCTTCTCTCTGCCTGGGAAGCAGAAGTGTTCACATTGCTTCGCAGAATCGCTTTTGTGCAGAAAACAGTAACACTTGTTCAGAACGAAAGAAAGCACAGAGCCCCAGATTCTATGTTGTCCTGGAGAGCTTGCAGAGCACTGGGGAAAGGCAGGCAGAGAATTCCCTGCTAGCACCTTCTCTGTGCCTGGGAAGCAGAAGTGTTCACATTGCTTCGCAGAATCGCTTTTGTGCAGAAAACAGTAACACTTGTTCAGCACGAAAGAAAGCACAGAGCCCCAGATTTTATGTTGTCCTGGAGAGCTTGCAGAGCACTGGGGAAAGGCAGGCAGAGAATTCCCTGCTAGCACCTTCTCTGTGCCTGTTCACATTGCTTCGCAGAATCGCTTTTGTGCAGAAAACAGTAACACTTGTTCAGCACGAAAGAAAGCACAGAGCCCCAGATTTGCTGTTGTCCTGGAGAGCTTGCAGAGCACTGGGGAAAGGCAGGCAGAGAATTCCCTGCTAGCACCTTCTCTGTGCCTGTTCACATTGCTTCGCAGAATCGCTTTTGTGCAGAAAACAGTAACACTTGTTCAGAACGAAAGAAAGCACAGAGCCCCAGATTTTATGTTGTCCTGGAGAGCTTGCAGAGCACTGGGGAAAGGCAGGCAGAGAATTCCCTGCTAGCACCTTCTCTGTGCCTGGGAAGCAGAAGTGTTCACATTGCTTCGCAGAATCGCTTTTGTGCAGAAAACAGTAACACTTGTTCAGAACGAAAGAAAGCACAGAGCCCCAGATTCTATGTTGTCCTGGAGAGCTTGCAGAGCACTGGGGAAAGGCAGGCAGAGAATTCCCTGCTAGCACCTTCTCTGTGCCTGTTCACATTGCTTCGCAGAATCGCTTTTGTGCAGAAAACAGTAACACTTGTTCAGCACGAAAGAAAGCACAGAGCCCCAGATTTGCTGTTGTCCTGGAGAGCTTGCAGAGCACTGGGGAAAGGCAGGCAGAGAATTCCCTGCTAGCACCTTCTCTGTGCCTGTTCACATTGCTTCGCAGAATCGCTTTTGTGCAGAAAACAGTAACACTTGTTCAGCACGAAAGAAAGCACAGAGCCCCAGATTTGCTGTTGTCCTGGAGAGCTTGCAGAGCACTGGGGAAAGGCAGGCAGAGAATTCCCTGCTAGCACCTTCTCTGTGCCCGGGAAGGAGAAGTGTTCACATTGCTTCGCAGAATCGCTTTTGTGCAGAAAACACTAACACTTGTTCAGAACGAAAGAAAGCACAGAGCCCCAGATTTTACGTTGTCCTGGAGAGCTTGCAGAGCACTGGGGAAAGGCAGGCAGAGAATTCCCTGCTAGCACCTTCTCTGTGCCTGTTCACATTGCTTCGCAGAATCGCTTTTGTGCAGAAAACACTAACACTTGTTCAGAACGAGAGAAAGCAGAGAGCCCCAGATTTTATGTTGTCCTGGAGAGCTTGCAGAGCACTGGGGAAAGGCAGGCAGAGAATTCCCTGCTAGCACCTTCTCTGTGCCTGGGAAGCAGAAGTGTTCACATTGCTTCGCAGAATCGCTTTTGTGCAGAAAACAGTAACACTTGTTCAGAACGAAAGAAAGCACAGAGCCCCAGATTCTATGTTGTCCTGGAGAGCTTGCAGAGCACTGGGGAAAGGCAGGCAGAGAATTCCCTGCTAGCACCTTCTCTGTGCCTGTTCACATTGCTTCGCAGAATCGCTTTTGTGCAGAAAACAGTAACACTTGTTCAGCACGAAAGAAAGCACAGAGCCCCAGATTTGCTGTTGTCCTGGAGAGCTTGCAGAGCACTGGGGAAAGGCAGGCAGAGAATTCCCTGCTAGCACCTTCTCTGTGCCTGGGAAGCAGAAGTGTTCACATTGCTTCGCAGAATCGCTTTTGTGCAGAAAACAGTAACACTTGTTCAGAACGAGAGAAAGCACAGAGCCCCAGATTTTACGTTGTCCTGGAGAGCTTGCAGAGCACTGGGGAAAGGCAGGCAGAGAATTCCCTGCTAGCACCTTCTCTGTGCCTGTTCACATTGCTTCGCAGAATCGCTTTTGTGCAGAAAACAGTAACACTTGTTCAGAACAAAAGAAAGCACAGAGCCCCAGATTCTATGTTGTCCTGGAGAGCTTGCAGAGCACTGGGGAAAGGCAGGCAGAGAATTTCCTGCTAGCACCTTCTCTGTGCCTGGGAATCAGAAGTGTTCACATTGCTTCGCAGAATCGCTTTTGTGCAGAAAACAGTAACACTTGTTCAGAATGAAAGAAAGCACAGAGCCCCAGATTCTATGTTGTCCTGGAGAGCTTGCAGAGCACTGGGGAAAGGCAGACAGAGAATTCCCTGCTAGCACCTTCTCTGTGCCTGGGAAGCAGAAGTGTTCACATTGCTTCGCAGAATCGCTTTTGTGCAGAAAACAGTAACACTTGTTCAGAACAAAAGAAAGCACAGAGCCCCAGATTCTATGTTGTCCTGGAGAGCTTTCAGAGCACAGGGGAAAGGCAGGCAGAGAATTCCCTGCTAGCACCTTCTTTGTGCCTGTTCACATTGCTTCGTAGAATCGCTTTTGTGCAGAAAACAGTAACACTTGTTCAGAACGAAAGAAAGCACAGAGCCCCAGATTCTATGTTGTCCTGGAGAGCTTGCAGAGCACTGGGGAAAGGCAGGCAGAGAATTCCCTGCTAGCACCTTCTCTGTGCCTGTTCACATTGCTTCGCAGAATCGCTTTTGTGCAGAAAACAGTAACACTTGTTCAGCACGAAAGAAAGCACAGAGCCCCAGATTTGCTGTTGTCCTGGAGATCTTGCAGAGCACTGGGGAAAGGCAGGCAGGAATTCCCTGCTAGCACCTTCTCTGTGCCTGGGAAGGAGAAGTGTTCACATTGCTTCGCAGAATCGCTTTTGTGCAGAAAACACTAACACTTGTTCAGAACAAAAGAAAGCACAGAGCCCCAGATTCTATGTTGTCCTGGAGAGCTTGCAGAGCACTGGGGAAAGGCAGGCAGAGAATTTCCTGCTAGCACCTTCTCTGTGCCTGTTCACATTGCTTCGCAGAATCGCTTTTGTGCAGAAAACAGTAACACTTGTTCAGCACGAAAGAAAGCACAGAGCCCCAGATTTGCTGTTGTCCTGGAGAGCTTGCAGAGCACTGGGGAAAGGCAGGCAGAGAATTCCCTGCTAGCACCTTCTCTGTGCCTGTTCACATTGCTTCGCAGAATCGCTTTTGTGCAGAAAACAGTAACACTTGTTCAGCACGAAAGAAAGCACAGAGCCCCAGATTTGCTGTTGTCCTGGAGAGCTTGCAGAGCACTGGGGAAAGGCAGGCAGAGAATTCCCTGCTAGCACCTTCTCTGTGCCTGTTCACATTGCTTCGCAGAATCGCTTTTGTGCAGAAAACAGTAACACTTGTTCAGCACGAAAGAAAGCACAGAGCCCCAGATTTGCTGTTGTCCTGGAGAGCTTGCAGAGCACTGGGGAAAGGCAGGCAGAGAATTCCCTGCTAGCACCTTCTCTGTGCCCGGGAAGGAGAAGTGTTCACATTGCTTCGCAGAATCGCTTTTGTGCAGAAAACACTAACACTTGTTCAGAACAAAAGAAAGCACAGAGCCCCAGATTTTACGTTGTCCTGGAGAGCTTGCAGAGCACTGGGGAAAGGCAGGCAGAGAATTCCCTGCTAGCACCTTCTCTGTGCCTGTTCACATTGCTTCGCAGAATCGCTTTTGTGCAGAAAACAGTAACACTTGTTCAGAACGAGAGAAAGCAGAGAGCCCCAGATTTTATGTTGTCCTGGAGAGCTTGCAGAGCACTGGGGAAAGGCAGGCAGAGAATTCCCTGCTAGCACCTTCTCTGTGCCTGGGAAGCAGAAGTGTTCACATTGCTTCGCAGAATCGCTTTTGTGCAGAAAACAGTAACACTTGTTCAGAACGAAAGAAAGCACAGAGCCCCAGATTCTATGTTGTCCTGGAGAGCTTGCAGAGCACTGGGGAAAGGCAGGCAGAGAATTCCCTGCTAGCACCTTCTCTGTGCCTGTTCACATTGCTTCGCAGAATCGCTTTTGTGCAGAAAACAGTAACACTTGTTCAGCACGAAAGAAAGCACAGAGCCCCAGATTTGCTGTTGTCCTGGAGAGCTTGCAGAGCACTGGGGAAAGGCAGGCAGAGAATTCCCTGCTAGCACCTTCTCTGTGCCTGGGAAGCAGAAGTGTTCACATTGCTTCGCAGAATCGCTTTTGTGCAGAAAACAGTAACACTTGTTCAGAACGAGAGAAAGCACAGAGCCCCAGATTTTACGTTGTCCTGGAGAGCTTGCAGAGCACTGGGGAAAGGCAGGCAGAGAATTCCCTGCTAGCACCTTCTCTGTGCCTGTTCACATTGCTTCGCAGAATCGCTTTTGTGCAGAAAACAGTAACACTTGTTCAGCACGAAAGAAAGCACAGAGCCCCAGACTTTATGTTGTCCTGGAGAGCTTGCAGAGCACTGGGGAAAGGCAGGCAGAGAATTCCCTGCTAGCACCTTCTCTGTGCCTGGGAAGCAGAAGTGTTCACATTGCTTCGCAGAATCGCTTTTGTGCAGAAAACAGTAACACTTGTTCAGAACAAAAGAAAGCACAGAGCCCCAGATTCTATGTTGTCCTGGAGAGCTTGCAGAGCACTGGGGAAAGGCAGGCAGAGAATTTCCTGCTAGCACCTTCTCTGTGCCTGTTCACATTGCTTCGCAGAATCGCTTTTGTGCAGAAAACAGTAACACTTGTTCAGCACGAAAGAAAGCACAGAGCCCCAGATTTGCTGTTGTCCTGGAGAGCTTGCAGAGCACTGGGGAAAGGCAGGCAGAGAATTCCCTGCTAGCACCTTCTCTGTGCCTGTTCACATTGCTTCGCAGAATCGCTTTTGTGCAGAAAACAGTAACACTTGTTCAGCACGAAAGAAAGCACAGAGCCCCAGATTTGCTGTTGTCCTGGAGAGCTTGCAGAGCACTGGGGAAAGGCAGGCAGAGAATTCCCTGCTAGCACCTTCTCTGTGCCTGTTCACATTGCTTCGCAGAATCGCTTTTGTGCAGAAAACAGTAACACTTGTTCAGAACGAAAGAAAGCACAGAGCCCCAGATTTTATGTTGTCCTGGAGAGCTTGCAGAGCACTGGGGAAAGGCAGGCAGAGAATTCCCTGCTAGCACCTTCTCTGTGCCTGGGAAGCAGAAGTGTTCACATTGCTTCGCAGAATCGCTTTTGTGCAGAAAACAGTAACACTTGTTCAGAACGAAAGAAAGCACAGAGCCCCAGATTCTATGTTGTCCTGGAGAGCTTGCAGAGCACTGGGGAAAGGCAGGCAGAGAATTCCCTGCTAGCACCTTCTCTGTGCCTGTTCACATTGCTTCGCAGAATCGCTTTTGTGCAGAAAACAGTAACACTTGTTCAGCACGAAAGAAAGCACAGAGCCCCAGATTTGCTGTTGTCCTGGAGAGCTTGCAGAGCACTGGGGAAAGGCAGGCAGAGAATTCCCTGCTAGCACCTTCTCTGTGCCCGGGAAGGAGAAGTGTTCACATTGCTTCGCAGAATCGCTTTTGTGCAGAAAACACTAACACTTGTTCAGAACAAAAGAAAGCACAGAGCCCCAGATTTTACGTTGTCCTGGAGAGCTTGCAGAGCACTGGGGAAAGGCAGGCAGAGAATTCCCTGCTAGCACCTTCTCTGTGCCTGTTCACATTGCTTCGCAGAATCGCTTTTGTGCAGAAAACACTAACACTTGTTCAGAACGAGAGAAAGCAGAGAGCCCCAGATTTTATGTTGTCCTGGAGAGCTTGCAGAGCACTGGGGAAAGGCAGGCAGAGAATTCCCTGCTAGCACCTTCTCTGTGCCTGGGAAGCAGAAGTGTTCACATTGCTTCGCAGAATCGCTTTTGTGCAGAAAACAGTAACACTTGTTCAGAACGAAAGAAAGCACAGAGCCCCAGATTCTATGTTGTCCTGGAGAGCTTGCAGAGCACTGGGGAAAGGCAGGCAGAGAATTCCCTGCTAGCACCTTCTCTGTGCCTGTTCACATTGCTTCGCAGAATCGCTTTTGTGCAGAAAACAGTAACACTTGTTCAGCACGAAAGAAAGCACAGAGCCCCAGATTTGCTGTTGTCCTGGAGAGCTTGCAGAGCACTGGGGAAAGGCAGGCAGAGAATTCCCTGCTAGCACCTTCTCTGTGCCTGGGAAGCAGAAGTGTTCACATTGCTTCGCAGAATCGCTTTTGTGCAGAAAACAGTAACACTTGTTCAGAACGAGAGAAAGCACAGAGCCCCAGATTTTACGTTGTCCTGGAGAGCTTGCAGAGCACTGGGGAAAGGCAGGCAGAGAATTCCCTGCTAGCACCTTCTCTGTGCCTGTTCACATTGCTTCGCAGAATCGCTTTTGTGCAGAAAACACTAACACTTGTTCAGAACGAAAGAAAGCACAGAGCCCCAGATTTTATGTTGTCCTGGAGAGCTTGCAGAGCACTGGGGAAAGGCAGGCAGAGAATTCCCTGCTAGCACCTTCTCTGTGCCTGGGAAGCAGAAGTGTTCACATTGCTTCGCAGAATCGCTTTTGTGCAGAAAACAGTAACACTTGTTCAGAACGAAAGAAAGCACAGAGCCCCAGATTCTATGTTGTCCTGGAGAGCTTGCAGAGCACTGGGGAAAGGCAGGCAGAGAATTCCCTGCTAGCACCTTCTCTGTGCCTGTTCACATTGCTTCGCAGAATCGCTTTTGTGCAGAAAACAGTAACACTTGTTCAGCACGAAAGAAAGCACAGAGCCCCAGACTTTATGTTGTCCTGGAGAGCTTGCAGAGCACTGGGGAAAGGCAGGCAGAGAATTCCCTGCTAGCACCTTCTCTGTGCCTGGGAAGCAGAAGTGTTCACATTGCTTCGCAGAATCGCTTTTGTGCAGAAAACAGTAACACTTGTTCAGAACAAAAGAAAGCACAGAGCCCCAGATTCTATGTTGTCCTGGAGAGCTTGCAGAGCACTGGGGAAAGGCAGGCAGAGAATTTCCTGCTAGCACCTTCTCTGTGCCTGGGAATCAGAAGTGTTCACATTGCTTCGCAGAATCGCTTTTGTGCAGAAAACAGTAACACTTGTTCAGAACGAAAGAAAGCACAGAGCCCCAGATTCTATGTTGTCCTGGAGAGCTTGCAGAGCACTGGGGAAAGGCAGACAGAGAATTCCCTGCTAGCACCTTCTCTGTGCCTGGGAAGCAGAAGTGTTCACATTGCTTCGCAGAATCGCTTTTGTGCAGAAAACACTAACACTTGTTCAGAACAAAAGAAAGCACAGAGCCCCAGATTCTATGTTGTCCTGGAGAGCTTGCAGAGCACTGGGGAAAGGCAGGCAGAGAATTCCCTGCTAGCACCTTCTCTGTGCCTGTTCACATTGCTTCGCAGAATCGCTTTTGTGCAGAAAACAGTAACACTTGTTCAGCACGAAAGAAAGCACAGAGCCCCAGATTTGCTGTTGTCCTGGAGATCTTGCAGAGCACTGGGGAAAGGCAGGCAGGAATTCCCTGCTAGCACCTTCTCTGTGCCTGGGAAGGAGAAGTGTTCACATTGCTTCGCAGAATCGCTTTTGTGCAGAAACACTAACACTTGTTCAGAACGAAAGAAAGCACAGAGCCCCAGATTCTATGTTGTCCTGGAGAGCTTGCAGAGCACTGGGGAAAGGCAGGCAGAGAATTTCCTGCTAGCACCTTCTCTGTGCCTGTTCACATTGCTTCGCAGAATCGGTTTTGTGCATAAAACAGTAACACTTGTTCAGCACGAAAGAAAGCACAGAGCCCCAGATTTGCTGTTGTCCTGGAGAGCTTGCAGAGCACTGGGGAAAGGCAGGCAGAGAATTCCCTGCTAGCACCTTCTCTGTGCCTGTTCACATTGCTTCGCAGAATCGCTTTTGTGCAGAAAACAGTAACACTTGTTCAGAACGAAAGAAAGCACAGAGCCCCAGATTTTATGTTGTCCTGGAGAGCTTGCAGAGCACTGGGGAAAGGCAGGCAGAGAATTCCCTGCTAGCACCTTCTCTGTGCCTGGGAAGCAGAAGTGTTCACATTGCTTCGCAGAATCGCTTTTGTGCAGAAAACAGTAACACTTGTTCAGCACGAAAGAAAGCACAGAGCCCCAGATTTGCTGTTGTCCTGGAGAGCTTGCAGAGCACTGGGGAAAGGCAGGCAGAGAATTCCCTGCTAGCACCTTCTCTGTGCCTGGGAAGCAGAAGTCTTCACATTGCTTCGCAGAATCGCTTTTGTGCAGAAAACAGTAACACTTGTTCAGAACGAGAGAAAGCACAGAGCCCCAGATTTTACGTTGTCCTGGAGAGCTTGCAGAGCACTGGGGAAAGGCAGGCAGAGAATTCCCTGCTAGCACCTTCTCTGTGCCTGTTCACATTGCTTCGCAGAATCGCTTTTGTGCAGAAAACAGTAACACTTGTTCAGAACGAGAGAAAGCAGAGAGCCCCAGATTTTATGTTGTCCTGGAGAGCTTGCAGAGCACTGGGGAAAGGCAGGCAGAGAATTCCCTGCTAGCACCTTCTCTGTGCCTGGGAAGCAGAAGTGTTCACATTGCTTCGCAGAATCGCTTTTGTGCAGAAAACAGTAACACTTGTTCAGAACGAAAGAAAGCACAGAGCCCCAGATTCTATGTTGTCCTGGAGAGCTTGCAGAGCACTGGGGAAAGGCAGGCAGAGAATTCCCTGCTAGCACCTTCTCTGTGCCTGTTCACATTGCTTCGCAGAATCGCTTTTGTGCAGAAAACAGTAACACTTGTTCAGAACGAGAGAAAGCAGAGAGCCCCAGATTTTATGTTGTCCTGGAGAGCTTGCAGAGCACTGGGGAAAGGCAGGCAGAGAATTCCCTGCTAGCACCTTCTCTGTGCCTGGGAAGCAGAAGTGTTCACATTGCTTCGCAGAATCGCTTTTGTGCAGAAAACAGTAACACTTGTTCAGAAGGAAAGAAAGCACAGAGCCCCAGATTTGCTGTTGTCCTGGAGAGCTTGCAGAGCACTGGGGAAAGGCAGGCAGAGAATTTCCTGCTAGCACCTTCTCTGTGCCTGGGAATCAGAAGTGTTCACATTGCTTCGCAGAATCGCTTTTGTGCAGAAAACAGTAACACTTGTTCAGAACGAAAGAAAGCACAGAGCCCCAGATTCTGTGTTGTCCTGGAGAGCTTGCAGAGCACTGGGGAAAGGCAGGCAGAGAATTCCCTGCTAGCACCTTCTCTGTGCCTGTTCACATTGCTTCGCAGAATCGCTTTTGTGCAGAAAACAGTAACACTTGTTCAGAACGAGAGAAAGCAGAGAGCCCCAGATTTTATGTTGTCCTGGAGAGCTTGCAGAGCACTGGGGAAAGGCAGGAAGAGAATTCCCTGCTAGCACCTTCTCTGTGCCTGGGAAGCAGAAGTGTTCACATTGCTTCGCAGAATCGCTTTTGTGCAGAAAACAGTAACACTTGTTCAGAACGAAAGAAAGCACAGAGCCCCAGATTCTATGTTGTCCTGGAGAGCTTGCAGAGCACTGGGGAAAGGCAGGCAGAGAATTCCCTGCTAGCACCTTCTCTGTGCCTGTTCACATTGCTTCGCAGAATCGGTTTTGTGCATAAAACAGTAACACTTGTTCAGCACGAAAGAAAGCACAGAGCCCCAGATTTGCTGTTGTCCTGGAGAGCTTGCAGAGCACTGGGGAAAGGCAGGCAGAGAATTCCCTGCTAGCACCTTCTCTGTGCCTGGGAAGCAGAAGTGTTCACATTGCTTCGCAGAATCGCTTTTGTGCAGAAAACACTAACACTTGTTCAGAACAAAAGAAAGCACAGAGCCCCAGATTCTATGTTGTCCTGGAGAGCTTGCAGAGCACTGGGGAAAGGCAGGCAGAGAATTCCCTGCTAGCACCTTCTCTGTGCCTGTTCACATTGCTTCGCAGAATCGCTTTTGTGCAGAAAACAGTAACACTTGTTCAGCACGAAAGAAAGCACAGAGCCCCAGATTTGCTGTTGTCCTGGAGAGCTTGCAGAGCACTGGGGAAAGGCAGGCAGAGAATTCCCTGCTAGCACCTTCTCTGTGCCCGGGAAGGAGAAGTGTTCACATTGCTTCGCAGAATCGCTTTTGTGCAGAAAACACTAACACTTGTTCAGAACAAAAGAAAGCACAGAGCCCCAGATTCTATGTTGTCCTGGAGAGCTTGCAGAGCACTGGGGAAAGGCAGGCAGAGAATTCCCTGCTAGCACCTTCTCTGTGCCTGTTCACATTGCTTCGCAGAATCGCTTTTGTGCAGAAAACAGTAACACTTGTTCAGCACGAAAGAAAGCACAGAGCCCCAGACTTTATGTTGTCCTGGAGAGCTTGCAGAGCACTGGGGAAAGGCAGGCAGAGAATTCCCTGCTAGCACCTTCTCTGTGCCTGGGAAGCAGAAGTGTTCACATTGCTTCGCAGAATCGCTTTTGTGCAGAAAACAGTAACACTTGTTCAGCACGAAAGAAAGCACAGAGCCCCAGATTCTATGTTGTCCTGGAGAGGTTGCAGAGCACTGGGGAAAGGCAGGCAGAGAATTCCCTGCTAGCACCTTCTCTGTGCCTGGGAATCAGAAGTGTTCACATTGCTTCGCAGAATCGCTTTTGTGCAGAAAACAGTAACACTTGTTCAGAACGAAAGAAAGCACAGAGCCCCAGATTCTATGTTGTCCTGGAGAGCTTGCAGAGCACTGGGGAAAGGCAGACAGAGAATTCCCTGCTAGCACCTTCTCTGTGCCTGGGAAGCAGAAGTGTTCACATTGCTTCGCAGAATCGCTTTTGTGCAGAAAACAGTAACACTTGTTCAGAACAAAAGAAAGCACAGAGCCCCAGATTCTATGTTGTCCTGGAGAGCTTTCAGAGCACAGGGGAAAGGCAGGCAGAGAATTCCCTGCTAGCACCTTCTTTGTGCCTGTTCACATTGCTTCGTAGAATCGCTTTTGTGCAGAAAACAGTAACACTTGTTCAGAACGAAAGAAAGCACAGAGCCCCAGATTCTATGTTGTCCTGGAGAGCTTGCAGAGCACTGGGGAAAGGCAGGCAGAGAATTCCCTGCTAGCACCTTCTCTGTGCCTGTTCACATTGCTTCGCAGAATCGCTTTTGTGCAGAAAACAGTAACACTTGTTCAGCACGAAAGAAAGCACAGAGCCCCAGATTTGCTGTTGTCCTGGAGAGCTTGCAGAGCACTGGGGAAAGGCAGGCAGAGAATTCCCTGCTAGCACCTTCTCTGTGCCTGTTCACATTGCTTCGCAGAATCGCTTTTGTGCAGAAAACAGTAACACTTGTTCAGAACGAAAGAAAGCACAGAGCCCCAGATTTTATGTTGTCCTGGAGAGCTTGCAGAGCACTGGGGAAAGGCAGGCAGAGAATTCCCTGCTAGCACCTTCTCTGTGCCTGGGAAGCAGAAGTGTTCACATTGCTTCGCAGAATCGCTTTTGTGCAGAAAACAGTAACACTTGTTCAGCACGAAAGAAAGCACAGAGCCCCAGATTTGCTGTTGTCCTGGAGAGCTTGCAGAGCACTGGGGAAAGGCAGGCAGAGAATTCCCTGCTAGCACCTTCTCTGTGCCTGGGAAGCAGAAGTGTTCACATTGCTTCGCAGAATCGCTTTTGTGCAGAAAACAGTAACACTTGTTCAGAACGAGAGAAAGCACAGAGCCCCAGATTTTACGTTGTCCTGGAGAGCTTGCAGAGCACTGGGGAAAGGCAGGCAGAGAATTCCCTGCTAGCACCTTCTCTGTGCCTGTTCACATTGCTTCGCAGAATCGCTTTTGTGCAGAAAACAGTAACACTTGTTCAGAACGAGAGAAAGCAGAGAGCCCCAGATTTTATGTTGTCCTGGAGAGCTTGCAGAGCACTGGGGAAAGGCAGGCAGAGAATTCCCTGCTAGGACCTTCTCTGTGCCTGGGAAGCAGAAGTGTTCACATTGCTTCGCAGAATCGCTTTTGTGCAGAAAACAGTAACACTTGTTCAGAACGAAAGAAAGCACAGAGCCCCAGATTCTATGTTGTCCTGGAGAGCTTGCAGAGCACTGGGGAAAGGCAGGCAGAGAATTCCCTGCTAGCACCTTCTCTGTGCCTGTTCACATTGCTTCGCAGAATCGCTTTTGTGCAGAAAACAGTAACACTTGTTCAGAACGAGAGAAAGCAGAGAGCCCCAGATTTTATGTTGTCCTGGAGAGCTTGCAGAGCACTGGGGAAAGGCAGGCAGAGAATTCCCTGCTAGCACCTTCTCTGTGCCTGGGAAGCAGAAGTGTTCACATTGCTTCGCAGAATCGCTTTTGTGCAGAAAACAGTAACACTTGTTCAGAAGGAAAGAAAGCACAGAGCCCCAGATTTGCTGTTGTCCTGGAGAGCTTGCAGAGCACTGGGGAAAGGCAGGCAGAGAATTTCCTGCTAGCACCTTCTCTGTGCCTGGGAATCAGAAGTGTTCACATTGCTTCGCAGAATCGCTTTTGTGCAGAAAACAGTAACACTTGTTCAGAACGAAAGAAAGCACAGAGCCCCAGATTCTGTGTTGTCCTGGAGAGCTTGCAGAGCACTGGGGAAAGGCAGGCAGAGAATTCCCTGCTAGCACCTTCTCTGTGCCTGTTCACATTGCTTCGCAGAATCGCTTTTGTGCAGAAAACAGTAACACTTGTTCAGAACGAGAGAAAGCAGAGAGCCCCAGATTTTATGTTGTCCTGGAGAGCTTGCAGAGCACTGGGGAAAGGCAGGAAGAGAATTCCCTGCTAGGACCTTCTCTGTGCCTGGGAAGCAGAAGTGTTCACATTGCTTCGCAGAATCGCTTTTGTGCAGAAAACAGTAACACTTGTTCAGAACGAAAGAAAGCACAGAGCCCCAGATTCTATGTTGTCCTGGAGAGCTTGCAGAGCACTGGGGAAAGGCAGGCAGAGAATTCCCTGCTAGCACCTTCTCTGTGCCTGTTCACATTGCTTCGCAGAATCGCTTTTGTGCATAAAACAGTAACACTTGTTCAGCACGAAAGAAAGCACAGAGCCCCAGATTTGCTGTTGTCCTGGAGAGCTTGCAGAGCACTGGGGAAAGGCAGGCAGAGAATTCCCTGCTAGCACCTTCTCTGTGCCTGGGAAGCAGAAGTGTTCACATTGCTTCGCAGAATCGCTTTTGTGCAGAAAACACTAACACTTGTTCAGAACAAAAGAAAGCACAGAGCCCCAGATTCTATGTTGTCCTGGAGAGCTTGCAGAGCACTGGGGAAAGGCAGGCAGAGAATTCCCTGCTAGCACCTTCTCTGTGCCTGTTCACATTGCTTCGCAGAATCGCTTTTGTGCAGAAAACAGTAACACTTGTTCAGCACGAAAGAAAGCACAGAGCCCCAGATTTGCTGTTGTCCTGGAGAGCTTGCAGAGCACTGGGGAAAGGCAGGCAGAGAATTCCCTGCTAGCACCTTCTCTGTGCCCGGGAAGGAGAAGTGTTCACATTGCTTCGCAGAATCGCTTTTGTGCAGAAAACACTAACACTTGTTCAGAACAAAAGAAAGCACAGAGCCCCAGATTCTATGTTGTCCTGGAGAGCTTGCAGAGCACTGGGGAAAGGCAGGCAGAGAATTCCCTGCTAGCACCTTCTCTGTGCCTGTTCACATTGCTTCGCAGAATCGCTTTTGTGCAGAAAACAGTAACACTTGTTCAGCACGAAAGAAAGCACAGAGCCCCAGATTTGCTGTTGTCCTGGAGAGCTTGCAGAGCACTGGGGAAAGGCAGGCAGAGAATTCCCTGCTAGCACCTTCTCTGTGCCTGGGAAGCAGAAGTGTTCACATTGCTTCGCAGAATCGCTTTTGTGCAGAAAACAGTAACACTTGTTCAGAACGAAAGAAAGCACAGAGCCCCAGATTCTATGTTGTCCTGGAGAGCTTGCAGAGCACTGGGGAAAGGCAGGCAGAGAATTCCCTGCTAGCACCTTCTCTGTGCCTGTTCACATTGCTTCGCAGAATCGCTTTTGTGCAGAAAACAGTAACACTTGTTCAGCACGAAAGAAAGCACAGAGCCCCAGACTTTATGTTGTCCTGGAGAGCTTGCAGAGCACTGGGGAAAGGCAGGCAGAGAATTCCCTGCTAGCACCTTCTCTGTGCCTGGGAAGCAGAAGTGTTCACATTGCTTCGCAGAATCGCTTTTGTGCAGAAAACAGTAACACTTGTTCAGAACAAAAGAAAGCACAGAGCCCCAGATTCTATGTTGTCCTGGAGAGCTTGCAGAGCACTGGGGAAAGGCAGGCAGAGAATTTCCTGCTAGCACCTTCTCTGTGCCTGGGAATCAGAAGTGTTCACATTGCTTCGCAGAATCGCTTTTGTGCAGAAAACAGTAACACTTGTTCAGAACGAAAGAAAGCACAGAGCCCCAGATTCTATGTTGTCCTGGAGAGCTTGCAGAGCACTGGGGAAAGGCAGACAGAGAATTCCCTGCTAGCACCTTCTCTGTGCCTGGGAAGCAGAAGTGTTCACATTGCTTCGCAGAATCGCTTTTGTGCAGAAAACAGTAACACTTGTTCAGAACAAAAGAAAGCACAGAGCCCCAGATTCTATGTTGTCCTGGAGAGCTTTCAGAGCACAGGGGAAAGGCAGGCAGAGAATTCCCTGCTAACACCTTCTTTGTGCCTGTTCACATTGCTTCGTAGAATCGCTTTTGTGCAGAAAACACTAACACTTGTTCAGAACGAAAGAAAGCACAGAGCCCCAGATTCTATGTTGTCCTGGAGAGCTTGCAGAGCACTGGGGAAAGGCAGGCAGAGAATTCCCTGCTAGCACCTTCTCTGTGCCTGTTCACATTGCTTCGCAGAATCGCTTTTGTGCAGAAAACAGTAACACTTGTTCAGCACGAAAGAAAGCACAGAGCCCCAGATTTGCTGTTGTCCTGGAGATCTTGCAGAGCACTGGGGAAAGGCAGGCAGGAATTCCCTGCTAGCACCTTCTCTGTGCCTGGGAAGGAGAAGTGTTCACATTGCTTCGCAGAATCGCTTTTGTGCAGAAAACACTAACACTTGTTCAGAACAAAAGAAAGCACAGAGCCCCAGATTCTATGTTGTCCTGGAGAGCTTGCAGAGCACTGGGGAAAGGCAGGCAGAGAATTCCCTGCTAGCACCTTCTCTGTGCCTGTTCACATTGCTTCGCAGAATCGCTTTTGTGCAGAAAACAGTAACACTTGTTCAGCACGAAAGAAAGCACAGAGCCCCAGATTTGCTGTTGTCCTGGAGAGCTTGCAGAGCACTGGGGAAAGGCAGGCAGAGAATTCCCTGCTAGCACCTTCTCTGTGCCTGTTCACATTGCTTCGCAGAATCGCTTTTGTGCAGAAAACAGTAACACTTGTTCAGAAGGAAAGAAAGCACAGAGCCCCAGATTTTATGTTGTCCTGGAGAGCTTGCAGAGCACTGGGGAAAGGCAGGCAGAGAATTCCCTGCTAGCACCTTCTCTGTGCCTGGGAAGCAGAAGTGTTCACATTGCTTCGCAGAATCGCTTTTGTGCAGAAAACAGTAACACTTGTTCAGCACGAAAGAAAGCACAGAGCCCCAGATTCTATGTTGTCCTGGAGAGGTTGCAGAGCACTGGGGAAAGGCAGGCAGAGAATTCCCTGCTAGCACCTTCTCTGTGCCTGGGAAGCAGAAGTGTTCACATTGCTTCGCAGAATCGCTTTTGTGCAGAAAACAGTAACACTTGTTCAGAACGAGAGAAAGCACAGAGCCCCAGATTTTACGTTGTCCTGGAGAGCTTGCAGAGCACTGGGGAAAGGCAGGCAGAGAATTCCCTGCTAGCACCTTCTCTGTGCCTGTTCACATTGCTTCGCAGAATCGCTTTTGTGCAGAAAACAGTAACACTTGTTCAGAACGAGAGAAAGCAGAGAGCCCCAGATTTTATGTTGTCCTGGAGAGCTTGCAGAGCACTGGGGAAAGGCAGGCAGAGAATTCCCTGCTAGGACCTTCTCTGTGCCTGGGAAGCAGAAGTGTTCACATTGCTTCGCAGAATCGCTTTTGTGCAGAAAACAGTAACACTTGTTCAGAACGAAAGAAAGCACAGAGCCCCAGATTCTATGTTGTCCTGGAGAGCTTGCAGAGCACTGGGGAAAGGCAGGCAGAGAATTCCCTGCTAGCACCTTCTCTGTGCCTGTTCACATTGCTTCGCAGAATCGCTTTTGTGCATAAAACAGTAACACTTGTTCAGCACGAAAGAAAGCACAGAGCCCCAGATTTGCTGTTGTCCTGGAGAGCTTGCAGAGCACTGGGGAAAGGCAGGCAGAGAATTCCCTGCTAGCACCTTCTCTGTGCCTGGGAAGCAGAAGTGTTCACATTGCTTCGCAGAATCGCTTTTGTGCAGAAAACACTAACACTTGTTCAGAACAAAAGAAAGCACAGAGCCCCAGATTCTATGTTGTCCTGGAGAGCTTGCAGAGCACTGGGGAAAGGCAGGCAGAGAATTCCCTGCTAGCACCTTCTCTGTGCCTGTTCACATTGCTTCGCAGAATCGCTTTTGTGCAGAAAACAGTAACACTTGTTCAGCACGAAAGAAAGCACAGAGCCCCAGATTTGCTGTTGTCCTGGAGAGCTTGCAGAGCACTGGGGAAAGGCAGGCAGAGAATTCCCTGCTAGCACCTTCTCTGTGCCTGGGAAGCAGAAGTGTTCACATTGCTTCGCAGAATCGCTTTTGTGCAGAAAACAGTAACACTTGTTCAGAACGAGAGAAAGCACAGAGCCCCAGATTTTACGTTGTCCTGGAGAGCTTGCAGAGCACTGGGGAAAGGCAGGCAGAGAATTCCCTGCTAGCACCTTCTCTGTGCCTGTTCACATTGCTTCGCAGAATCGCTTTTGTGCAGAAAACACTAACACTTGTTCAGAACGAAAGAAAGCACAGAGCCCCAGATTTTATGTTGTCCTGGAGAGCTTGCAGAGCACTGGGGAAAGGCAGGCAGAGAATTCCCTGCTAGCACCTTCTCTGTGCCTGGGAAGCAGAAGTGTTCACATTGCTTCGCAGAATCGCTTTTGTGCAGAAAACAGTAACACTTGTTCAGAACGAAAGAAAGCACAGAGCCCCAGATTCTATGTTGTCCTGGAGAGCTTGCAGAGCACTGGGGAAAGGCAGGCAGAGAATTTCCTGCTAGCACCTTCTCTGTGCCTGGGAATCAGAAGTGTTCACATTGCTTCGCAGAATCGCTTTTGTGCAGAAAACAGTAACACTTGTTCAGAACGAAAGAAAGCACAGAGCCCCAGATTCTATGTTGTCCTGGAGAGCTTGCAGAGCACTGGGGAAAGGCAGACAGAGAATTCCCTGCTAGCACCTTCTCTGTGCCTGGGAAGCAGAAGTGTTCACATTGCTTCGCAGAATCGCTTTTGTGCAGAAAACAGTAACACTTGTTCAGAACAAAAGAAAGCACAGAGCCCCAGATTCTATGTTGTCCTGGAGAGCTTTCAGAGCACAGGGGAAAGGCAGGCAGAGAATTCCCTGCTAGCACCTTCTTTGTGCCTGTTCACATTGCTTCGTAGAATCGCTTTTGTGCAGAAAACAGTAACACTTGTTCAGAACGAAAGAAAGCACAGAGCCCCAGATTCTATGTTGTCCTGGAGAGCTTGCAGAGCACAGGGGAAAGGCAGGCAGAGAATTCCCTGCTAGCACCTTCTTTGTGCCTGTTCACATTGCTTCGCAGAATCGCTTTTGTGCAGAAAACAGTAACACTTGTTCAGCACGAAAGAAAGCACAGAGCCCCAGATTTGCTGTTGTCCTGGAGATCTTGCAGAGCACTGGGGAAAGGCAGGCAGGAATTCCCTGCTAGCACCTTCTCTGTGCCTGGGAAGGAGAAGTGTTCACATTGCTTCGCAGAATCGCTTTTGTGCAGAAAACACTAACACTTGTTCAGAACAAAAGAAAGCACAGAGCCCCAGATTCTATGTTGTCCTGGAGAGCTTGCAGAGCACTGGGGAAAGGCAGGCAGAGAATTTCCTGCTAGCACCTTCTCTGTGCCAGTTCACATTGCTTCGCAGAATCGCTTTTGTGCAGAAAACAGTAACACTTGTTCAGAACGAAAGAAAGCACAGAGCCCCAGATTTTATGTTGTCCTGGAGAGCTTGCAGAGCACTGGGGAAAGGCAGGCAGGGAATTCCCTGCTAGCACCTTCTCTGTGCCTGGGAAGCAGAAGTGTTCACATTGCTTCGCAGAATCGCTTTTGTGCAGAAAACAGTAACACTTGTTCAGCACGAAAGAAAGCACAGAGCCCCAGATTTGCTGTTGTCCTGGAGAGCTTGCAGAGCACTGGGGAAAGGCAGGCAGAGAATTCCCTGCTAGCACCTTCTCTGTGCCTGGGAAGCAGAAGTGTTCACATTGCTTCGCAGAATCGCTTTTGTGCAGAAAACAGTAACACTTGTTCAGAACGAGAGAAAGCACAGAGCCCCAGATTTTACGTTGTCCTGGAGAGCTTGCAGAGCACTGGGGAAAGGCAGGCAGAGAATTCCCTGCTAGCACCTTCTCTGTGCCTGTTCACATTGCTTCGCAGAATCGCTTTTGTGCAGAAAACAGTAACACTTGTTCAGAACGAGAGAAAGCACAGAGCCCCAGATTTTATGTTGTCCTGGAGAGCTTGCAGAGCACTGGGGAAAGGCAGGCAGAGAATTCCCTGCTAGGACCTTCTCTGTGCCTGGGAAGCAGAAGTGTTCACATTGCTTCGCAGAATCGCTTTTGTGCAGAAAACAGTAACACTTGTTCAGAACGAAAGAAAGCACAGAGCCCCAGATTCTATGTTGTCCTGGAGAGCTTGCAGAGCACTGGGGAAAGGCAGGCAGAGAATTCCCTGCTAGCACCTTCTCTGTGCCTGTTCACATTGCTTCGCAGAATCGCTTTTGTGCAGAAAACAGTAACACTTGTTCAGAACGAGAGAAAGCAGAGAGCCCCAGATTTTATGTTGTCCTGGAGAGCTTGCAGAGCACTGGGGAAAGGCAGGCAGAGAATTCCCTGCTAGCACCTTCTCTGTGCCTGGGAAGCAGAAGTGTTCACATTGCTTCGCAGAATCGCTTTTGTGCAGAAAACAGTAACACTTGTTCAGAAGGAAAGAAAGCACAGAGCCCCAGATTTGCTGTTGTCCTGGAGAGCTTGCAGAGCACTGGGGAAAGGCAGGCAGAGAATTTCCTGCTAGCACCTTCTCTGTGCCTGGGAATCAGAAGTGTTCACATTGCTTCGCAGAATCGCTTTTGTGCAGAAAACAGTAACACTTGTTCAGAACGAAAGAAAGCACAGAGCCCCAGATTCTATGTTGTCCTGGAGAGCTTGCAGAGCACTGGGGAAAGGCAGGCAGAGAATTCCCTGCTAGCACCTTCTCTGTGCCTGTTCACATTGCTTCGCAGAATCGCTTTTGTGCAGAAAACAGTAACACTTGTTCAGAACGAGAGAAAGCAGAGAGCCCCAGATTTTATGTTGTCCTGGAGAGCTTGCAGAGCACTGGGGAAAGGCAGGCAGAGAATTCCCTGCTAGGACCTTCTCTGTGCCTGGGAAGCAGAAGTGTTCACATTGCTTCGCAGAATCGCTTTTGTGCAGAAAACAGTAACACTTGTTCAGAACGAGAGAAAGCACAGAGCCCCAGATTCTATGTTGTCCTGGAGAGCTTGCAGAGCACTGGGGAAAGGCAGGCAGAGAATTCCCTGCTAGCACCTTCTCTGTGCCTGTTCACATTGCTTCGCAGAATCGCTTTTGTGCATAAAACAGTAACACTTGTTCAGCACGAAAGAAAGCACAGAGCCCCAGATTTGCTGTTGTCCTGGAGAGCTTGCAGAGCACTGGGGAAAGGCAGGCAGAGAATTCCCTGCTAGCACCTTCTCTGTGCCTGGGAAGCAGAAGTGTTCACATTGCTTCGCAGAATCGCTTTTGTGCAGAAAACACTAACACTTGTTCAGAACAAAAGAAAGCACAGAGCCCCAGATTCTATGTTGTCCTGGAGAGCTTGCAGAGCACTGGGGAAAGGCAGGCAGAGAATTCCCTGCTAGCACCTTCTCTGTGCCTGTTCACATTGCTTCGCAGAATCGCTTTTGTGCAGAAAACAGTAACACTTGTTCAGAACGAAAGAAAGCACAGAGCCCCAGATTTGCTGTTGTCCTGGAGAGCTTGCAGAGCACTGGGGAAAGGCAGGCAGAGAATTCCCTGCTAGCACCTTCTCTGTGCCCGGGAAGGAGAAGTGTTCACATTGCTTCGCAGAATCGCTTTTGTGCAGAAAACACTAACACTTGTTCAGAACAAAAGAAAGCACAGAGCCCCAGATTCTATGTTGTCCTGGAGAGCTTGCAGAGCACTGGGGAAAGGCAGGCAGAGAATTCCCTGCTAGCACCTTCTCTGTGCCTGTTCACATTGCTTCGCAGAATCGCTTTTGTGCAGAAAACAGTAACACTTGTTCAGCACGAAAGAAAGCACAGAGCCCCAGATTTGCTGTTGTCCTGGAGAGCTTGCAGAGCACTGGGGAAAGGCAGGCAGAGAATTCCCTGCTAGCACCTTCTCTGTGCCTGGGAAGCAGAAGTGTTCACATTGCTTCGCAGAATCGCTTTTGTGCAGAAAACAGTAACACTTGTTCAGAACGAAAGAAAGCACAGAGCCCCAGATTCTATGTTGTCCTGGAGAGCTTGCAGAGCACTGGGGAAAGGCAGGCAGAGAATTCCCTGCTAGCACCTTCTCTGTGCCTGTTCACATTGCTTCGCAGAATCGCTTTTGTGCAGAAAACAGTAACACTTGTTCAGCACGAAAGAAAGCACAGAGCCCCAGACTTTATGTTGTCCTGGAGAGCTTGCAGAGCACTGGGGAAAGGCAGGCAGAGAATTCCCTGCTAGCACCTTCTCTGTGCCTGGGAAGCAGAAGTGTTCACATTGCTTCGCAGAATCGCTTTTGTGCAGAAAACAGTAACACTTGTTCAGAACAAAAGAAAGCACAGAGCCCCAGATTCTATGTTGTCCTGGAGAGCTTGCAGAGCACTGGGGAAAGGCAGGCAGAGAATTTCCTGCTAGCACCTTCTCTGTGCCTGGGAATCAGAAGTGTTCACATTGCTTCGCAGAATCGCTTTTGTGCAGAAAACAGTAACACTTGTTCAGAACGAAAGAAAGCACAGAGCCCCAGATTCTATGTTGTCCTGGAGATCTTGCAGAGCACTGGGGAAAGGCAGGCAGGAATTCCCTGCTAGCACCTTCTCTGTGCCTGGGAAGGAGAAGTGTTCACATTGCTTCGCAGAATCGCTTTTGTGCAGAAAACACTAACACTTGTTCAGAACAAAAGAAAGCACAGAGCCCCAGATTCTATGTTGTCCTGGAGAGCTTGCAGAGCACTGGGGAAAGGCAGGCAGAGAATTCCCTGCTAGCACCTTCTCTGTGCCTGTTCACATTGCTTCGCAGAATCGCTTTTGTGCAGAAAACAGTAACACTTGTTCAGCACGAAAGAAAGCACAGAGCCCCAGATTTGCTGTTGTCCTGGAGAGCTTGCAGAGCACTGGGGAAAGGCAGGCAGAGAATTCCCTGCTAGCACCTTCTCTGTGCCTGTTCACATTGCTTCGCAGAATCGCTTTTGTGCAGAAAACAGTAACACTTGTTCAGAACGAGAGAAAGCAGAGAGCCCCAGATTTTATGTTGTCCTGGAGAGCTTGCAGAGCACTGGGGAAAGGCAGGCAGAGAATTCCCTGCTAGGACCTTCTCTGTGCCTGGGAAGCAGAAGTGTTCACATTGCTTCGCAGAATCGCTTTTGTGCAGAAAACAGTAACACTTGTTCAGAACGAAAGAAAGCACAGAGCCCCAGATTCTATGTTGTCCTGGAGAGCTTGCAGAGCACTGGGGAAAGGCAGGCAGAGAATTCCCTGCTAGCACCTTCTCTGTGCCTGTTCACATTGCTTCGCAGAATCGCTTTTGTGCATAAAACAGTAACACTTGTTCAGCACGAAAGAAAGCACAGAGCCCCAGATTTGCTGTTGTCCTGGAGAGCTTGCAGAGCACTGGGGAAAGGCAGGCAGAGAATTCCCTGCTAGGACCTTCTCTGTGCCTGGGAAGCAGAAGTGTTCACATTGCTTCGCAGAATCGCTTTTGTGCAGAAAACAGTAACACTTGTTCAGAACGAAAGAAAGCACAGAGCCCCAGATTCTATGTTGTCCTGGAGAGCTTGCAGAGCACTGGGGAAAGGCAGGCAGAGAATTCCCTGCTAGCACCTTCTCTGTGCCTGTTCACATTGCTTCGCAGAATCGCTTTTGTGCAGAAAACAGTAACACTTGTTCAGAACGAGAGAAAGCAGAGAGCCCCAGATTTTATGTTGTCCTGGAGAGCTTGCAGAGCACTGGGGAAAGGCAGGCAGAGAATTCCCTGCTAGCACCTTCTCTGTGCCTGGGAAGCAGAAGTGTTCACATTGCTTCGCAGAATCGCTTTTGTGCAGAAAACAGTAACACTTGTTCAGAAGGAAAGAAAGCACAGAGCCCCAGATTTGCTGTTGTCCTGGAGAGCTTGCAGAGCACTGGGGAAAGGCAGGCAGAGAATTTCCTGCTAGCACCTTCTCTGTGCCTGGGAATCAGAAGTGTTCACATTGCTTCGCAGAATCGCTTTTGTGCAGAAAACAGTAACACTTGTTCAGAACGAAAGAAAGCACAGAGCCCCAGATTCTATGTTGTCCTGGAGAGCTTGCAGAGCACTGGGGAAAGGCAGGCAGAGAATTCCCTGCTAGCACCTTCTCTGTGCCTGTTCACATTGCTTCGCAGAATCGCTTTTGTGCAGAAAACAGTAACACTTGTTCAGAACGAGAGAAAGCAGAGAGCCCCAGATTTTATGTTGTCCTGGAGAGCTTGCAGAGCACTGGGGAAAGGCAGGCAGAGAATTCCCTGCTAGGACCTTCTCTGTGCCTGGGAAGCAGAAGTGTTCACATTGCTTCGCAGAATCGCTTTTGTGCAGAAAACAGTAACACTTGTTCAGAACGAAAGAAAGCACAGAGCCCCAGATTTGCTGTTGTCCTGGAGATCTTGCAGAGCACTGGGGAAAGGCAGGCAGGAATTCCCTGCTAGCACCTTCTCTGTGCCTGGGAAGGAGAAGTGTTCACATTGCTTCGCAGAATCGCTTTTGTGCAGAAAACACTAACACTTGTTCAGAACAAAAGAAAGCACAGAGCCCCAGATTCTATGTTGTCCTGGAGAGCTTGCAGAGCACTGGGGAAAGGCAGGCAGAGAATTTCCTGCTAGCACCTTCTCTGTGCCTGTTCACATTGCTTCGCAGAATCGCTTTTGTGCAGAAAACAGTAACACTTGTTCAGCACGAAAGAAAGCACAGAGCCCCAGATTTGCTGTTGTCCTGGAGAGCTTGCAGAGCACTGGGGAAAGGCAGGCAGAGAATTCCCTGCTAGCACCTTCTCTGTGCCTGTTCACATTGCTTCGCAGAATCGCTTTTGTGCAGAAAACAGTAACACTTGTTCAGCACGAAAGAAAGCACAGAGCCCCAGATTTGCTGTTGTCCTGGAGAGCTTGCAGAGCACTGGGGAAAGGCAGGCAGAGAATTCCCTGCTAGCACCTTCTCTGTGCCTGTTCACATTGCTTCGCAGAATCGCTTTTGTGCAGAAAACAGTAACACTTGTTCAGAACGAAAGAAAGCACAGAGCCCCAGATTTTATGTTGTCCTGGAGAGCTTGCAGAGCACTGGGGAAAGGCAGGCAGAGAATTCCCTGCTAGCACCTTCTCTGTGCCTGGGAAGCAGAAGTGTTCACATTGCTTCGCAGAATCGCTTTTGTGCAGAAAACAGTAACACTTGTTCAGCACGAAAGAAAGCACAGAGCCCCAGATTCTATGTTGTCCTGGAGAGCTTGCAGAGCACTGGGGAAAGGCAGGCAGAGAATTCCCTGCTAGCACCTTCTCTGTGCCTGGGAAGCAGAAGTGTTCACATTGCTTCGCAGAATCGCTTTTGTGCAGAAAACAGTAACACTTGTTCAGAACGAGAGAAAGCACAGAGCCCCAGATTTTACGTTGTCCTGGAGAGCTTGCAGAGCACTGGGGAAAGGCAGGCAGAGAATTCCCTGCTAGCACCTTCTCTGTGCCTGTTCACATTGCTTCGCAGAATCGCTTTTGTGCAGAAAACAGTAACACTTGTTCAGAACGAGAGAAAGCAGAGAGCCCCAGATTTTATGTTGTCCTGGAGAGCTTGCAGAGCACTGGGGAAAGGCAGGCAGAGAATTCCCTGCTAGCACCTTCTCTGTGCCTGGGAAGCAGAAGTGTTCACATTGCTTCGCAGAATCGCTTTTGTGCAGAAAACAGTAACACTTGTTCAGAAGGAAAGAAAGCACAGAGCCCCAGATTTGCTGTTGTCCTGGAGAGCTTGCAGAGCACTGGGGAAAGGCAGGCAGAGAATTTCCTGCTAGCACCTTCTCTGTGCCTGGGAATCAGAAGTGTTCACATTGCTTCGCAGAATCGCTTTTGTGCAGAAAACAGTAACACTTGTTCAGAACGAAAGAAAGCACAGAGCCCCAGATTCTATGTTGTCCTGGAGAGCTTGCAGAGCACTGGGGAAAGGCAGGCAGAGAATTCCCTGCTAGCACCTTCTCTGTGCCTGTTCACATTGCTTCGCAGAATCGCTTTTGTGCAGAAAACAGTAACACTTGTTCAGAACGAGAGAAAGCAGAGAGCCCCAGATTTTATGTTGTCCTGGAGAGCTTGCAGAGCACTGGGGAAAGGCAGGCAGAGAATTCCCTGCTAGGACCTTCTCTGTGCCTGGGAAGCAGAAGTGTTCACATTGCTTCGCAGAATCGCTTTTGTGCAGAAAACAGTAACACTTGTTCAGAACGAAAGAAAGCACAGAGCCCCAGATTCTATGTTGTCCTGGAGAGCTTGCAGAGCACTGGGGAAAGGCAGGCAGAGAATTCCCTGCTAGCACCTTCTCTGTGCCTGTTCACATTGCTTCGCAGAATCGCTTTTGTGCATAAAACAGTAACACTTGTTCAGCACGAAAGAAAGCACAGAGCCCCAGATTTGCTGTTGTCCTGGAGAGCTTGCAGAGCACTGGGGAAAGGCAGGCAGAGAATTCCCTGCTAGCACCTTCTCTGTGCCTGTTCACATTGCTTCGCAGAATCGCTTTTGTGCAGAAAACAGTAACACTTGTTCAGCACGAAAGAAAGCACAGAGCCCCAGATTTGCTGTTGTCCTGGAGAGCTTGCAGAGCACTGGGGAAAGGCAGGCAGAGAATTCCCTGCTAGCACCTTCTCTGTGCCTGTTCACATTGCTTCGCAGAATCGCTTTTGTGCAGAAAACAGTAACACTTGTTCAGAAGGAAAGAAAGCACAGAGCCCCAGATTTGCTGTTGTCCTGGAGAGCTTGCAGAGCACTGGGGAAAGGCAGGCAGAGAATTCCCTGCTAGCACCTTCTCTGTGCCTGTTCACATTGCTTCGCAGAATCGCTTTTGTGCAGAAAACAGTAACACTTGTTCAGAACGAGAGAAAGCAGAGAGCCCCAGATTTTATGTTGTCCTGGAGAGCTTGCAGAGCACTGGGGAAAGGCAGGCAGAGAATTCCCTGCTAGCACCTTCTCTGTGCCTGGGAAGCAGAAGTGTTCACATTGCTTCGCAGAATCGCTTTTGTGCAGAAAACACTAACACTTGTTCAGAACAAAAGAAAGCACAGAGCCCCAGATTCTATGTTGTCCTGGAGAGCTTGCAGAGCACTGGGGAAAGGCAGGCAGAGAATTCCCTGCTAGCACCTTCTCTGTGCCTGTTCACATTGCTTCGCAGAATCGCTTTTGTGCAGAAAACAGTAACACTTGTTCAGCACGAAAGAAAGCACAGAGCCCCAGATTTGCTGTTGTCCTGGAGAGCTTGCAGAGCACTGGGGAAAGGCAGGCAGAGAATTCCCTGCTAGCACCTTCTCTGTGCCCGGGAAGGAGAAGTGTTCACATTGCTTCGCAGAATCGCTTTTGTGCAGAAAACACTAACACTTGTTCAGAACAAAAGAAAGCACAGAGCCCCAGATTCTATGTTGTCCTGGAGAGCTTGCAGAGCACTGGGGAAAGGCAGGCAGAGAATTCCCTGCTAGCACCTTCTCTGTGCCTGTTCACATTGCTTCGCAGAATCGCTTTTGTGCAGAAAACAGTAACACTTGTTCAGCACGAAAGAAAGCACAGAGCCCCAGATTTGCTGTTGTCCTGGAGAGCTTGCAGAGCACTGGGGAAAGGCAGGCAGAGAATTCCCTGCTAGCACCTTCTCTGTGCCTGTTCACATTGCTTCGCAGAATCGCTTTTGTGCAGAAAACAGTAACACTTGTTCAGAACGAGAGAAAGCACAGAGCCCCAGATTTTACGTTGTCCTGGAGAGCTTGCAGAGCACTGGGGAAAGGCAGGCAGAGAATTCCCTGCTAGCACCTTCTCTGTGCCTGTTCACATTGCTTCGCAGAATCGCTTTTGTGCAGAAAACACTAACACTTGTTCAGAACGAAAGAAAGCACAGAGCCCCAGATTTTATGTTGTCCTGGAGAGCTTGCAGAGCACTGGGGAAAGGCAGGCAGAGAATTCCCTGCTAGCACCTTCTCTGTGCCTGGGAAGCAGAAGTGTTCACATTGCTTCGCAGAATCGCTTTTGTGCAGAAAACAGTAACACTTGTTCAGAACGAAAGAAAGCACAGAGCCCCAGATTTGCTGTTGTCCTGGAGAGCTTGCAGAGCACTGGGGAAAGGCAGGCAGAGAATTCCCTGCTAGCACCTTCTCTGTGCCTGTTCACATTGCTTCGCAGAATCGCTTTTGTGCAGAAAACAGTAACACTTGTTCAGCACGAAAGAAAGCACAGAGCCCCAGACTTTATGTTGTCCTGGAGAGCTTGCAGAGCACTGGGGAAAGGCAGGCAGAGAATTCCCTGCTAGCACCTTCTCTGTGCCTGGGAAGCAGAAGTGTTCACATTGCTTCGCAGAATCGCTTTTGTGCAGAAAACAGTAACACTTGTTCAGAACAAAAGAAAGCACAGAGCCCCAGATTCTATGTTGTCCTGGAGAGCTTTCAGAGCACAGGGGAAAGGCAGGCAGAGAATTCCCTGCTAGCACCTTCTTTGTGCCTGTTCACATTGCTTCGTAGAATCGCTTTTGTGCAGAAAACAGTAACACTTGTTCAGAAGGAAAGAAAGCACAGAGCCCCAGATTCTATGTTGTCCTGGAGAGCTTGCAGAGCACTGGGGAAAGGCAGGCAGAGAATTCCCTGCTAGCACCTTCTCTGTGCCTGTTCACATTGCTTCGCAGAATCGCTTTTGTGCAGAAAACAGTAACACTTGTTCAGAACGAAAGAAAGCACAGAGCCCCAGATTCTATGTTGTCCTGGAGATCTTGCAGAGCACTGGGGAAAGGCAGGCAGGAATTCCCTGCTAGCACCTTCTCTGTGCCTGGGAAGGAGAAGTGTTCACATTGCTTCGCAGAATCGCTTTTGTGCAGAAAACACTAACACTTGTTCAGAACAAAAGAAAGCACAGAGCCCCAGATTCTATGTTGTCCTGGAGAGCTTGCAGAGCACTGGGGAAAGGCAGGCAGAGAATTCCCTGCTAGCACCTTCTCTGTGCCTGTTCACATTGCTTCGCAGAATCGCTTTTGTGCAGAAAACAGTAACACTTGTTCAGCACGAAAGAAAGCACAGAGCCCCAGATTTGCTGTTGTCCTGGAGAGCTTGCAGAGCACTGGGGAAAGGCAGGCAGAGAATTCCCTGCTAGCACCTTCTCTGTGCCTGTTCACATTGCTTCGCAGAATCGCTTTTGTGCAGAAAACAGTAACACTTGTTCAGCACGAAAGAAAGCACAGAGCCCCAGATTTGCTGTTGTCCTGGAGAGCTTGCAGAGCACTGGGGAAAGGCAGGCAGAGAATTCCCTGCTAGCACCTTCTCTGTGCCTGGGAAGCAGAAGTCTTCACATTGCTTCGCAGAATCGCTTTTGTGCAGAAAACAGTAACACTTGTTCAGAACGAGAGAAAGCACAGAGCCCCAGATTTTACGTTGTCCTGGAGAGCTTGCAGAGCACTGGGGAAAGGCAGGCAGAGAATTCCCTGCTAGCACCTTCTCTGTGCCTGTTCACATTGCTTCGCAGAATCGCTTTTGTGCAGAAAACAGTAACACTTGTTCAGAACGAGAGAAAGCAGAGAGCCCCAGATTTTATGTTGTCCTGGAGAGCTTGCAGAGCACTGGGGAAAGGCAGGCAGAGAATTCCCTGCTAGGACCTTCTCTGTGCCTGGGAAGCAGAAGTGTTCACATTGCTTCGCAGAATCGCTTTTGTGCAGAAAACAGTAACACTTGTTCAGAACGAAAGAAAGCACAGAGCCCCAGATTCTATGTTGTCCTGGAGAGCTTGCAGAGCACTGGGGAAAGGCAGGCAGAGAATTCCCTGCTAGCACCTTCTCTGTGCCTGTTCACATTGCTTCGCAGAATCGCTTTTGTGCAGAAAACAGTAACACTTGTTCAGCACGAAAGAAAGCACAGAGCCCCAGATTTGCTGTTGTCCTGGAGAGCTTGCAGAGCACTGGGGAAAGGCAGGCAGAGAATTCCCTGCTAGCACCTTCTCTGTGCCTGGGAAGCAGAAGTGTTCACATTGCTTCGCAGAATCGCTTTTGTGCAGAAAACACTAACACTTGTTCAGAACAAAAGAAAGCACAGAGCCCCAGATTCTATGTTGTCCTGGAGAGCTTGCAGAGCACTGGGGAAAGGCAGGCAGAGAATTCCCTGCTAGCACCTTCTCTGTGCCTGTTCACATTGCTTCGCAGAATCGCTTTTGTGCAGAAAACAGTAACACTTGTTCAGCACGAAAGAAAGCACAGAGCCCCAGATTTGCTGTTGTCCTGGAGAGCTTGCAGAGCACTGGGGAAAGGCAGGCAGAGAATTCCCTGCTAGCACCTTCTCTGTGCCCGGGAAGGAGAAGTGTTCACATTGCTTCGCAGAATCGCTTTTGTGCAGAAAACACTAACACTTGTTCAGAACAAAAGAAAGCACAGAGCCCCAGATTCTATGTTGTCCTGGAGAGCTTGCAGAGCACTGGGGAAAGGCAGGCAGAGAATTCCCTGCTAGCACCTTCTCTGTGCCTGTTCACATTGCTTCGCAGAATCGCTTTTGTGCAGAAAACAGTAACACTTGTTCAGCACGAAAGAAAGCACAGAGCCCCAGATTTGCTGTTGTCCTGGAGAGCTTGCAGAGCACTGGGGAAAGGCAGGCAGAGAATTCCCTGCTAGCACCTTCTCTGTGCCTGGGAAGCAGAAGTGTTCACATTGCTTCGCAGAATCGCTTTTGTGCAGAAAACAGTAACACTTGTTCAGAACAAAAGAAAGCACAGAGCCCCAGATTCTATGTTGTCCTGGAGAGCTTGCAGAGCACTGGGGAAAGGCAGGCAGAGAATTTCCTGCTAGCACCTTCTCTGTGCCTGGGAATCAGAAGTGTTCACATTGCTTCGCAGAATCGCTTTTGTGCAGAAAACAGTAACACTTGTTCAGAACGAAAGAAAGCACAGAGCCCCAGATTCTATGTTGTCCTGGAGAGCTTGCAGAGCACTGGGGAAAGGCAGACAGAGAATTCCCTGCTAGCACCTTCTCTGTGCCTGGGAAGCAGAAGTGTTCACATTGCTTCGCAGAATCGCTTTTGTGCAGAAAACAGTAACACTTGTTCAGAACAAAAGAAAGCACAGAGCTCCAGATTCTATGTTGTCCTGGAGAGCTTTCAGAGCACAGGGGAAAGGCAGGCAGAGAATTCCCTGCTAGCACCTTCTTTGTGCCTGTTCACATTGCTTCGTAGAATCGCTTTTGTGCAGAAAACAGTAACACTTGTTCAGAACGAAAGAAAGCACAGAGCCCCAGATTCTATGTTGTCCTGGAGAGCTTGCAGAGCACTGGGGAAAGGCAGGCAGAGAATTCCCTGCTAGCACCTTCTCTGTGCCTGTTCACATTGCTTCGCAGAATCGCTTTTGTGCAGAAAACAGTAACACTTGTTCAGAACGAAAGAAAGCACAGAGCCCCAGATTCTATGTTGTCCTGGAGATCTTGCAGAGCACTGGGGAAAGGCAGGCAGGAATTCCCTGCTAGCACCTTCTCTGTGCCTGGGAAGGAGAAGTGTTCACATTGCTTCGCAGAATCGCTTTTGTGCAGAAAACACTAACACTTGTTCAGAACAAAAGAAAGCACAGAGCCCCAGATTCTATGTTGTCCTGGAGAGCTTGCAGAGCACTGGGGAAAGGCAGGCAGAGAATTCCCTGCTAGCACCTTCTCTGTGCCTGTTCACATTGCTTCGCAGAATCGCTTTTGTGCAGAAAACAGTAACACTTGTTCAGAACGAAAGAAAGCACAGAGCCCCAGATTCTATGTTGTCCTGGAGAGCTTGCAGAGCACTGGGGAAAGGCAGGCAGAGAATTCCCTGCTAGCACCTTCTCTGTGCCTGTTCACATTGCTTCGCAGAATCGCTTTTGTGCAGAAAACAGTAACACTTGTTCAGAACGAGAGAAAGCACAGAGCCCCAGATTTTACGTTGTCCTGGAGAGCTTGCAGAGCACTGGGGAAAGGCAGGCAGAGAATTCCCTGCTAGCACCTTCTCTGTGCCTGTTCACATTGCTTCGCAGAATCGCTTTTGTGCAGAAAACACTAACACTTGTTCAGAACGAAAGAAAGCACAGAGCCCCAGATTTTATGTTGTCCTGGAGAGCTTGCAGAGCACTGGGGAAAGGCAGGCAGAGAATTCCCTGCTAGCACCTTCTCTGTGCCTGGGAAGCAGAAGTGTTCACATTGCTTCGCAGAATCGCTTTTGTGCAGAAAACAGTAACACTTGTTCAGAACGAAAGAAAGCACAGAGCCCCAGATTCTATGTTGTCCTGGAGAGCTTGCAGAGCACTGGGGAAAGGCAGGCAGAGAACTCCCTGCTAGCACCTTCTCTGTGCCTGTTCACATTGCTTCGCAGAATCGCTTTTGTGCAGAAAACACTAACACTTGTTCAGCACGAAAGAAAGCACAGAGCCCCAGATTTGCTGTTGTCCTGGAGAGCTTGCAGAGCACTGGGGAAAGGCAGGCAGAGAATTCCCTGCTAGCACCTTCTCTGTGCCTGGGAAGCAGAAGTGTTCACATTGCTTCGCAGAATCGCTTTTGTGCAGAAAACAGTAACACTTGTTCAGAACGAAAGAAAGCACAGAGCCCCAGATTCTATGTTGTCCTGGAGATCTTGCAGAGCACTGGGGAAAGGCAGGCAGGAATTCCCTGCTAGCACCTTCTCTGTGCCTGGGAAGGAGAAGTGTTCACATTGCTTCGCAGAATCGCTTTTGTGCAGAAAACACTAACACTTGTTCAGAACAAAAGAAAGCACAGAGCCCCAGATTCTATGTTGTCCTGGAGAGCTTGCAGAGCACTGGGGAAAGGCAGGCAGAGAATTCCCTGCTAGCACCTTCTCTGTGCCTGTTCACATTGCTTCGCAGAATCGCTTTTGTGCAGAAAACAGTAACACTTGTTCAGCACGAAAGAAAGCACAGAGCCCCAGATTTGCTGTTGTCCTGGAGAGCTTGCAGAGCACTGGGGAAAGGCAGGCAGAGAATTCCCTGCTAGCACCTTCTCTGTGCCTGTTCACATTGCTTCGCAGAATCGCTTTTGTGCAGAAAACAGTAACACTTGTTCAGCACGAAAGAAAGCACAGAGCCCCAGATTTGCTGTTGTCCTGGAGAGCTTGCAGAGCACTGGGGAAAGGCAGGCAGAGAATTCCCTGCTAGCACCTTCTCTGTGCCTGGGAAGCAGAAGTCTTCACATTGCTTCGCAGAATCGCTTTTGTGCAGAAAACAGTAACACTTGTTCAGAACGAGAGAAAGCACAGAGCCCCAGATTTTACGTTGTCCTGGAGAGCTTGCAGAGCACTGGGGAAAGGCAGGCAGAGAATTCCCTGCTAGCACCTTCTCTGTGCCTGTTCACATTGCTTCGCAGAATCGCTTTTGTGCAGAAAACAGTAACACTTGTTCAGAACGAGAGAAAGCAGAGAGCCCCAGATTTTATGTTGTCCTGGAGAGCTTGCAGAGCACTGGGGAAAGGCAGGCAGAGAATTCCCTGCTAGGACCTTCTCTGTGCCTGGGAAGCAGAAGTGTTCACATTGCTTCGCAGAATCGCTTTTGTGCAGAAAACAGTAACACTTGTTCAGAACGAAAGAAAGCACAGAGCCCCAGATTCTATGTTGTCCTGGAGAGCTTGCAGAGCACTGGGGAAAGGCAGGCAGAGAATTCCCTGCTAGCACCTTCTCTGTGCCTGTTCACATTGCTTCGCAGAATCGCTTTTGTGCAGAAAACAGTAACACTTGTTCAGCACGAAAGAAAGCACAGAGCCCCAGATTTGCTGTTGTCCTGGAGAGCTTGCAGAGCACTGGGGAAAGGCAGGCAGAGAATTCCCTGCTAGCACCTTCTCTGTGCCTGGGAAGCAGAAGTGTTCACATTGCTTCGCAGAATCGCTTTTGTGCAGAAAACACTAACACTTGTTCAGAACAAAAGAAAGCACAGAGCCCCAGATTCTATGTTGTCCTGGAGAGCTTGCAGAGCACTGGGGAAAGGCAGGCAGAGAATTCCCTGCTAGCACCTTCTCTGTGCCTGTTCACATTGCTTCGCAGAATCGCTTTTGTGCAGAAAACAGTAACACTTGTTCAGCACGAAAGAAAGCACAGAGCCCCAGATTTGCTGTTGTCCTGGAGAGCTTGCAGAGCACTGGGGAAAGGCAGGCAGAGAATTCCCTGCTAGCACCTTCTCTGTGCCCGGGAAGGAGAAGTGTTCACATTGCTTCGCAGAATCGCTTTTGTGCAGAAAACACTAACACTTGTTCAGAACAAAAGAAAGCACAGAGCCCCAGATTCTATGTTGTCCTGGAGAGCTTGCAGAGCACTGGGGAAAGGCAGGCAGAGAATTCCCTGCTAGCACCTTCTCTGTGCCTGTTCACATTGCTTCGCAGAATCGCTTTTGTGCAGAAAACAGTAACACTTGTTCAGCACGAAAGAAAGCACAGAGCCCCAGATTTGCTGTTGTCCTGGAGAGCTTGCAGAGCACTGGGGAAAGGCAGGCAGAGAATTCCCTGCTAGCACCTTCTCTGTGCCTGGGAAGCAGAAGTGTTCACATTGCTTCGCAGAATCGCTTTTGTGCAGAAAACAGTAACACTTGTTCAGAACAAAAGAAAGCACAGAGCCCCAGATTCTATGTTGTCCTGGAGAGCTTGCAGAGCACTGGGGAAAGGCAGGCAGAGAATTTCCTGCTAGCACCTTCTCTGTGCCTGGGAATCAGAAGTGTTCACATTGCTTCGCAGAATCGCTTTTGTGCAGAAAACAGTAACACTTGTTCAGAACGAAAGAAAGCACAGAGCCCCAGATTCTATGTTGTCCTGGAGAGCTTGCAGAGCACTGGGGAAAGGCAGACAGAGAATTCCCTGCTAGCACCTTCTCTGTGCCTGGGAAGCAGAAGTGTTCACATTGCTTCGCAGAATCGCTTTTGTGCAGAAAACAGTAACACTTGTTCAGAACAAAAGAAAGCACAGAGCCCCAGATTCTATGTTGTCCTGGAGAGCTTTCAGAGCACAGGGGAAAGGCAGGCAGAGAATTCCCTGCTAGCACCTTCTTTGTGCCTGTTCACATTGCTTCGTAGAATCGCTTTTGTGCAGAAAACAGTAACACTTGTTCAGAACGAAAGAAAGCACAGAGCCCCAGATTCTATGTTGTCCTGGAGAGCTTGCAGAGCACTGGGGAAAGGCAGGCAGAGAATTCCCTGCTAGCACCTTCTCTGTGCCTGTTCACATTGCTTCGCAGAATCGCTTTTGTGCAGAAAACAGTAACACTTGTTCAGAACGAAAGAAAGCACAGAGCCCCAGATTCTATGTTGTCCTGGAGATCTTGCAGAGCACTGGGGAAAGGCAGGCAGGAATTCCCTGCTAGCACCTTCTCTGTGCCTGGGAAGGAGAAGTGTTCACATTGCTTCGCAGAATCGCTTTTGTGCAGAAAACACTAACACTTGTTCAGAACAAAAGAAAGCACAGAGCCCCAGATTCTATGTTGTCCTGGAGAGCTTGCAGAGCACTGGGGAAAGGCAGGCAGAGAATTCCCTGCTAGCACCTTCTCTGTGCCTGTTCACATTGCTTCGCAGAATCGCTTTTGTGCAGAAAACAGTAACACTTGTTCAGCACGAAAGAAAGCACAGAGCCCCAGATTTGCTGTTGTCCTGGAGAGCTTGCAGAGCACTGGGGAAAGGCAGGCAGAGAATTCCCTGCTAGCACCTTCTCTGTGCCTGGGAAGCAGAAGTCTTCACATTGCTTCGCAGAATCGCTTTTGTGCAGAAAACAGTAACACTTGTTCAGAACGAGAGAAAGCACAGAGCCCCAGATTTTACGTTGTCCTGGAGAGCTTGCAGAGCACTGGGGAAAGGCAGGCAGAGAATTCCCTGCTAGCACCTTCTCTGTGCCTGTTCACATTGCTTCGCAGAATCGCTTTTGTGCAGAAAACACTAACACTTGTTCAGAACGAAAGAAAGCACAGAGCCCCAGATTTTATGTTGTCCTGGAGAGCTTGCAGAGCACTGGGGAAAGGCAGGCAGAGAATTCCCTGCTAGCACCTTCTCTGTGCCTGGGAAGCAGAAGTGTTCACATTGCTTCGCAGAATCGCTTTTGTGCAGAAAACAGTAACACTTGTTCAGAACGAAAGAAAGCACAGAGCCCCAGATTCTATGTTGTCCTGGAGAGCTTGCAGAGCACTGGGGAAAGGCAGGCAGAGAATTCCCTGCTAGCACCTTCTCTGTGCCTGTTCACATTGCTTCGCAGAATCGCTTTTGTGCAGAAAACACTAACACTTGTTCAGCACGAAAGAAAGCACAGAGCCCCAGACTTTATGTTGTCCTGGAGAGCTTGCAGAGCACTGGGGAAAGGCAGGCAGAGAATTCCCTGCTAGCACCTTCTCTGTGCCTGGGAAGCAGAAGTGTTCACATTGCTTCGCAGAATCGCTTTTGTGCAGAAAACAGTAACACTTGTTCAGAACAAAAGAAAGCACAGAGCCCCAGATTCTATGTTGTCCTGGAGAGCTTGCAGAGCACTGGGGAAAGGCAGGCAGAGAATTTCCTGCTAGCACCTTCTCTGTGCCTGGGAATCAGAAGTGTTCACATTGCTTCGCAGAATCGCTTTTGTGCAGAAAACAGTAACACTTGTTCAGAACGAAAGAAAGCACAGAGCCCCAGATTCTATGTTGTCCTGGAGAGCTTGCAGAGCACTGGGGAAAGGCAGACAGAGAATTCCCTGCTAGCACCTTCTCTGTGCCTGGGAAGCAGAAGTGTTCACATTGCTTCGCAGAATCGCTTTTGTGCAGAAAACAGTAACACTTGTTCAGAACAAAAGAAAGCACAGAGCCCCAGATTCTATGTTGTCCTGGAGAGCTTTCAGAGCACAGGGGAAAGGCAGGCAGAGAATTCCCTGCTAGCACCTTCTTTGTGCCTGTTCACATTGCTTCGTAGAATCGCTTTTGTGCAGAAAACAGTAACACTTGTTCAGAACGAAAGAAAGCACAGAGCCCCAGATTCTATGTTGTCCTGGAGAGCTTGCAGAGCACTGGGGAAAGGCAGGCAGAGAATTCCCTGCTAGCACCTTCTCTGTGCCTGTTCACATTGCTTCGCAGAATCGCTTTTGTGCAGAAAACAGTAACACTTGTTCAGAACGAAAGAAAGCACAGAGCCCCAGATTCTATGTTGTCCTGGAGATCTTGCAGAGCACTGGGGAAAGGCAGGCAGGAATTCCCTGCTAGCACCTTCTCTGTGCCTGGGAAGGAGAAGTGTTCACATTGCTTCGCAGAATCGCTTTTGTGCAGAAAACACTAACACTTGTTCAGAACAAAAGAAAGCACAGAGCCCCAGATTCTATGTTGTCCTGGAGAGCTTGCAGAGCACTGGGGAAAGGCAGGCAGAGAATTCCCTGCTAGCACCTTCTCTGTGCCTGTTCACATTGCTTCGCAGAATCGCTTTTGTGCAGAAAACAGTAACACTTGTTCAGCACGAAAGAAAGCACAGAGCCCCAGATTTGCTGTTGTCCTGGAGAGCTTGCAGAGCACTGGGGAAAGGCAGGCAGAGAATTCCCTGCTAGCACCTTCTCTGTGCCTGTTCACATTGCTTCGCAGAATCGCTTTTGTGCAGAAAACAGTAACACTTGTTCAGCACGAAAGAAAGCACAGAGCCCCAGATTTGCTGTTGTCCTGGAGAGCTTGCAGAGCACTGGGGAAAGGCAGGCAGAGAATTCCCTGCTAGCACCTTCTCTGTGCCTGGGAAGCAGAAGTCTTCACATTGCTTCGCAGAATCGCTTTTGTGCAGAAAACAGTAACACTTGTTCAGAACGAGAGAAAGCACAGAGCCCCAGATTTTACGTTGTCCTGGAGAGCTTGCAGAGCACTGGGGAAAGGCAGGCAGAGAATTCCCTGCTAGCACCTTCTCTGTGCCTGTTCACATTGCTTCGCAGAATCGCTTTTGTGCAGAAAACAGTAACACTTGTTCAGAACGAGAGAAAGCACAGAGCCCCAGATTTTATGTTGTCCTGGAGAGCTTGCAGAGCACTGGGGAAAGGCAGGCAGAGAATTCCCTGCTAGGACCTTCTCTGTGCCTGGGAAGCAGAAGTGTTCACATTGCTTCGCAGAATCGCTTTTGTGCAGAAAACAGTAACACTTGTTCAGAACGAAAGAAAGCACAGAGCCCCAGATTCTATGTTGTCCTGGAGAGCTTGCAGAGCACTGGGGAAAGGCAGGCAGAGAATTCCCTGCTAGCACCTTCTCTGTGCCTGGGAAGCAGAAGTGTTCACATTGCTTCGCAGAATCGCTTTTGTGCAGAAAACAGTAACACTTGTTCAGAAGGAAAGAAAGCACAGAGCCCCAGATTTGCTGTTGTCCTGGAGAGCTTGCAGAGCACTGGGGAAAGGCAGGCAGAGAATTCCCTGCTAGCACCTTCTCTGTGCCTGGGAAGCAGAAGTGTTCACATTGCTTCGCAGAATCGCTTTTGTGCAGAAAACAGTAACACTTGTTCAGAAGGAAAGAAAGCACAGAGCCCCAGATTTGCTGTTGTCCTGGAGAGCTTGCAGAGCACTGGGGAAAGGCAGGCAGAGAATTTCCTGCTAGCACCTTCTCTGTGCCTGGGAATCAGAAGTGTTCACATTGCTTCGCAGAATCGCTTTTGTGCAGAAAACAGTAACACTTGTTCAGAAGGAAAGAAAGCACAGAGCCCCAGATTCTATGTTGTCCTGGAGAGCTTGCAGAGCACTGGGGAAAGGCAGGCAGAGAATTCCCTGCTAGCACCTTCTCTGTGCCTGGGAAGCAGAAGTGTTCACATTGCTTCGCAGAATCGCTTTTGTGCAGAAAACAGTAACACTTGTTCAGAACGAAAGAAAGCACAGAGCCCCAGATTTGCTGTTGTCCTGGAGAGCTTGCAGAGCACTGGGGAAAGGCAGGCAGAGAATTCCCTGCTAGCACCTTCTCTGTGCCCGGGAAGGAAAAATGTTCACATTGTTGCGCAGAGTCGCGTTTCTGTTGAGGACACTAACACTTGTTCAGGTCGGTAGAAAGCACAGAGCCCCAGATTTGCTGTTGCCCTGGAGAGCTTGTAGAGCACTGGGGAAATGTTAGGGAGAGAATTTCCTGCTGGCAACTTTTGGTGATTTGCCCTTGGCTAAATATCAGGTACCCACGAGGTCACTCTTTGACTTTGCCCCCCCCTTCACCCTTTTTTTACTGAACAGGGCAAGAGGGGAGAGGAAATATGATAGGAAAAAATATCAACCATATTGTGTAAAACAAATGCAGTTTTAATATAAGCAAAGTGAAACAATTTTCCGTGCGCGTATGCAAAATATACAAAACTGATTTTTTTCCCTGCTTCTCATGAACTGGCGATGTCTGGCCTTGTCAGGAAGCAGGGCTCCAATACGCGTGGAGGTTGCCTTGGAGGGCCAAGGGTGACCCCACCCCCTTCCTCCTTTTTCCCAGATTTATACTTGAGCATATTTCATATGGTATGGTCTTATCTCCTCCCACAGTATGAAGGGGTTTTGGTTGGGCAGGACCAGGACGGTTAACCGATCCTCTTGTGTTAATTAGCCGAGTGGCTTCTGCTAAATTTATATCCCAGTGCTTCCATTCCCCATTGTCCAATGGTCTCAACATAGTCTTCAACAGTCCGTTGTATCTTTCAGTCTTTCCAGACACTTGTGGGTAAGAAGGGATGTTATACACCCACTCAATGCCATGTTTCTTTGCCCAGGATTTTATAAGATTATTTCAAAAATGAGTCCCTTTGTCTGATTTGATTCTTTCAGGAGTACCATGTCACCATAAAATTTGCCTTTCAAGACCTAAGATGGTATTTTCAACAGTGCCATGATTTACAGGGTATATTTCAAGCCAACCAGTAGTTGCTTCCACCGTGGTGGGTATGTAGCGCTTGTCTTGGCGTGTTCATGGCAGTGGTCCAATATAGTCAATTTGCCAGAGCTCACCATATCGAAAACTCAGCCATCGCCCTCTGTTCCAGGGATAATTTACTCGTGTGGCTCGCTTGATTGCAGCGCATGTTTCACATTCATTAGTGACCTGTGAGATGGCCTCCATGGTCAGGTCCACCCCTCGATCACGAGCCCATCTGTATGTTGCATCTCTCCTGAGATGCCCGGATGTTTCATGGGTCCATTGAGCTACAAATAGCTCACCCTTGCGCTCCCAGTCCAGGTCCAGACGAGCTACTTCAATTTTGGCAGCCTTGTCTACTTGCTCATTGTTTTGATGTTCTTCGGTGGCACGGCTTTTGGGCACGTGAGCATCTACATGATGTACCTTTAGAGCCACGTTTTCCACTCGGGCAGCGATGTCCTTGCACAATGCAGCAGCCCAGATGGGTTTACCTCTGCGCTGCCAATTGGTCTTCTTCCACTCCTGTAGCCACCCCCACAGGGTGTTAGCCACCATCCAGGAGTCAGTGTAGAGATACAGTACTGGCCACTTTTCTCGTTCTGCAATCTTTAGGGCTAGTTGGATCACTTTTACTTCTGCAAACTGATTTGACTCACCCTCTCCTTCAGTGGCCTCAGTGACTTGTCTTGTGAGACTCCACACAGCAGCTTTCCACTTCTGATGGTTTCCTACCACATGACAGGATCCATCAGTAAACAGAGCATACCGCCTTTCATCTTCTGGTAACTTGTTATATGGCGCTGCCTCTTGGGCACAAGCCACCTCCTCAGGCAGTGCTCCAGAATCTCTACCTTCTGGTCTGTTGGGGTCACCATTAGCTGGGGTCCTTGTTTCTCCGTGCGGGAACAGGAACGACATGACACCAATATGATGATCAGATCGTCCAACTATTTCCCAATCCTGGTTACATTTATATTCTACTAAGTTCCGTACACGCGCTCATCTATCTTCTAATAGGCTACAGGTTATCTGCACGCGCTGTTCATGCGCCTCTACAAACATTTACATTGGTTAATTGCAATTAGTACGTAAAGCCCAAAACTTGCCAAAAACTCCCTTATCTCATACCCTGTTTTGCTCAGACTTGTGTGCTTTTGTTGACCACAGATGTTTCTCACTTATCTGCTATCTTGTGTGTTTTTGCCAGCCTTATTTTGCTGGCCTTGTCTTCGTCCTTGCATTCTTCTGCCTGTACTAACTTCCCTCCAGCGCGGCCCAGACTCCTACACTGGCCAGTCCATGATCTCTTCCAGGATCCCTGGACAGATGGGTTTTCCCAGTCAAGCTTGTTGTGTGATTAACGCTACCCATTTCCTCCAGGTAACACTTGTTGCATGGTACGTAGAAAGGATGTTTCCCTTGAACATCCAATGTAACACAAGAAATCGCGATGTCAAGAGGACCTGTGCTTCTGTACCAACAACTTCTGAAGCAGCTCGAATCCCCTCATACGTTGCTAGTATCTCCTTTTCAGTCGGAGTGTAGTGGGCTTCTGATCCTCGATATCCCCAGCTCCAAAATCCTAATGGTCGACCTCGAGTTTCACCTGGTATCTTCTGCCAGAGGCTCCATGTGAGGCCATGCTCCCCAGTCCATGTGTAAAGTACATTTTGCACAGCTGGCCCTGTCCGAATAGGCCCAAGAGCTACCGCCCGAGCTATCTCCTGTTTGATGTGCTCAAAGGCTTGTTGTTGCTCAAGACCCCACTCAAAATTGTTCTTCTTTCAGGTTATTTGATAGAGAGGGCTCACCAGCTGACTGTAACCTGGAATATGCATCCTCCAAAATCCCACAAGTCCTAAGAAAGCTTGTGTTTCCTTCTGTAGGTTGGTGGAGACATAGTTGCTACCTTGTTGACAACATCCATAGGCACATGATGGCGTCCATCTTGCCATTTTATTCCCAAGAACTGAATCTCTTGTGCTGGTCCCTTGACCTTGCTTTTCTTTATGGCAAACCCAGCTCTCAGTAGAATTGAGAAATTACTCTTTGTCCTTTCTTGAACACTTCTTCTGCCTTGTTGCCCCACACAATGATGTCATCGATGTATTGTAGATGTTCAGGGGCATCACCCTTTTCCAGTGAAGTTTGAATTAGTCCATGACAAATAGTGGGGCTGTGCTTCCACCCCTGTGGCAGTCGATTCCAGGTATACTGGACACCCCTCCACGTGAAACCAAATTGTGGCCTGCACTCTTCTGCCAAAGGAATAGAAAAGAATGCATTGGCAATGTCAATTGTGGCATACCACTTGGCTGCCTTTGACTCCAGTTCATATTGGAGCTCTAACATATCTGGTACAGCCGCACTCAGTGGTGGCGTCACTTCATTCAGGCCACGATAGTCTACTGTTAACCTCCACCCTCTGTCAGACTTTCGTACTGGCCATACTGGGCTATTAAAAGGCGAATGTGTCTTAATGATGACACCTTGGCTCTCCAGTTGATGAATCAGGTCTTGGATGGGAGCCAGAGAGTCTCGGTTTGTGCGGTACTGCCATGGGTGCACGGTCCTCGTAGCAATTGGCACCTGTTGTTCTTCAACTTGCAACAGTCCTACAACAAAAGGATCTTCTGAGAGGCCAGGCAGATTAGACAACTGTTTGACCTTCTCTGTGTTCACACTGGCCACACCAAAAGCCCATCGGTATCCTTTTGGGTCTTTGAAGTACCCCCTCTTGAGGTAGTCAATGCCCAAATACAAGGGGCTTCTGGGCCAGTTACAATGGGATGTTTTTTCCACTTGTCCCCGGTCAAGCTAATCTCAGCCTCCAGTACTGACAGTTCTTGACATCCCCCTGTCACTCCTGAGATCCACATAGGTTCTACTGCTCTATAACTTGATGGCATTAATGTACACTGTGCCCCGGTGTTGATTAAAGCCTGGTACTTCTGTGGATTTGATGTGCCAGGCCATCGAATCCACACTGTCCGATACAGCCGATCAGCCCTTTCCTCCTCCTGGCTGGAGGCAGGGGCCCTCTATTCCTGTTCTTGGTCGGAGTATTCACTGTCTGACCCTTGCCGTGCCAGGCCAGAGATTCCTTCATCAGGGTCAAGGGAGGTGATCTCAGTCTTCCTGTATCTGGGATATCGCTGATTACTTTCTTGTGGTTTCACACCAGCTACTTTAACAACCTTCTTGGATGTCTTCTTCTTGGCAGGGCTCTTTCCTTGCAATTCACGTACACGAGCTTCCAACTTGAAGGTGGGTTGACCATCCCACTTCCTCATGTCCTCCCCCTGGTCACGCAGGAAGAACCAAAGCTCGCCATGTGTCATGCGCCTAGATTTCCCTTTCCCTCTGACTGAGGTGAAAGAGAACTGATTTCTTGGGGTGCTCCTGACATCCAGGGCACTCGCCCGTAGAGATGAGGAGGTACCAAGACTCTCTTCAAAATTCTGAAGTCAGGAAGAGACTGCCTCCACAGTTGGTATACATCTTAGCCCTTCTCCTGCATCCATTTCTGGATAGTACATCGCAGCCAAGCTGGCAGAATACGAGGATGGCGCACCTTTAATCACCTTCCTCCACATGACCTGTGTGCACAGGACATCCTCTGGGTTTTTAGGGGCTTCATCATTATCTGGATCACCATAGATGACTTCCAGAACTGCAAATTCTCTCAGGTACTAGACACCTTCCTCTGCAGTAGTCCACTTCCCTGGGGAGTTGTCCATAAGATCTTCCTTGAAGGGATATCTTGCTTTAACACTTGAAAGGAGCCGTCTCCACAGACTGCAAATTGCTGTCTCTTTTCCAATTTCCCTTTCAATTCCTCGATTTCTAGCAAGGGAACCCAGCAGTTGGGCTTCCTTACCTTCCAGTTGTTGAGCATCAGCCCCATTATCCCAGCACCGAAGCAGCCAGGCAGCAATCCGCTCACCTGGCTGGCGGCGATAGTCTTTACGCAGATCTCGCAGTTCTGATGACGTCAGGGAACGGGTAGTTTCCCTCTCCTGTTTGAGTTCTGTTATTCCCTCTTCCAATCCCTTTGCTGAAGGACCGGCTTCTTTCTCTTCTTTCTCCTCCCTTATTAATCAAGGGTATGGGACTGTTGTTCTCCTTGTCCACTGTTTCTTTTTTACTACTGGGGCAATCTCTGCTGTTGTTGTTTTTGTTTGAGTTCCCATCTCCACCACAGTCCTTTGAGAGCACTGAACTGCAGCTCGATAAGCACAGGCCACGCACCGGTACAATGCTAGGAGTTGCTGATTTTCACTGGGTGAACTGCTAAGGCTTGGACAACAGGCCCAAGCCAGAGTTGACCTATAGATGAATCCTGTATATTTTATATCTGATAACCATTGTGCTAGTAGGTATTGTACTAAGTTATAACAACCGACTTATGCTGGTGTAAAAAGTGCTAAAGCATTGAAATACTGCTGCCTGAACAACAGGCCCCAAGCTGAAGCTGTTAACTTAGCATGTAGTCATTAATAAAATATGTAAACTCGTTAGTGAAAGACAAAATATAATCAGTAGTGAGGAGAGAATGTATTCAACTTTCATTTTGCAGCCTTCTTCAAGGCTGAGAACCTAAGTATTTGGTCTTGTTAGAAACTCCCTTGGTTCCCCCCCCGAGCCCTGGCCAAGCTTTGGGTGGAATCCAACAGGAGAATGAAACCAGATATTTTCCGCTCAAAACAAAGGTGCCAGCTATTCTGGCTTGTCGATCTCTGGTATATAAGGCCAGGCCCGTTTGCAGCGACTTTGGATGCCTCACCTATGGGTGGACACATCGCGTAGGATTTCCCATTTGCCAGGACAGGCTCAACAAATCCTCGCTGTAACCGGGGCTGCCCAGCATCTGTGGGTCTGGATGATGATGATAATATATGCAAGTGGTGATATATTTCTCTTAATTACTATTCTCTCTCTCTCGTATAGTAATGATTTGATGCATTACCCTGTATTTTCCTGTTTGTTGCTTTAAGTGCGCTATTCTGCCTTTTCTTACTGCACGTTTTCTGTATTACTCTGTTATATTATTTGGTTATCACTAGTAAAGTATGCCTACTCTTTTCACTCTGGTGTCTGAGTTTAATCAGTATCCTTAATCATCAAAACACTGGGATAGGCAAGGCACCCTTCTATCAGGTGTTGTGTCAATTTTGCGGGGTTGCTTGCCTGTTCAGGGGTAAGATCCCAGGCTACAGGAGGTGATAACCGTCCTAGGAATCTGCCCAAATCCTTCCACTCCCCCTGCCACCCAGGGACAGGCCGCCTCAGGGCACATTTTGGTATTGACTCCCCCAAAATTTGCCTTCTCTTACACCAAAAACATGCAGAGCTCCACACAACCCACAATAGGCGAACAGCATTAATGAACAGTATCAAAGAGCTAACATAAGGATGAATAAGTACTTCGGAAGACTGCAGAATAAAACCACTCATGGTGTTCCCAATTTCTTCCATCATGTTCCCGAGTTTAGCAAAATAAAGATAAACAGCGCAATCAACAAACCCGTGACCAGCACAAGAGCTTGTCGCTTAATAACTGCTATAGCTATAGCACAATTAATATAAAACTGCCGTTGTCTTGCCCCAGGTTGGGCGCCAAAAGACTGTGGTGGTTTGACCTTGGCTAAATGCCAGGTACCCACCAAGTCGCTCTATCACTTTGCCCCCCCCTTCCCCCTTTTTTTTCTCAACAGGGCAAAGAGGGGAAAGAAAATAAGATAGGAAAACAAAACAACCCTTGTGGGTAAAACAAAAGCAGTTTTAATATAAGCAAAGTGAAGCAAAAGTCCGCGTGCGGAAGCAAAAAAAAAGAAAACAGATTTATTCTCTACTTCTCATGAAGAGGTGACGTGAGGCCTTCTCAGGAAGCAGGGCTCCGATACGCGTAGTGGTTGCCTTGGAGGACCAAGGGTGACCCCACCCCCTTCCTTATTTTTCCCAGCTTTATACTGAGCAGACGTCATATGGTCTGGAATATCCCTTTGGTCAGTTCGTGTCAGCTGTCCTGGTTGTGTCCCCTCCCAAGATCTTGCCCATGCATTCCCATTGGGGCGGGGAAAGAGCCTTGGTGCTGTGTAAGCACCACTCAGCAGTAGCCACAACACCAGTGTGTTATCAACACCCTGTCAGCTCCCAACATAAAATACAGCACCATGAGGGGTGCTATAGGGGAAAATCAATTCCAGCTAAACCAGACCCAGTACATACCCTAACCCTTAATCCTAACACCAAATCCCTAACACTTAATCCTAACACCAAACCCCCAACATTATCCCCTAACCATTAATTCTAAAACCTAACCCCCAAATTTATCCCCTAACCCTTAATCCTAATCCCAAACCCCCAACCTTATCCCCTAACCCTTAATCCTAACACCAAACACCCAAATTTATCGCCTAACCATAATCCTAACACCAAACCCCCAAAATTATCCCCTAACCATTAATCCTAACATTGAAGCCCTAACCCTTAATCCTAACACCAAACCCCCAACCTTATCCTCTAATCCTTAAACCTAACCCATAAGCCCCTAAAGTTTAATCCTAAAAAAGAACTCCAAAACCTAAGCCCCTACCCCTTAACACTAATACCAAACCTCCAACCTTATCCCCTAACCCTTAATCCTAAAACCAACTCCCTAACCCTTAATCCTAACACCAACCCCTAACCCTTAATCTTAACACCAAACCCCTAACCCTTAATCCTAACAACAAACCACCAACATTATCCACTAACCCTTAAACCTAACACAAAACCCCTAACCCTTAATCCTAACACCAAACCCCCAAATTTATCCCCTAACCATTAATCCTAACACCAAAACCCTAAATCTTAGATCCTAACACCAAACCCCCAACCCTAAGCACCTAACCCTTAATCCTTACACCAATACCCCAACTTTATCCCCTAACTCGTAATCCTAACACCAAACCCCTAACATTAATCCTAACAACAAACCCCCAACCTTATCCCCTAACCTTTAATCCTAACACCAAACCCCCAATCTTATCCCCTAAACCTTAATCCTAACACCAAACCCCTAACCCTTAATCCTAACACCAAACCCCTAACCATTAATCCTAACCCTTAAGGCCCTAACCCTTAATCCCAACCCCTAAAACCCTAATCCTTAAACCAAACAAGTAAGCCCCTAACCCTAGTCCTTAACACTTAACCATCCTTAACCATTATTCCTAACCCTAAACCTCTAAACCATAATCCTAACACCACACCCCTAACCCTTAATCCTAACACCAAAACCCCAAAATTATCCCCTAAAATTTAATCCTAAACACCAAACCCCTAAAACCTTAATCCTAACACCAAACCCCCAAATTTATCCTGTAACCCTTAATCCTAACACCAAACTCCCAAATTAATACCCAAACCCATAATCCTAACACCTAACATCTAACCCTTAATCCTAACAGTAAACTCCCAACCTTATCCCCTAACTCTTAGTCCTAAACACCAAACCCCTAATCATTAACTCTGACACCAAACCCCCAACCCTTATCCCCCAACCCTTAATCCTAACACAAACCCCCTAACACTTAATCCTAACAGCAAACCCCCAACCTTATCCCCTAACCCTTAATCCTAACACCAAACTCCTAACCCTTAATCCTAATCCTTAAAGCCCTAACCTTTAATCCCAACCCCTAAATGCCTAATCCTTAAACCAAACAACTAAGCCCCTAACCCTAATCCTTAACCCTAAATCCCTAACCATTAATCCTAACTCTAAACCTCTAAACCATAATCCTAACACCAAACCCCCAACCTTATCCACTAACCCTTAATCCTAACACCAAACACTTAACACTTAATCATAACACCAAACCCCAACCCTAAACCCCTAACCTTTAATCCTAACACCAAACCCCCAACCTTATCCCCTAACCCTTAATCCTAACACCAAACCCCTAAACCTTAATCCTAAAACCAAACCACCAACCATATCCCCTAACCCTTAATCCTAACACTTAAACCTAAATCTTAATCCTAACATGAAACACCCAACCCTAAGCACCTAACCCTTAATCCCAACACCAAACCCTGAAATTTATACCCTAACCCTTAATCCTAAAACCAAACCCCTAACCATTAACTCTAACACCAAACACCCAACCTTATCCCCTAACCTTTAATCCTAACACCAAACCCTCAACCTTATACCCTAACCCTTACTCCTAACACCAAACACTTAACCATTATTCCTAACACCGAAATGCCAACTTCATGCCCTAAACCTTAATCCTAACACCAAATCCCCAACTCTTAATCCTAACACCAAACCCACCACTTTATCCCCTAAACCCTAATCCTAACACAAAACACCTAACATTTAATCCTAACACCAAAACCCAAACCCAAAGCCCCTAAACCTTAATGCTAACACAAAACAACCAACCTTATTCCCTAATCCATAAACCTAACACCAAACCCCTAACCCGAATTACTAACACCGAAACGCTAACCTTATGCCCTAACCCTTGATCCTAACACCAAACCCCTAACCTTTAAGCCTAACACCAAATCCCCTACCATATCCCCTAAACCTTAATCCTAACGCCAAACCCATAACCCTTAATCCTAACACTAAAACTCCAAACCTAAACCCCTAACACTTAATCCTAACAAAAAATCCCCAACCTTACCCTCTAACCTTTAATCCTAACTTCAAACCCCACACCTTATCCTCCAACCCTTAATCCTCACACCAAACACATAATCGTTAATCCTAACTCCCCCCCCCCCAAATTTATCGCCTAACCCTTAATCCTAACACCAAACCCCCAACCATATCCACTAACCCTTAATCCTAACACCAAACACCTAAAATTTAGTCCTAACACCATAATCCAAAACCTAAACCGCTAACCGTTAATCCTAACACCAAACCCCCAACTTTATCCCCTAACCCTTACTCCTAAAACCAAACCCCTAACCCTTAATCCTAACACCAAACCCCTAACCATTAATAGTAACACCAAATCCCCAAACTATTCCCCTTACCATTAATCCAAACACCAAACCCCAAACCATTTCCCCAACCCTTAATCCTAACCCCAAACCCCAAATATATCTGCTAATCCTTAATCCAAACACCAAAACCCCAACGTTATACCGCAACAATTAATCCTAACACCAAAACCCCACCCTTATCGCCTAACCCTTAATCCTAACACCAAACCCTCAACACTATCCCCTAACCCTTAATCGAACACCAAACCCCCAAAACTAAGCCCCTAACACTTAATCCTAACAACAAACCCCAAAGCTTTAATCCTAACACCGAACTCAAACCCTTAATCCTAACACCAAAATGGCAAGCCTTAATCCCAACACCAAACCCCCAAGCTTTATTCCTAACACCAAACACCCAAGACTTAATCCTAACAGCAAATCGCCAAGCATTAATCCTAATATGAAACCCCCAAGACTTAATCCTACACCAGACTCCAAAGCCTTAATCCTAACATCAACCCCCCAAGTCTTAATCCTAACTCCAAACTGCCAAGCCTTAATCCTAACACCAAAACCCCAAACCTTAATCCACCCACCAAACCCACAACCTTGTCCACTAACATTAATCCTAACACCAAACCCTCAAGACTTAATCCTAACACCAAATCACCAAGCCTTAATCCTAAAACCAAACCCACAACCTTATCCCCTAACCCTTAATCCTAACACAAAACGCCCAAGACTTAATCCTAACACTAAACCACCAAGCATTAATCCTAAAACCAAACCCCCAGCCCTAAACCCCTAAACCTTAATCCTAACACAAAACAACCAGTCCTTAATCCCAACACCAAACTCACAAGCCTTAATCCTACCACCAAACGCAGAACCTTTTCCCCTAACATTTAATGCTAACACCAAACACCCAAGACTTAATCCTAATACCAAATCACCAAGCCTTATTCCTAACAATAAACCCCCAAGAATTAATCCTAACAGCAACCCCCCAAGCCTAAAACCCTAACCCTTAATTCTAACACCTAACCCTTAATTCTAACACCAAACCCATAACCCTTAATCCTAACAGAAAAACTCCACACCTAAACCCCTAACACTTAATCCTAACACCAAATCCCCAACCTTATCCCCTAACCGTTAATCCTAACTCCAAACCCCAAAATTTATGGCCTAAGCCTTAATCCTAATACAAAACCCCTAACCCTTAATCCTAACACCAAACTCCCAACCCTAAGGACCTAACCCTTAATCACAACACTTAACCCTGAAATTTGTCCCCAACCCTTAGTCCTAACACCAACCCCCTAACCATTAATCCTAACACCAAACCGGCAACATTTTCCCCTAACCCTTAAACCTAACACCAAACCCCTAACCGTTAATAGTAACACCAAATCCACAACCTATTCGCCTTACAATTAATCCTAACCCCAAACCCCGAACCATTTCCCCTAACCCTTAATCCTAACCCCAAATCCCAAATATATCTGCTAATCCTTAATCCAAACACCAAACCCCTGTTATACCGTAACCATTAATCCTAACACCAAACACCCAACCCTATACCCCTAACCCTTAATCGAACACCAAAACTCCAAACCTACACGCCTAACACTTAATCACAACACCAAACCCCCAAGCCTTAATCCTAACACCAAACCCCCAAGCATTAATCCTACCACCAAACCCACAACTTTATCCCCTAACACTTAATCCTAACACCAAACCGCCAAGCCTTAATCCTAACACCAAACCCATAACCCTTAATCCTAATACTAAAACTCCAAACCTAAATCCCTAACACTTAATCCTAACATGAAATCCCCAACCTTATCCTCTAACCTTTAATCCTAATTCCAAACCCCACACTTTATCCCCTAATGCTTAATCCTAACACCAAACTCCTAAAACTTAACCCTAACTCCAAACCCCCAACATTATCGCCAGCTCTTAATCCTAACACAAAACCCCAAACCCTTAATCCTAATACCAAACCCACAATCATATCGTCTAACCCTAAATCTTAACACCAAACACCTAACACTTAATCCTAACATCAAACTCCAAATCCTAAACCCCTAACCCTTAATCCTGACACCAAACCCCCAATTTTGTCCGCTCACACTTAGTCCTAACACCAAACACCCAACCATATCCCCTGACCATTAATACAACACCAAATCCCCAACCCTAAGCCCCTAATACTTAATCCTAACACCAAACCCTCAAGCCATAATCCTAACACCGAACCCCCAACCCTTAATACTAACACCAAAACGGCAAGCTTTAATCCAAACACCAAACCCCCAAGCTTTATTCCTAACACCAAACCCCCAAGCCTAAATCCTAACACAAAATCCCAAATCTTCAATCTTAACAACAAACCCCCAAGCCTTAATCCTAACACCATACCCACAACCCTTAATCGTGACACCAAACCCCCAAGAATTAATCCTAACACCAAATCACCAAGCCTTAATCCTAATACCAAACACCCAAGTGTTAATCCTAACAAACACGCAAGCCTAAGACCTTAAACATTAATCCTAACACCAAACCCCCAAAACTTAATCCTAACACCAAATCACCAAGCCTTAATCCTAACACCAAACACCCAAGCCTAAGACCCTAAACATCAATCCTAACAAAAAAAACCCCAAGCATAAATCCTAACACCAAACCCCCAAGCCTTAATCTTAACACCAAACCCCCAAGCCTTAATCCTAACACCGAACCCCCAAGATTTAATCCTAATACCACCCCCAAGACTTAATCCTAACACCAAACCCCCAAGCTTTAAGCCTACCACCAAACCCCCAAGCCTGAATCCTAACAGCAAGCCCCCAAGCCTTAATCCTACCACCAAATGCACAACCTTATCCCCTAACATTTTTTTCCTATCTCCTAACCCTTAATCCTAATACCAAACCCCTAACCATTAATAGTAAAACTAAATCCCCAAGCTTTTCGCCTTACCATTAATTCTAACCCCAAACCCCAAACCATTTCCCCTAACCCTTAATCCTAACCCCAAACTCAAAATATATCCGCTAATCCTTAAACTAAACACCAAATCCCAACGTTATACTGTAACCCTTAATCATAACACCAAAACACCACCCTTATCGCCTAAGCTTAATTCCTAACACCAAACCCCCAACCCTCTCCGCTAACCCTTAATCCAAAACAAAACCCCCAAACCTAAGCCCCTAACACTTAATCCTAACACCAAACCCCCAAGCCTTAATCCTAACACCAAAACCCCAAGACTTAATTCTAACTCCAAATCCCCAAGCCCTAATCCTAACACCAAAGCCCCAACCCTTAATCCTACTACCAAACCCACAAATTTATCCACTAACACTTAATCCTAATAACAAACCCCAAAGACTTAATCCTAACACCAAATCCCAGCCTAAACCCCTTACCCTTAATCTTAACACCAAACTCCCAATCCTAATCCCTTTACTCTTAATCCTAATATCAATCTGCCAAATTTATCCCCTAATCCTTAATCCTAACACCAAACCATCAACCATTAATCCTAACACCAAACCATCAACCCTAAACCCCTAATCCTTAATCCTAACACCAAACACCCAGGCCTAAACAATTAGCCTTAATCCTTACACCAAACACACAAGCCTTAATCTGAACACCAAACCCCCAGACCTTATTTCCAAGGCCAAAGCCCCAAGCCTTAATCCTAACACCAAACCCCCAAGCATTAATCCTAACACCAAACCTCCAAGCCTAAAACCCCTAGCCTTAATCTTAACACCAAACCCGCAGGCCTTAATGCTAATTCCAAACCCCCAGGCCTTAATCCTAACACCAAACCCACAAGCCTAAATCCTAACACCAAACCCCAGGCCGTAATCCTAACAACAAACCCCCAACGTTAATCCTAACACCACACCCCCAACCATTACACCCAAAACCTTAATCCCAAAACCAAACCCCCAAGCCTTCATTCTAACCTCAAACCCCAAAGCCTTAATCCTAACACGAACGCCCCAACGCTTAATCTTCACACAAAACCCCCAAACATTAAACCCCAAACCTTAATCCTAACACCAAAGCCCAAGCCTAAAACCACAAGCCTTAAAAATAACTCCAAAACCCCAGGCGTTTATCCTAACATAACACCTCCAAACCTTAATCTTAACAACAAACCCCCAAGCCTTAATGCTAACACAAACCCCCAAGGCTAAAACCCCAGGCCTTACTCCTAACACCAAACCCCCAAGCCTTAATCCTAATATCAAACCACCAAGTCTTAATCCTAACACCAAACTCCCAACCCTTAATCCTAACACCAAACCCCCAAGCCTTAATCCTAACACCAAACACTAAAGCCTTAATCTGAACACCAAATCCCCAACCATTAATCCAAACACCAAACCCGCAAAATTTTGAGCCCAAGCCTTAATCCTAACAGCAAATGCCCAAGCCTAAGACCCCAGTCATTAATCTCAACACCAAAGCCCCAAGACTTAATCCCCAAACCAAATCTCCAAGCCTTAATCCTACACACCAAACCCCCAAGTCTTAATCCTAACACCAAACCCACAAACATTAATTCCAACACCAAACCCCCAAGCCTTAATCCTAGCACCAAACCCCAAAGCCTTAATACTAACACCAAACCAACAAGCCTAAAACCACAAGCCTTAATACTAACTCCAAACCCCAACCCTTATTCCTAACACAAAACCAGCAAACATTAGTACCGAAACCTTAATCCTAACTCCAAACCCCCAAACCTTAATCCTAACACCAACTCCCCAAGCCTTAATGCTAACACGAAACTCCAAACACTTAATCTTCACACAAAACACCCAAACATTAGACCCAAAACCTTAATCCTAACACCAAAGCCCAAACCTAAGACCACAAGCCTTAATATTACTCCAAACCCCCAGGCCTTTATCCTAATATCAAACCCCAAAACTTAATCTTAACACCAAACCTCCAAATCTTAATCCTAACACCAAACCCCCAAGCCTAAGACACCAGGCCTTAACCCTAACACCAAACCCCCAAGCCTTAACCATAATATCAAACCATCAAGCCTTAATCCCAACACCAAACGTCAAACCTTAATCCTAACACCAAACCCCCAAGCCCTAATTCTAACACCAAACCGCCAACACTTAATGCTGACAGCAAACTCCCAAGCATTATTCCAAACACCAAACCCCCAAGCCTTAATCCTAACACCAAACCCACAAACCTTAATTCCAAGACCAAACCCCAAAGACTTAAACACAACACCAAATGCCCAAACATTAATCCTAAAACCAAAACCCCAAGCCTTAATCCTAACACCAATCCCACAAACCTTAGTCCTAACAACAAACCCCCAACCTTTAATCCTAACACAAACCGTCAACCACTAGTATCGAAACCTTAATCCTAACACCAAACTCCCAACCCTTCATCCTAACACCAAACCCAAAGCCTTAATCCAAACACAAACCCCCAAACCTTAATCCGAACACCAAAACCCCAAGTTTAAAACCGCAAACCTTAAACCTAACTCCAAACCCCCAGGCATTTATCCTAACACCAAAAACCCCAAACCTTAATTCCAACACTAAACCCAAAGCCTTAATCCTAACACCAAACCCCTAAACCTTAATTCCAAGGCCAAAGCCCCAAGCCTTAATCCTAACAACAATCCCCCAAGTTTAAGACCCCAAGACTTAATCCGAACTCCAAACCCGCAGGCCTTAATCCTAACTCTGAACCCTGAAGCCTTAATCCTAACACAAAATCCCCAAGCCTTAATCCTAACATCAAACCCCCAACCTTTAATCCTAACACAAAACCACCAAACATTAGAACCGAATCCCTAATCGTAACACCAAACCCCCAAACCTTAATCTTAACACAAAACTCCCAACCCTTAATCCTAACAGCAAACCCAAAACCTTAATCCAAACACAAACCCCCAAGCCTTAATCCTAACACCAAACCCCAAAGCCTTAATCCTAACACCAAAACCCCAAACCTTTATTCCAAAACCAAACCCCCAAACTTTAATCCTAACACCAACCCCCAAACCTTAATCCAAACACCAGACCCCAAACCTTTGAGCCCACGCCTTAATCCTAAAAGCAAATGCCCAGGCGTAAGACCCCAGGCATTAATCCTAACACAAAAGCCCCATACATAATCCCAACACAAAACCTCCTAGTCTTAATCCTAACCCCAAACCCCCAAATCTTAATCTTAACACCAAACCCCCAAGCCTTCATCCGAACAACAAACCCCCAAGCCTTAATGCTAACACCAAACCCCCAAGCCTTAATCCTAACACCAAACCCACAAACCTTAATTCCAAGACCAAACCCCAAAGACTTAAACCCAACACCAAACGCCCAAACATTAATCCTAAAACCAAAACCCCAAGCCTTAATCCTAACATCAAACACCTAAACCTTAATCCTAACACCAGTCCCACAAACCTTAGTCCTAACACCAAACCCCAAGCCTTAATCCTAACACCAAATGCCCAAGCGTAAGACCCCAGGCCTTAATCCCAACACCAAAGCCCCAAGACTTAATCCCAACACCAAAGCCCCAAGACTTAATCCCAACACCAAAGCGCCAACACTTAATGCTGACAGCAAACTCTCAAGCATTATTCCAAACACCAAACCCCCAAGCCTTAATCCTAACACCAAACCCACAAACATTAATTCCAAAAGCAAACCCCCAAGACTTAATCCTAAAACAAAACCCACAAACTTAATCCTAACAACAAACCCCCAAACCTTAATTCCAACATCTAACGCCCAAGCCTTAATCCTAAATCCAACCCCCCAAGCCTTAATCCTAACACCAAACATCCAAGCATAAAGCCACAAGCCTTAATCCTAAATCCAAACCCCCAAGTCTTAATCCTAACACCAACGCCAAAGCCTTAATACTAACACCAACCTCCCAGGCCTTAATCCTAACACCAAAAACCCAAACCTTTATTTCAAGACCAAACACCCAAACTTTAATCCTAACACCAACCCCCAAACCTTAATCCAAACACCAAGCCCCCAAACTTTAATCCTAACACCAAATTCCCAAGCCTTAAACCTAACACCAAACCCCCAAACCTTAATTCCAACACCAAACACAAGAATTAATGCAAACACTAAACCCCCAAACCATAGACCCCAAATATTAATCCTAACACCAAACCCCCGAGACTAAGACCCCAAAACTTAAATCCAACACCAAACACCCAAGCCTTAACCCTAACACCAAACCCCAAGCCTTAATCCTAACACCAAAACCACAAGCCTTAATCCTAACACCAAATCCCAAGACTTGATCCTAACACCAAACCCCCAAGTCTTAATCCTAATACCAAACAAGCAAGCCTTAATCCTAACAGAAAACCTCCAAGCCTTAATCCCAACACCAAAGCCCCAATCGTTAATCCTAAAACCAAACCCCAGGCCTTAATCCTAAACACAAAACGCCCATGCCTTAATCCTAACACCAAAACCACAAGCCTTAATCCTAGAACCAAACACCCAAGCATTACTCCTAACACCAAACCCCCAAGCATTAATCTTAACAGCAAATTCCCAAGCCTTAATCCTAACACCAAATCCCCAAGCCTAAAACCCCAAGCCTTAATCCTAACCCCAAACCCCCAGGCCTTAATCCTAACTCCAGACCCTCAGGCCTTAATCCTCACTTCAAGCCCCCAGACCTTTATCCTAACACCAAACCCTCAAATCCTTCATACTAACAACAAACCCCCAAACATTAATCCAAACACAAAACCACCTAACCTTTATTCCAAGACCAAAACCCCAAGCCTTAATCCTAACACCAAACGCAGAAGCTTTAATCCTAACACCAAACCCCCAAACCTTAATCCTAACACGAAAACCCCAAGCATTAATCGTAACACCAAAGCCCCTAACATTAATACTAACACCAAAGCCAAAGACTTAATCCTGACATAACACCTAAACCTTAATCCTAAAAACAAATCACCAAGCCTTAATCCTAACTCCAAACCCCCAGGACTTAATCCTAACTCCAAACCCCCAGGCCTTAACCCTAACAAGAAACCCCCAAGCGTTAATCCTAACACCAAACCCCCAAACCTTAGACCACAAACCTTAATCCTAACAACAAACCCCCTAGCCTAAGCCCCCACGCCTTAGTCCTAAAACCAAACGCCCAGGCCTTAATTTTAACACGAAACCCCCAAGCCTTAATCCTAACACCAAAACCCCAACCCTAATCCTAACACAAAACCACCAACCATTAGAATCGAAACCTTAATCCTAACACCAAACTCCCAACCCTTAATCCTAACACAAAACCCCCAAGCCTTAATCCTAACACCAAACCCCAAACCTTAATCCGAACACCAAACCCCCAACAATTAATCTTAAAACACAATCCCCAAACATCAGATCCCCACACCTAAATCTTAACACCAAAACCCAAGCCTTAATCCTAACATCAAACCTCCAAACCTTAATTCCAAGACCAAACCCCCAAACCTTAATCCTAACACCAAACCCCCATCCTTAATCCTAACACTAAAACCCCAAACCTTAATCCTAGAATCAAAGCCCCAAGCCTTAATCCAAACACCAAACCCCCAAACGTTTATTCCAGGAACAAATAGGCAAACCTTAATCCTAACAACAAACACCGAAGCTATAATCCAAACACCAACGTCACAAACCTTAGACCCCAAGCATTAATCCTAACATCAAACCCCAAGACAAAGACCCCAGGCCTTAATCCCAAAATTAAAGCCCCAAGCCCTAATCCCAAAACCAAAAACCCAAGCCTCAATAGAAACTCCAAACCCCCAAGCCTTAAACCTATCAACAACCCCCCAAGTCTTAATCCTAGAACCAAACCCCCAAGCCTTAATCCTAACACCAAACCCCCAAGCAGTAATCCAAACACCAAACCCCAAAGCCTTAATCCTAACACCAAACCCCCAAACGTTAATCCTAAAACAAAACCCCCAAGCCTAAATCCTAACAACAAACCCCCAAACCTTAATTCCAACAGCAAACCCCCAAACCTTAATCCTAAATCCAAACCCCAAGCCTTAATCCTAACACCAAACATGCAAGCATAAAACCACAAACCTTAATCCTAACTCCAAACCCCCAAGGATTACTCCAAATAACAAACCCCCAAGCCTTAATCCTAACACCAAAACCCCAAGCCTTAATCCTAACACCAAACCCCAAAGCCTTAATCCTAACACCAAACCCCCAAGCCTTAATCCTAAAACAAAACCCCCAAGCCTTAATCCTAACAACAAATCCCCAAACCTTAATTCCAAAAGCAAACCCCCAAGCCTTAATCCTAAATCCAAACCCCAAGCCTTAATCCTAACACCAAACATGCAAGCATAAAACCACAAGCCTTAATCCTAACTCCAAACGCCCAAATCTTGATCCTAACATAAAACCCCCAAACCTTAAATCCAAGACCACACCCCGAAGGCTTGAACCCAAAACCAAACCCCCAAACATTAATCCTAAAACTAAACACCCAAACATTAATCCTAACACGAAATTCCCCAAAACTAAATTCCAACAGCAAACCCCCAAGCCTTAATCCTAACACCAAACCCCCAAATCTTAATCCAAACTCCAAACCCCAAGCCCTAATTCTAACACCAAACCCCAAAGCCTTTATCCTAAAACAAAACCCCAAACCATTAGACCCGAAACATTAATCCGAACACCAAACCCTCAAGCCTAATACCGCAAGCCTTAATCCTAACTCCAAACCCCCCGGAGTTTATCCTAACACCAAATCCCCAAAACCTTAATCCTAACAAAAAACCCCAAGCCCTAATTCTAACATCAAACCAGCAAGCCTTAATCCTAACATCAAACCACCAACCCTTAATCCTAACACCAAACGCCCAAGAATTAATCCAAACACCAAACCCTAAAGCCTTAATCCTAACACCAAACACCAAAGCCTGAATCCTAAAACCAAACCCCCAAGCCTTAATCCTAACACTAAATCCCCAAGCCTTAATCCAAACACGAAACCCCCAAACCTCAGACCCTAAACCTTAATCTTAAAACCATACCCCCAAGCATTAATCTGAACACCAAACACAAGTATTAATGCAAACATCAAACCCCCAAACCTTAGACCCCAAACCTTAATCCTAAAACAAAACCCCCAAGACTAAGACACAAATCTTAATTCCAGCACAAACACCCAAGCCTTAATCCTAACAACAAACCCACAAGCATTAATCCTAACACCGAAACCGCAAGCCTTAATTCCAAGACCAAACCCCCAAACCTTAATCTTAACACCAAATCCCCAAGCCTTAATCCTAACACCAAACCCCAAGCCTTAATTCCAAGACCAAACACCCAAGCCTTAATCCTAACACCAAAACCCCAAACCTTAATTCCAACACCAAACCCACAAGCCTTAATCCTAACACAAAACCCCCTAACCTTATTTCCAAGACCAAAGCCCCAAGCCTTAATCCTAACACCAACCCCCAAGCCTTAATCCTAGAACCAAATCCCCAAGCCTTAATCCTAACACCAAACCCCCAAGACTTAATCCTAATATCAAACCCCCAAACCTTAATTCCAAGACCAAACCCCGAAGTCTTAATCCCAACATCAAACCAACAAACCTTAATCCTAACACCAAACCCCCAATCCTTATTCCTAACACAAAACCCCCAAACATTAGTCACGAATCCTTAATCCTAACACGAAAACCCCAAGCCTAAAACCCCAAGCCTTCATCCTAACTCCAAACCCACAGACCTTTATCCTAACACAAACCCCCCTAACCTTTATTCCAAGACCAAAACCCCAAGCCTTAATCCTAACACCAAGCGCTGAAGCATTAATCCTAACACCAAAAACCCAAGACTTAATTCCAACACCAAACCCCCAAGCCTTAATCCTAACACCAAACCCCTACGCCCTAATAATAACACCAAAATCCAAGACTTACTCCTAACACCAAACCTCCAACCCTTGATCCTAACACCCAACAAGCAAACCTTAATCCTAATACAAAAACTCCAAGCCTTAAACCTAACACCAAACCCCCAAACCTTAATCCTAACACCAAACCCCCAACCTTAGTCCTAACACCAAATCACCAGGCCTTAATCCTAACAACAAACCCCCAAGCCTTAACCCTAACACCAAACCCCTAACCCTTAATCCTAACACGAATCCCCAGCCCTTAATCCTAAACACAAAACGCCCATGCTTTAATTCTAACACCAAATCCCCAAACCTTAATTGTAGAAACAACCTCCCAAGCCTTAATCCTAACACTAAACCCCCAAGCCTTAATTGTAGAACCAGACCCCCAAGCCTTAATCCTAACACCAAACCCCCAAGCCTTAATCCTAACACCAAACCCCCAAGACTTAATCCTAACACCAAACCCCCAAGACTTAATCCTAACATCAAACCCTGAAACCTTAATTCCAATACCAAACCCCTAAATCTTAATCACAACACCAAACCCACAAACCTTAACCCTAACACCAAACCCACAAACCTTAACCCTAACACCAAACCCCCAAGCCTTAATCCTAACACCAAACCCCAAGCCTTAATCCTAACACCAAACCCCCAAACCTTAATCCTAACACCAAACCCCAAGTCTTAATCCTAAAACCAAATCCCCAAACCTTAATTCCAAAACCTAACGCCAAAGATCTAATCTCAACACCAAACCAACAAACATTAATCCTAACACAAAACCCGCAAGCTTTACTACTAAAACCAAACCCCCAACCCTTAATACTAACACCAAACCCCCAAGCATTAATCCTAACACCAAAACAGAAGTCTTAATGCAAACACCACACCCCCAAAATTTAGACCCCAAGCCTTAATACAAACACCGAACCCCCAAGCCTTAATCCTAACACCAAATCCCAAGCCTAAATCCTAACACAAAACCCCTAAGGCTTAATCCTAAAAACCAAATCCCCAGGCCTTAATCATAACACCAAACCCCCAAGCCTTAATCCCAACACCAAACCCCCAAGCCTTAATCCTAACATCAAACACCCAAACCTTAATTCCAGGACCAAACCCCGAAGACTTTAAACCAAATACCAAACCACCAAACATTAATCCTAACACCAAAACACCAAGCCTTAATCCTAACGTTAAACACCCAAGCCTTAATCCTAAAACCAACCCCCCAAACCTTAATTCCAAGACCAAAACCATTAACTTTAATCCTAACACCAAACCCCAAAACCTTAATCCTAACACCAAACTCCCAACCCTTAGACCCCAAGGCTTAATCCTAACACCAAACCCCCAAGCCTAAATCCCCAAACTTTAATCCTAACTCCAAACTCCAGGCCTTAATCCTAACACCAAACCCCCAAACCTTAATTCCAAGACCAAACCCCCAAGCTTTAATGCTGACAGCAAACCCCCAAGCTTTAATCCTAACTCCAAACCCCAGGCCTTAATCCTAACACCAACCCCCCAGGTCTTAATCCTAACACCAAACCCCCAAACCTTAATTCCAACACCAAACCCCCAAGCCTTAATGCTGACAACAAACCCCCAAGCATTAATCCTAACACCAAAACACAAGTCTTAATGCAAACACCATACCCCCAAAATTGAGACCTCAAAAATTAATCCTAACACCAAACCCCCAAGACTAAGACCCCACACCTTAATTCCAACACCAAACCCCCAAGCCTTAATCCTAAAAACAAACCCGCAAGCCTTAATCCTAACAGCAAATCCCCAAGCCCTAATCCTAACACCAAACAAGCAAGCCTTAATCCTAACACCAAACCTCCAAGCCTTAATCCTAACACCAAACCCCCATCCCTTAATCCTAACACAAACCCCCAACCATTAGACCTGAAACCTTAATTCCAACACCAAACCCCCAAGCCTTAATCCTAACACCAAACCCCTACGCCCTAATAATAACACCAAAATCCAAGACTTACTCCTAACACCAAACCTCCAACCCTTGATCCTAACACCCAACAAGCAAACCTTAATCCTAATACAAAAACTCCAAGCCTTAAACCTAACACCAAACCCCCAAACCTTAATCCTAACACCAAACCCCCAACCTTAGTCCTAACACCAAATCACCAGGCCTTAATCCTAACAACAAACCCCCAAGCCTTAACCCTAACACCAAACCCCTAACCCTTAATCCTAACACGAATCCCCAGCCCTTAATCCTAAACACAAAACGCCCATGCTTTAATTCTAACACCAAATCCCCAAACCTTAATTGTAGAAACAACCTCCCAAGCCTTAATCCTAACACTAAACCCCCAAGCCTTAATTGTAGAACCAGACCCCCAAGCCTTAATCCTAACACCAAACCCCCAAGCCTTAATCCTAACACCAAACCCCCAAGACTTAATCCTAACACCAAACCCCCAAGACTTAATCCTAACATCAAACCCTGAAACCTTAATTCCAATACCAAACCCCTAAATCTTAATCACAACACCAAACCCACAAACCTTAACCCTAACACCAAACCCCCAAGCCTTAATCCTAACACCAAACCCCAAGCCTTAATCCTAACACCAAACCCCCAAACCTTAATCCTAACACCAAACCCCAAGTCTTAATCCTAAAACCAAATCCCCAAACCTTAATTCCAAAACCTAACGCCAAAGATCTAATCTCAACACCAAACCAACAAACATTAATCCTAACACAAAACCCGCAAGCTTTACTACTAAAACCAAACCCCCAACCCTTAATACTAACACCAAACCCCCAAGCATTAATCCTAACACCAAAACAGAAGTCTTAATGCAAACACCACACCCCCAAAATTTAGACCCCAAGCCTTAATACAAACACCGAACCCCCAAGCCTTAATCCTAACACCAAATCCCAAGCCTAAATCCTAACACAAAACCCCTAAGGCTTAATCCTAAAAACCAAATCCCCAGGCCTTAATCATAACACCAAACCCCCAAGCCTTAATCCCAACACCAAACCCCCAAGCCTTAATCCTAACATCAAACACCCAAACCTTAATTCCAGGACCAAACCCCGAAGACTTTAAACCAAATACCAAACCACCAAACATTAATCCTAACACCAAAACACCAAGCCTTAATCCTAACGTTAAACACCCAAGCCTTAATCCTAAAACCAACCCCCCAAACCTTAATTCCAAGACCAAAACCATTAACTTTAATCCTAACACCAAACCCCAAAACCTTAATCCTAACACCAAACTCCCAACCCTTAGACCCCAAGGCTTAATCCTAACACCAAACCCCCAAGCCTAAATCCCCAAACTTTAATCCTAACTCCAAACTCCAGGCCTTAATCCTAACACCAAACCCCCAAACCTTAATTCCAAGACCAAACCCCCAAGCTTTAATGCTGACAGCAAACCCCCAAGCTTTAATCCTAACTCCAAACCCCAGGCCTTAATCCTAACACCAACCCCCCAGGTCTTAATCCTAACACCAAACCCCCAAACCTTAATTCCAACACCAAACCCCCAAGCCTTAATGCTGACAACAAACCCCCAAGCATTAATCCTAACACCAAAACACAAGTCTTAATGCAAACACCATACCCCCAAAATTGAGACCTCAAAAATTAATCCTAACACCAAACCCCCAAGACTAAGACCCCACACCTTAATTCCAACACCAAACCCCCAAGCCTTAATCCTAAAAACAAACCCGCAAGCCTTAATCCTAACAGCAAATCCCCAAGCCCTAATCCTAACACCAAACAAGCAAGCCTTAATCCTAACACCAAACCTCCAAGCCTTAATCCTAACACCAAACCCCCATCCCTTAATCCTAACACAAACCCCCAACCATTAGACCTGAAACCTTAATTCCAACACCAAACCCCCAAGCCTTAATCCTAACACCAAACCCCTACGCCCTAATAATAACACCAAAATCCAAGACTTACTCCTAACACCAAACCTCCAACCCTTGATCCTAACACCCAACAAGCAAACCTTAATCCTAATACAAAAACTCCAAGCCTTAAACCTAACACCAAACCCCCAAACCTTAATCCTAACACCAAACCCCCAACCTTAGTCCTAACACCAAATCACCAGGCCTTAATCCTAACAACAAACCCCCAAGCCTTAACCCTAACACCAAACCCCTAACCCTTAATCCTAACACGAATCCCCAGCCCTTAATCCTAAACACAAAACGCCCATGCTTTAATTCTAACACCAAATCCCCAAACCTTAATTGTAGAAACAACCTCCCAAGCCTTAATCCTAACACTAAACCCCCAAGCCTTAATTGTAGAACCAGACCCCCAAGCCTTAATCCTAACACCAAACCCCCAAGCCTTAATCCTAACACCAAACCCCCAAGACTTAATCCTAACACCAAACCCCCAAGACTTAATCCTAACATCAAACCCTGAAACCTTAATTCCAATACCAAACCCCTAAATCTTAATCACAACACCAAACCCACAAACCTTAACCCTAACACCAAACCCCCAAGCCTTAATCCTAACACCAAACCCCAAGCCTTAATCCTAACACCAAACCCCCAAACCTTAATCCTAACACCAAACCCCAAGTCTTAATCCTAAAACCAAATCCCCAAACCTTAATTCCAAAACCTAACGCCAAAGATCTAATCTCAACACCAAACCAACAAACATTAATCCTAACACAAAACCCGCAAGCTTTACTACTAAAACCAAACCCCCAACCCTTAATACTAACACCAAACCCCCAAGCATTAATCCTAACACCAAAACAGAAGTCTTAATGCAAACACCACACCCCCAAAATTTAGACCCCAAGCCTTAATACAAACACCGAACCCCCAAGCCTTAATCCTAACACCAAATCCCAAGCCTAAATCCTAACACAAAACCCCTAAGGCTTAATCCTAAAAACCAAATCCCCAGGCCTTAATCATAACACCAAACCCCCAAGCCTTAATCCCAACACCAAACCCCCAAGCCTTAATCCTAACATCAAACACCCAAACCTTAATTCCAGGACCAAACCCCGAAGACTTTAAACCAAATACCAAACCACCAAACATTAATCCTAACACCAAAACACCAAGCCTTAATCCTAACGTTAAACACCCAAGCCTTAATCCTAAAACCAACCCCCCAAACCTTAATTCCAAGACCAAAACCATTAACTTTAATCCTAACACCAAACCCCAAAACCTTAATCCTAACACCAAACTCCCAACCCTTAGACCCCAAGGCTTAATCCTAACACCAAACCCCCAAGCCTAAATCCCCAAACTTTAATCCTAACTCCAAACTCCAGGCCTTAATCCTAACACCAAACCCCCAAACCTTAATTCCAAGACCAAACCCCCAAGCTTTAATGCTGACAGCAAACCCCCAAGCTTTAATCCTAACTCCAAACCCCAGGCCTTAATCCTAACACCAACCCCCCAGGTCTTAATCCTAACACCAAACCCCCAAACCTTAATTCCAACACCAAACCCCCAAGCCTTAATGCTGACAACAAACCCCCAAGCATTAATCCTAACACCAAAACACAAGTCTTAATGCAAACACCATACCCCCAAAATTGAGACCTCAAAAATTAATCCTAACACCAAACCCCCAAGACTAAGACCCCACACCTTAATTCCAACACCAAACCCCCAAGCCTTAATCCTAAAAACAAACCCGCAAGCCTTAATCCTAACAGCAAATCCCCAAGCCCTAATCCTAACACCAAACAAGCAAGCCTTAATCCTAACACCAAACCTCCAAGCCTTAATCCTAACACCAAACCCCCATCCCTTAATCCTAACACAAACCCCCAACCATTAGACCTGAAACCTTAATACTAACACCAAACCCCCAAGCATTAATCCTAACACCAAAACACAAGTCTTAATGCAAACACCACACCCCCAAAATTTAGACCCAAAACTTAATCCTAACACCTAACCCGCAACACTAAGACCCCAAACCTTAATTCCAATACCAAATACCCAAGCCTTAATCCTAACACCAAACCCCGAAGCCCTAATTCTAACACCAAAACCCAAGCCTTAATCCTAACACCAAACACCCAAGCCTTACTCCTAACACCAATCCCCCAAGCATCAATCCAAAAACCAAAGCCCAAGCCTTAATCCTAAAACCAAACCCCAAAGCCTTTATCCTAAAACAAAACGCCAAACCATTAGACCCAAAAAATTAATCCTAACACCAAAACCCAAGCCTAAGACCGCAAACCTTAATCCTAAAACCAAACCCCAAGCCTTAATCCTAACACCAAACCCCCAAACCTTAGACCCCAAGCCTTAATACAAACACTGAACCCCCAAGCCTTAATCCTAACACCAAACCCCAAGCCTAAATCCTAACACAAAACCCCTAAGGCTTAATCCTAAAAACCAAATCCCCAGGCCTTAATCATAACACCAAACCCCCAAGCCTTAATCCCAACACCAAACCCCCAAGCCTTAATCCTAACATCAAACACCCAAACCTTAATTCCAGGACCAAACCCCGAAGACTTTAAACCAAATACCAAACCACCAAACATTAATCCTAACACCAAAACACCAAGCCTTAATCCTAACGTTAAACACCCAAGCCTTAATCCTAAAACCAACCCCCCAAACCTTAATTCCAAGACCAAAACCATTAACTTTAATCCTAACACCAAACCCCAAAACCTTAATCCTAACACCAAACTCCCAACCCTTAGACCCCAAGGCTTAATCCTAACACCAAACCCCCAAGCCTAAATCCCCAAACTTTAATCCTAACTCCAAACTCCAGGCCTTAATCCTAACACCAACCCCCCAAACCTTAATTCCAAGACCAAACCCCCAAGCCTTAATGCTGACAACAAACCCCCAAGCATTAATCCTAACACCAAAACACAAGTCTTAATGCAAACACCATACCCCCAAAATTGAGACCTCAAAAATTAATCCTAACACCAAACCCCCAAGACTAAGACCCCACACCTTAATTCCAACACCAAACCCCCAAGCCTTAATGCTGACAACAAACCCCCAAGCATTAATCCTAACAGCAAACCCCCAAGCCCTAATCCTAACACCAAACAAGCAAGCCTTAATCCTAACACCAAACCTCCAAGCCTTAATCCTAACACCAAACCCCCACCCCTTAATCCTAACACAAACCCCCAACCGTTAGACCTGAAACCTTAATCCTAACACCAAACCCCAAAACGTTAATCCTAACAGCAAACCCACAAGCCTAAAATCGCAACCCTTAATCCTAACTTCAAACCCCCAGGCCTTTATCCTAACAGCAAACCCCCAAACTTTAATTCCAAGACCAAACCCCCAAGCCTTAATCCTAACACCAAACCCACAAACCTTAGACCCCAAGCCTTAATCCAAACACCAAACCCCAATCCTAAAACCCCAGGCCTTAATCCCAACACCAAACCCCCAAGCCTTAATCTCAACACCAAAGCCCGAAGGATTAATCCTAACACCAAACCCCCAAGGCTTAATCCTATCACGAAACCCCCAAGCCTTAGTACCAACAGCAAAACCCCAAGCCTTAATCCTAACACCTGTCACGGTCCACTCGGTGGACTCGTGATGGTTCATTTGCTACGGTCTCGAAAGTGCAAAATTAAGGTGACCAACACCAAAGGGGATAGCAGTAATCAAACAGTGAAACTTTACTGTGTTGCCTGTGAAGAGGCACGCGATAGTTAGAGATGGGTGAGAGAAAGGAGAAAAGTAAAGTTAAGTTTAGAGAGAGGAGGGAGAGAGGTTATAGCTACCACCGCTGATCTCACGACGTCCTAACGGTCCCGGGTCCAATTGATGCTGCGTCATTGATCGTCATGGTCCTTGGTGGGGAAGCTTCCAATTTTCGTTGTCCAGAAGTCATCTTTTATGCTTAGTAACACACCTTGCTCCTCCTCTGCCTCAGGGGTTTCCTCCCTTCACAGTATTCAATTATCATATCTCCGCCATTCTCGAGCGAGGCCATTGCGCGTGCGCAGGGGGGAGTATCCGAGGTGTGGTCAGTCTTGGAGGTGGGTAACCTTCAAGCAGGAGGTGTGTTTTGGTATTATAATGAAGCAAAGTTCGTCTAAAGTTCATGATTTCTTCATTGATGTTATGGCAACAGTCGCGATCCATCTTTTTTGACAATGGCTATGCAATTATCTCTAACAGCTCTGGCTGGACCCAGGTACCAAACAATAGCACAGCACTCTTTGTACTGCACGGCACAGGCACCGAAGAACAGCACAGCACGGCCTGCACCACACGGGTCAGTGCTCAGGAGAACAGCACTGCACTGCCTGCACCACGCGGGTCAGTGCTCAGGAGAACAGCACTGCACTGCCTGCACCACGCGGGTCAGTGCTCAGGAGAACAGCACAGCACGGCCTGCACCACACGGGTCAGTGCTCAGGAGAACAGCACTGCACTGCCTGCACCACTCGGGTCAGTGCTCAGGAGAACAGCACTGCACTGTCTGCACCACTCGGGTCAGTGCTCAGGAGAACAGCACTGCACTGTCTGCACCATGCGGGTCAGTGCTCAGGAGAACAGCACTGCACTGCCTGCACCATGCGGGTCAGTGCTCAGGAGAACAGCACTGCACTGCCTGCACCACTCGGGTCAGTGCTCAGGAGAACAGCACTGCACTGTCTGCACCACACGGGTCAGTGCTCAGGAGAACAGCACTGCACTGTCTGCACCACACGGGTCAGTGCTCAGGAGAACAGCACTGCACTGTCTGCATCACTCGGGTCAGTGCTCAGGAGAACAGCACTGCACTGCCTGCACCACACAGTTCTGCATTCAGGAGCCTTTGCACCACATTCCGTTCCAGGGGTCGGCAACTGCACTCCAAACAGGCCATTGTCGGGTACCTCACTGTCCATGTCCCTGATGACAATGTTGAGACAATGCTGATCTTCTGACCGACTCTTACACCACCCTGTGGCTCAACATGGTCATCAGGACGTCAGGACTGCTTGGTGGTAGCATAATAAAGAAGAGGAAGAAAGAAAGAAAAAGAAAGGGAGAGAGAGAGAAGAAAGAAAGGAAATAACAGTGATAGAACAATCTGCAAAATTAAATTTATGAAATAATTATAATCAAGGCTCTTTTTATAAAACATCAATTGTTTTGTGGATATCCACATTGGATGGGACATCAAACATATTGTGTGTGTTCAATACAGACATCAAACATGTTAGCCGATACATCATTCTCCAGGTTATGACATACAATACTGCTGACAAAACCAAACTGATCAAAACCAATATCAAGAGAACCACAATGGGGTGACACAACTTGTTCAGGATGCCCGTAGCAGCAGGCGACCATCCGAAAAGTGTGTCCCACCATCTATGTTCTGCATCCTTTTGCACTCTTTCCAAAACTCGGTGTATTTCTTTCACATTGTGATGAACAGTTATTAAGGTTTTCTGTGTGTTTTCTCTAATTTTTTCCAAGATCTCAATCAAATCCTTGTGTTGTAGTAACTGCTTTGCCATAGTGAGATTCATTCCAATGGGTGTAGGCAGCAATTCATGAATCAACATGTAATTAGATTGCAAAAGTTGGTGAGATGTGACCGGGGCCGAATAGGAAAAGTCACACCCGATAATCTCAGTAAAATTACAAACACAGAAATTTGAATGATTTTTAGTCTCTACAACTACCTTGTCCACGGATAAAAAATCACAAACAGTCCTCAAACATACACAGCCTTTGCCAATGTATGAGTGTCACAGTCCACTCGGTGGACTCGTGATGGTTCATTTGCTACGGTCTCGAAAGTGCAAAATTAAGGTGACCAACACCAAAGGGGATAGCAGTAATCAAACAGTGAAACTTTACTGTGTTGCCTGTGAAGAGGCACGCGATAGTTAGAGATGGGTGAGAGAAAGGAGAAAAGTAAAGTTAAGTTTAGAGAGAGGAGGGAGAGAGGTTATAGCTACCACCGCTGATCTCACGACGTCCTAACGGTCCCGGGTCCAATTGATGCTGCGTCATTGATCGTCATGGTCCTTGGTGGGGAAGCTTCCAATTTTCGTTGTCCAGAAGTCATCTTTTATGCTTAGTAACACACCTTGCTCCTCCTCTGCCTCAGGGGTTTCCTCCCTTCACAGTATTCAATTATCATATCTCCGCCATTCTCGAGCGAGGCCATTGCGCGTGCGCAGGGGGGAGTATCCGAGGTGTGGTCAGTCTTGGAGGTGGGTAACCTTCAAGCAGGAGGTGTGTTTTGGTATTATAATGAAGCAAAGTTCGTCTAAAGTTCATGATTTCTTCATTGATGTTATGGCAACAGTCGCGATCCATCTTTTTTGACAATGGCTATGCAATTATCTCTAACAGCTCTGGCTGGACCCAGGTACCAAACAATAGCACAGCACTCTTTGTACTGCACGGCACAGGCACCGAAGAACAGCACAGCACGGCCTGCACCACACGGGTCAGTGCTCAGGAGAACAGCACTGCACTGCCTGCACCACGCGGGTCAGTGCTCAGGAGAACAGCACTGCACTGCCTGCACCACGCGGGTCAGTGCTCAGGAGAACAGCACAGCACGGCCTGCACCACACGGGTCAGTGCTCAGGAGAACAGCACTGCACTGTCTGCACCACACGGGTCAGTGCTCAGGAGAACAGCACTGCACTGTCTGCACCACACGGGTCAGTGCTCAGGAGAACAGCACTGCACTGTCTGCATCACTCGGGTCAGTGCTCAGGAGAACAGCACTGCACTGCCTGCACCACACAGTTCTGCATTCAGGAGCCTTTGCACCACATTCCGTTCCAGGGGTCGGCAACTGCACTCCAAACAGGCCATTGTCGGGTACCTCACTGTCCATGTCCCTGATGACAATGTTGAGACAATGCTGATCTTCTGACCGACTCTTACACCACCCTGTGGCTCAACATGGTCATCAGGACGTCAGGACTGCTTGGTGGTAGCATAATAAAGAAGAGGAAGAAAGAAAGAAAAAGAAAGGGAGAGAGAGAGAAGAAAGAAAGGAAATAACAGTGATAGAACAATCTGCAAAATTAAATTTATGAAATAATTATAATCAAGGCTCTTTTTATAAAACATCAATTGTTTTGTGGATATCCACATTGGATGGGACATCAAACATATTGTGTGTGTTCAATACAGACATCAAACATGTTAGCCGATACATCATTCTCCAGGTTATGACATACAATACTGCTGACAAAACCAAACTGATCAAAACCAATATCAAGAGAACCACAATGGGGTGACACAACTTGTTCAGGATGCCCGTAGCAGCAGGCGACCATCCGAAAAGTGTGTCCCACCATCTATGTTCTGCATCCTTTTGCACTCTTTCCAAAACTCGGTGTATTTCTTTCACATTGTGATGAACAGTTATTAAGGTTTTCTGTGTGTTTTCTCTAATTTTTTCCAAGATCTCAATCAAATCCTTGTGTTGTAGTAACTGCTTTGCCATAGTGAGATTCATTCCAATGGGTGTAGGCAGCAATTCATGAATCAACATGTAATTAGATTGCAAAAGTTGGTGAGATGTGACCGGGGCCGAATAGGAAAAGTCACACCCGATAATCTCAGTAAAATTACAAACACAGAAATTTGAATGATTTTTAGTCTCTACAACTACCTTGTCCACGGATAAAAAATCACAAACAGTCCTCAAACATACACAGCCTTTGCCAATGTATGAGTGTCACAGTCCACTCGGTGGACTCGTGATGGTTCATTTGCTACGGTCTCGAAAGTGCAAAATTAAGGTGACCAACACCAAAGGGGATAGCAGTAATCAAACAGTGAAACTTTACTGTGTTGCCTGTGAAGAGGCACGCGATAGTTAGAGATGGGTGAGAGAAAGGAGAAAAGTAAAGTTAAGTTTAGAGAGAGGAGGGAGAGAGGTTATAGCTACCACCGCTGATCTCACGACGTCCTAACGGTCCCGGGTCCAATTGATGCTGCGTCATTGATCGTCATGGTCCTTGGTGGGGAAGCTTCCCATTTTCGTTGTCCAGAAGTCATCTTTTATGCTTAGTAACACACCTTGCTCCACCTCTGCCTCAGGGGTCTCCACCTTTCTCAGAATTCAATTATCATATCTCCACCCTTCTCGAACAAGGCCATTGCGCGTGCGCAGGGGGGAGTGTCTGAGGTGTTGTCAGTCTTGGAGGCGGGTAACCTTCAAGCAGGAGGTGTGTTTTGGTATTATAATGAAGCAAAGTTCATCTGAGGTTCATGATTTCTTCATCGGTGTTATGACAACAGTCGCAATCCATCTTTTTGACAATGGCTATGCAATTATCACTAACCGCTCTGGCTAGGCCCAGGTACTGAACAATAGCACAACACTCTTTGTACTGCACAGCTCAGGCACCAAAGAACAGCACTGCACTGCCTGCACCACACGGTTCAGTACTCAGGAGAACAGCACAGCACTGGCTGTGCCACACAGTTCTGCATTCAGGAGCCTTTGCACCACATTCCATTCCAGGGGTTGGCAACTGCACTCCAAACAGGCTGTTGTCGGGTACCTCACTGTCCATGTCCCTGATGACAATGTTGAGACAATGCTGATCTTCTGACCGACTCTTACACCACCCTGTGGCTCAACATGGTCGTCAGGACATCGGGATCACACGGTAGTAGCATAGTAGGGGGAGGAAGAAAGAAATCAAAAGAAAGGGAGAGAGACAGAGAGAGAGAGAGAAGAAAGAAAGGAAATAACAATGATCGAACAGTAAATTTATGAAATAATTACAATCAAAGCTATTTATATAAGAAAAGAATTAATGGGGTTTTAAAACATCAATTGTTTTGTGGATATCCACATTGGATGGGACATCAAACATATTGTGTGTGTTCAATACAGACATCAAACATGTTAACCGATACATCATTCTCCAGGTTATGACATACAATACTGCTGACAAAACCAAACTGATCAAAACCAATATTACAAACACAGAAATTTGAATGATTTTTAGTTTCTACAACTGCCTTGTCCACGGATAAAAAATCGCAAACAGTCCTCAAACATACACAGCCTTTGCCAATGTATATGAGTACTGTTTCAGGGTTTTCATTAGGATGAATCTCGAAATGACAAATATTTTGTTCAGTATCTAAACAAATATCTTGAGCCTCAATTGCGTTGCCTTCACAGATAAATCCTTGTTGTTCTCGCACAATGCAAGATTCCAAATTGACAGTTTGCCATTTTTCATCCACCTTTCGGGCCCATACTCTATGCTCAAAAGGATAGAGTATAGCTCCATTGTGGTTCAACCCTAATGCAATGACGGGATAAACTGGGTATATGGTAGCATTATATATAGTAAGCACAAAGGTTGTAGCTGTGTTTGCAATGGGGTCATAGGTAAAGTTTACCAGGTTTCACCAGGATTGGAGTTTCCTCTCAAAATCAGTGGCACTGTCCCAAATTATTTTCCGAATTTCAGTGGGGAGAGTGCCTTCTTCACCTTCTCTTATAATTGAGGTGGCTACCGACTGCATCCATACTTGAGCCTGGATACAGCTGAGAGCCAAAGAGAGGTTATTCTGGATCACCCCAAGCGCATCTGCAATCAATTCATGATCCTTTACATTTACCTTTTCCCACTTTGGTAATATATTTGACAACAGCCACTGGTTAGTCCCCAGAGCCAATAAAGATGATCGCAAAGGCTGTTGTAAGTTAGCCAAATCACTAATTGAGGTAGCCAATTTGTTCATTATTACCTCTGAATTGATACTATTTAAAACTCCCAATCCTGTTCCCAAAACACCAGTTAGGTGTCTTCGTGTTCTCGTGGAAAGAGTTCATTTTTGCAGCCAGGTCGTCCATCCCTCGTAAGAAGTCTTTAGGAAGGGTGAGCAAGCTGGCTGAATGTCCGAAACATTGTTTTGCATCAGCAATTCAACTCGTTTGAGAGACCATGCCGGGTTAAACAACATTTGTTGTTGGCCTGTATTCCTGATTACATATGGTCCTATCGGATACACATATGGTGCTCTTAATCGTTCCAGTTCTATGTGATTTGAAGTAGCAACCTGAGTTGGAACAGTATGAACAGGAGCGGCTGTGGTTTCCTCCTGTGTTATATTTAATCTAAATTTAAAAGATACAGCTCGGTTCCTTAATCTGGTTCCTCCTAAACAAATAATGAATACTGGTCGGATTGCAGTAAACGCATACCAGCAAACCTCAGCCGCACAATGGGTTTGGCCTATTCTGGATCGCATTTTTCCATTGGAAATTTCCTTGATGGTGATTTGAGTCAGGGGAGGCGGATCTTTTACATCACTTGCATTGAAGATTTTACAACCGATCTGTATCTCTTTTCCTCTTTCAACTGTCCAGGTATGGATCGAATTTGTCATTTCCCATTTGTCTGATCGAAATGTCATGTTGTCATGTATTATGATGGTTGCCAAATTCATCCCCAATGGATTTTTTCCCATGATGCCTGTATGCCCAAAATAGGCATCTGTCCAAGGCCATTCTGTGTTCTTTTGGTTATGGGCTAGTGGTAAGATGCAGAAAAATACTACCAATCCAATTAAGTGATTCATGGTTCATGTTATTCTTGGTGTCCCCCAGAGTTCTTCTGCAACAAGAAAGCAACATTTCTCTTGCCTCTCTAAGGCAAGAGAAATTAATACTGGACAGAAAACTAGAATGATGGAATTATCCAGTGAGTATTTATCCGATGTTCCTTCCCTACAGCATCAGACGCTACCCATGAGTGTGTATTCAGTGGGGTTTTTAGTACTAATGGTACACTTCCCACAGTGGGAAGCTCTACTAAGACAGGTTGTCCAGGGAAGTGTGCTGGGTTCCTGGAATTATCTGGTCCCTTTAATGAGGGAACTAGGGAGGGTGCCTTCAGGCAAAAGGCAGTAATTTTAGGGCATCCATTTACCCCCCATCTATCATTTACACCTTTGATAGCTTCCCATAGACGGACATCCCAATTTCCCTCCTGTCGCTTCAAAAGTCGTTTTAAGAGACCATTTGTCCTTTCTACAATTCCATTGGCCTGTGGGTAGTATGGAGTGTGGAAGACCCATTTAATTCCTTCGCATCATGCCCAATCCTGTACGATTTTGGCAGTGAAGTGGGACCCATTGTCAGATTGTATTTCTTGTGGTTTTGGAAAAATTCCAAACCATTCACGCAGTGCTTTCACTGTTTTTTCTCCTGTAGCTTTGTTAAAAGCTTCGGCTTGGACTAGCCCTGATGTTATTTCCACTCCCACCAGCACAAAGCATTTTCCTCCTGATTTCTTAAAGGGGCCGATATAATCTACCTGCCAGGCATCCCACAAGCCTTTACCCTCTCTTAAATGGGGGGGGGTCATCCTCTAAGGGGTGTCTTTCGAGCTGTGTATGGCACTGTTCGCAGGCTGATATGCAAGTTTTACACATTTCCCTGGTGACAGGCCAACCTCGGGCAAGGGCTTCACGATACAGATCTTTAGCTCCCGTATGTTTTCATTTTATATGCAACCATTCTAACAGACGGTCCCAGTCTTCTGTGATCTGATCCTTTTGTACAGGAGCTAGTCTTGCTAATTCATCAGCTTTGTTGTTCCATTCTCCTGCTGAGCCCCCATCTACTTGATGAGAAGCTACCCATCCCACAGCAAAGTTCCCTTGGCTAGCAATGCTCAAGATTTCTCGCCACTTGTCCTTTTGCCACACTGGAATTCTGTTAACCTCCCACTCATTTTGCTCCCAGAAAGGGAGCCATTCAGTACATCCCTTAAACACTGCATAGGAATCAGTGTATATGTGGACCGGGGAAGTGGTTTGTACTTCACGCTTGAAAACACTCCATACTGCAATTAATTCTCCTACCTGGGCACTCCCTTCTCCCTCTGTTATTATCTGTTCATCAGTAGCAGTGCGGAGAGCTACTGCCCGGTATTGCCACACTTTTCCTTCTCGCTTTGCAGAAGCGTCGGTAAACCAAGCATTCACTGACTGATCGTGGAGGAAAGGAGGGGCCACCCGAATAACTGAGATAGGTTTGTCTTGGTTGCTGTCCAGGCTCTCTGTTTCTTGGATAGCTAAGTTTTTCAGAGCTCCTTCAGTCACTGAGAAAAGGTTACAGTAGTGTTCAATTTGGGCATACCACTTTCGTACCGAGGCTCTCTGGGCTACCCCATCAGGAGGGCGGGTCCCGTTAGAGACTGCTTTTATAACTTTGAATGGGCCTCTTAGCACAATTGGTTGTTGACGTGTGATTTTCTCCAATTCTATGAGAGCCAGGCTAACCACAAACAAACCTTTCTCCCATGCAGTATATCTCTTCTCAGCATCCTTAAAGCCACGGGAATAAAATCCTACGGGGCGGGTTGGGCCCTCAGGACCACGCTGCCAAATGTGTACTGACAATCCTGTAGTGACAAACCCCCATTCTACCTGAAAGGGATCTGAAGGGTGGATAGGGCCAAGAGCCTGGTGAGCTGTTGCCTCAAAGATTAACAATTGCATTGCTTCTTCCTGAGAAAGAGTCCATTCCCATTTGGCCCTTTTCTTCAGTAAATCATAAAGAGGTCTGGCAATGATGGAAAAGTCTGGGATGTGTTTTCTCCAGAATACCAATAGCCCTAAATCATGCTGCAAATCCTTTTTTGATTCAGGCATTTTAATCTGATCTAGGGAAGTGAGAGTGTCTGGTGGGATACATGTCATTCCCCCTTTCCACCAAATCCCCAAAAACTTTACTTCTTGTGATGGCTCTTGGACCTTTTCTGGGGGAATTTGCAAACCCAGGTTCTCTAAATGGGAGATGATGTTCTGTTGGGTTGTCCCTACCTCCTCTTCTTTATCTCCCCCCACAAGAATATCATCAATTACTGATAAACAGCTACGCCTTCGGCTTTTGGTATTTTCTCCAGTTCTTGGGCCAAAGCGTGGTGAGCAAGTGTAGGGGAATGTTTGTATCCCTGAGGCAGCCGGGTAAAGGTAAATTGTTGTCCCTCCCATGTAAAAGCAAAACGATCTCTGTCTTCTGGTCGCTAAGGTATCATGAAAAACATATCTTTAACATCTATGGTTGCCATAATTGGATGAGCTTTCTCCTGAATTGTTATTACCAGTTCAGCCATGTTAGGGACCGCGGCAGTTAGGGGCTCTGTGTTAGCATTCAGCCTTCGAAAATCTATAGTGAGCCTCCACTTCCCATTAGGTTTTTTCACTGGACACACCGGCGAGTTGAAAGGAGAATGGGTATTTATCACCACTCCTTGCTCCCGCATCTCCTGCATGACTGGTTTGATACCTTCCTTTGCTCCCAGGGGGAGGGGGTATTGTTTGACATTGGTTATTTTGCTAAGCGGCAGAGGGGGTGCAGTTTGAAGCAGCCTGATGTCCAGTTGTGGTGTCCCGAAAGTCCACAACAATCCTTCTGAATCCTCCCACCCCCTTCCTTTAAGGGCATCTATTCCTAACAAGTTGCTCGGAATGTTCCCAACCACCATGTAAATAGTGACCGTGCTTTCCTCTCCCGGTGGCATCAGCTTTACCGGAGCAACGTTCATAATCTCTGTTGACCCTAAAGCATTCAGGACACAAACGTTTCGCTTAGAGGGAATCACCCCACACCTCTGTGCATCTTCCTCAGTCAGGGCAGAGATCTGAGCCCCGGTGTCAATTAAAAAGGTTACGGGTGCACGCTTAGGTCCTACAATGGCTGTAATCAATAAATCTCCTCTATTAGTTTTAGTGAGGTGTCGGATATAAATCCATCCTCCGTTCCCCCGCCCACTGCTAAGGAACGGAGGTTCTAGTTTCCCTGCTGACTTTTCCCGTCGCCCGTGCTCTCCGCAGGGGGGGCCGTGGGCGTGACAGGAGAGGTTTCTGTATTTGTCAGTGAGTGCTGTGGGTGTTGTTTCGGACCATACCACTTTGATATTAGTTTACTCAGCTTATTAAGGGGTAAACCATCCATTATATCCCTGGGAACTCCCTTTTTAATTCCCAAAGCCCACCATTGTTGTCGAGTCAGGGGCTGTCCTCCTCCTCCCCCTGTTTTAGAGTGGGAGTAGTCAGCAACAGTGGCATGGTCAGTGGAAGAGGTTGCAGTCTTGCTAACGGAAAGGGGTAGATCTTTAGCTCCTATTTGACGGATCCCTTTTGATTTTTCCTCCAGAGTCCTCACAGGACCATATTTTCTGCTATAATCTATCAATTCCTAAGCTACATCTCCCCATGTCCACCTCTTTTTATGTTTTGAGGGGGAAGGAGTTGAGCTATGATTGAAAGGTGAATCTGTGCCAGTATTGGTTTCATCTCTTCTGCCATTTATAAAGCTCTCCAGCTTTTCTACCGGGTCTAAAGATGCTATGGTTCTTTGGAGATCAATCCCGGTAGATCTGAGTGACTCTGGGAGCCCCCTTATTAAAGGAGTCATGATTTCAGGATTCACAGATAACATCATTGGGGATTCACATCCGGGGACTAATTTCCTTTCATGTATCATTTGCAGGCAGGCTGCTTTGTGCACACTTTCTAGCAGTTGATCTATTGTGCCTGTGATTGCCAGGGGATCCCCCCTGTCTAAAGGGTTCAACCCTCCGGCCCAATTAGCAGCCCGCTGGGTTAGGGACCATGGGGCACGTCTATCCCCTGTTGTTAAAAAGACGCCGTGACCCCAGTAACCACTTGCTTCCTTTTCATTTAACTGAATTTGGTCCCCTCCAGTTAGAGATACGTGCCACACATACTCTGTTTTGGATTCTTTGGGAAGGCGCCCATATTCTCTTTTCATCTTGGCCAATTCGGTGGGAGTAAATGGTATCTCTTTGGTTGTAATATGTAGGTCGTTATCCTCATCATTTATATAAGCATATTCTGCTTTAATCAAAGGTCTAACTCGGGGGTTCTCCCTGAAGCGTTTCTTTGCTTCCTTTAGTTCTTTTTGGGGGTATATTTGATTTATTTGCCGAATACCTATCTCTTCCATCATCATTTCTATCTCACTCAGTGATGCAGCAGACTTTGAAAATTCTTCTCTTAGGGCATCTTTTAGACAGCGATTTTCTTCCTCCTTTTCCTCTGTCTGCTGCTTGAACAAGCAAACTGCTTCCTCCTTTTCTACTAATTGATCTTCCAGGTTGGAGATTGTTTTCTGCAAAAGTTGTACCAAATTTTCAAGGGATTCTATGATTTGTTTTTCATGGCAACGCCGCTTAGAGCGGTCTTCAATTGCAGCGACCAGGCTGGCTCCAAGGACTGCACAGATTATCGCTTTGCCTTTACCTGACCGTAATCTAGCCTCGTTATGTATGGAAATCACTCGCTCTGTTACACTCTGTAAATTTGCCCAGTTGTCTCGAGCCCACTCTTCCCCAGGCGGGGAGGGTCGAGCTCCATACTTTGCCAAGAGTGCATAGAACGAGTCAAGATTTTTTACTAATGGAGGGTTTTGATAAACATCTTTTTCAGTCATTCTTATTACGAAGGAGCTGAACTCACTTCGGGGAGGAAAACTTAGTTACACCACAGACGCAACAGCTGCTGCGTCCCCCTTCTCTTCCCCGAGTGGCTGAAGGGACCAAAATCTACCACGGGGAGGTTAAACTTAGTTGCAGACTTTCTCAGTTTGTCCCTTTCACTTCCCCAGGTAGTCGACCTCATTTATTGAGGGCAGTTCCCCCTTTTGCACTAAGAGATCCTTGCACTTGATCCTGATAGACAGAGCCCTCAAATCGAGTTTGGGGTGCAATACACCGAGGTGTGTGTGGTGTGCGGGGATGTCGAATTGCCCCCCTTGCTTTCTGGACACCTCTCACCCTTTCAGGTGTAGGGCCAGGCGTGGCTGGAGCGAAAAGTTCTTCCCCTGTTACAGACCACACACAACCTGCATCCCCCTGTCTCTCAGGATCCTGTCCGTGACACCAGTTTAATGTCACGGTCCACTCGGTGGACTCGTGATGGTTCGTTTGCTACGATCTGGAAAGTGCAAAATTAAGGTGACCAACACCAAAGGGGATAGCAGTTATCAAACAGTGAAACTTTATTGTGTTGCCTGTGAAGAGGCACGCGATAGTTAGAGATGGTGAAAGAAAGGAGAAAAGTAAAGTTAAGTTTAGAGAGAGGAGGGAGAGAGGTTATAGCTACCACCGCTGATCTCACGACGTCCTAACGGTCCCGGGTCCAGCTGATGCTGCGTCGTCGATCATCGTGGTCCTTGGTGGGGAAGCTTCCCATTTTCGTTGTCCAGAAGTCATCTTTTATGCTTAGTAACACACCTTGCTCCATCTTTGCCTCAGGGGTCTCCGCCCTTCTTAGAATTCAATTATATCTCCGCCCTTCTCGAGTGAGACCACCACGCATGCGCATGGGGGAGTGTCCGAGGTGTGGTCAGTCTTGGAGGCGGGTAACCTTCAAGCAGGAGGTGTGTTTTGGTATTATAATGAAGCAAAGTTTGTCTAAAGTTCATGATTTCTTCATCGATGTTATGGCAACAGTCACAATCCATCTTTTTGACGGTGGCTATGCGGTCATCTCTAACAGCTCCGGCTGTACCCAGGTACCGAACAATAGCACAGCACTCTTTGTACTACACGGCTCAGGCACTGAAGAACAGCACAGCACTGCCTGCACCACACGGGTCAGTGCTCAGGAGAACAGCACAGCACTCGCTGTGCCACACAGTTCTGCATTCAGGAGCCTTTGCACCACATTGCACTCCAGGGATCGGCAACTGTGTTCCAAACAGGCCGTTGTAGGGTACCTCTCTGTCCATGTCCCCAATGACAACGTTGAGACAATGCTGATCTTTTGACTGACTCTTACAAGCCCCAAGGAAGGAAGGGTCCCTGCAGCCCCAGCGCGAGCAGGGCAGAGAAGCTGCCATGGACATTGCCCAGACCTGCCCAGACCTTGGTCCAGCAAGGCTGGGCAGCAGCCTGTGGACACCAAACATACAAGTCCCTGCAGGCTTCCCAGCTGTCCCTGCAGGTGTCAGAGGCCAGGGCTTTGCTGAGCCCCATTCCCTGTCCCCCAAGGGCTGTGCCCAAGGGAGCCCCAGATGTTTTGGGCAGCTCCCTAAGAGCAGGACTGCAGCCCTGCTCACAGAGATTGGCCTGCATCAGGCCAGGGAACTGGGTCTGTGCAGAGTGTGCAAGGAGTGGAGAGACAGCTTGTTGCCCATCCTGGGATGGGGAGAGTTGTGGAAAGGGAGGTGTAGTCATAGAAATACTGGTCAGGCATCCCAGGGTCAACCCACCCGGAGCCTCAGTCTAAAGGAGCTGAGGCAGCCCTGGCTGAGGAACCAAGCGTCCTGCTGGGGGATGCCCACAGGAGGTGCTGCTGGCTCCGTCCTGCCCTGGTGTCTTTGGGGCTGCTGCTCTCAGTGCCTGCAGCCATGGGCACGCACCTCCTGTGCCCTTCGCTTTGCCCCCAGCCCTAGCACGGCTCAGCAGCTCTTGGGGGTCTCTGTTCTGCTGGAGGTGGTGGCTGCCCCATGTCTGTGCCTTGGGCATTACACTCAGTTCAGACTCTGAACCCAGCTGCCTCTTCCCGTAACAAGCTGGGGACAGCTCGCAGCCTTGCCAAGAGGAGGGGGATGACAGGTCTCCTTCCCTGAGCTGCGGTGCCATCGCCCAGCTTCTGCTGATTTGCAGGCCTCTGGGGAAGCCCTGCTCACCTGTGCGGACTTCCTGAAGATGAAAAAGCTCAAGCAACTGGCCCAGACAAAGCAGATGTGGAGGATTGGAGAGACCTTGGTGAGGACAACCCCCAAGCCCCAGGGCCCAGGCGGGACAAGAGATGCCCCATGTGCCCGTGGGGAGAGCTGTGCAGCTCTGCCTCACTGGCCCTGCTCCAGCCCAGAGCCTGGAGCCTGGACCTGCATCCTCCTTCCCTTCCCTCCAGCACGGACACCCAGGGGCTCTCCTCTGGGCCCCTCTCCCTTCCCACCCCTGGGTGCTGAAGGAGACCCCGGCCCAGCTGGGCCCTGGCAGCAGGAGGGAGGCGTCTCAGCACCTCCAGGCCCCCTCTGCCTGTGGCAATCTCTGAACCTCAGCCCCGCAGGGCTCCTGGCTGGAAGAGAGGAATGGCCTGGGGAAAAGGGGGGTGATGTGGGAAGAGGGACCGCTCTGACTGACTGGGCATGGCCTGTGATGGCCCGTGACCTTGTGGTCTCTCCAGCTGGTGCAAGACAGGAAGAGGATGGAAGAATACCTGCATCACAGCCTGCCATACCTGAAGGATGCTCAGGTCACCATGAGAGAGGAGGCCGTCACGTTTATTGGTGAGCCCCAGCCCCCGGGGTGCCTCTTCTGGCAGCCCGGCCCCAGGCCCCACCATCGCACTGGCAGCGAGGAGCAGCTCTGGGGCTGCCAGAGCCCCGGCTGCCCCGTGCGGGGCCTTGGCCTCCCTCTGCCCCCCTGCCCACATGGGTGGGCTTGCTGGGGACCTTGCTCAGTGCCACCACCCCGAGGAACTCTCCTTCACTGGGGTCAGCCCTGCAGAGGAGGAGGAGGGTGGCAGCTCTGACAAGAGCTCTGTGCCCAGGGCTTGGTGTGTGGCCCTGGAGGGACCATGGTGAGGAGAAGCTGCAGGAGATGTGCAATGGTGAGTAGGGGCTGTGCTGGGCTGGCCGGGGCTGGTGGGGCAGGGACAGAGCCTGGGCAGGTGCTGCTGTGCCTGGCCCTGCTCTGGGGAAGCGCTGCAGGGGCAGAGGAACGTGTTGGAGGAATCTGGGGCGTTCCTGAGCAGCAGCTTCCAGCTGACCCGTTGCTCGCCCCTGCTCCTCCTGGCCAGGGAAAGAGACGGATGGGGCTGGCCTGAGAGGGGCTCTGCAGACAGCGAGGTTTCACCACTGCTCTCTCTCTCTCTCTGCAGCAGCCCTCCAGCCCTTGGTGGATGACGCCGATGCCTCAGTCCATTTCCTGGCAGCTCAGACCTTGCTGATCCTGGGAATGCCAAGGACGCAGCCGACATCAGGATGGTCCTTACGAACACTGTGCTGTGGGCTCCACAGAGACAGGGAGAGGTGAAGGTATCCTGGGGCTGCACGTGAAGAAAGCTGGAACAACGAGCCCAGTCCCATGGTGTCCTTCACACAGGGAGCACCCTGAGCGTGCTGAGCTGACAGCATCAGCCCTGGGCTCTCCTGCTGCCTGCAAGACAGCTCAGCCCTCAGCACACGCTGGCCCCAGTCTTATTGTACAACAGGTTTACCCCTTCTTTGGGATCTCCCCCAAAAGAAGCCATGTTTGTTCATCTCCTGTGCGAGTCTTTTTCTTTAGGGGGCAGAGGGCCAAGGGGAAACGGCAGACCCTGGAGAAATCAGGATTGCCTGGAGAGCTGCCCGTTGCGTGTCCTTGCACCAATGCCCCAGTATCACTGCTGGACCACAGGACCCAGAGGGGAGGAGGAGGGAAGTTGTAGCGCAACCTTCCCCTCCTGAGACACACCAGGGCATGAAAAGGCCACCATACGCTGCCAAGCTGCTGAGTCGGCCTTTGTCCCAGTGTTCCTAACTGGCCACCACCTCCGGCATGCTGCTGACTTGCCCAGCCTTGCCCAGGAGCCAGGGGAGAAATTTCCTTGTGCAGAGGGAAGAGCTGTGTCCCTGCACCCTGCTGCACCTCCTCTGGGCTGCTGGGGCCAGACTCCCGGCCCCTTCGGCAGCTGTGCTCCTCTGGCCGTGCCCAGTGCCGTGTGCCAGGCCCTGGCCAGCAGCTCCCTCGGCTCTGGGACCAAGCCCCACTGTCCTCTTGGGGTCCCTGGGATGGAGAGAAGGGCGCAAGGGGCCGGGGGTCCCAGGGTGGGAGGATGCCTTGGCACCATGGTCGTGCCAGCAGCAGCAGCGCCGACAGACCTTGTCTGTGCTGGAGCCCAGTCCCTCCTGTCACCTACACAGAAAAGTCATTTTGAAGGACAGCAGCACCTTTAGCTCGGCAGCTTTGTCTTCAGGGCCAGTCTTGAGTTTCCATCAAGCACCCAGAAGGGTGCTTGCCTGGGCTGGAGCTACCTTGTTAGCACAAAGGTCAAGGCTTTGGGAAGAAACCTACAAAGCCCGAATGTTTCCTTTTATATCTGAGTCCAGAACTTGGAGAAAGAGGACCTCTGTATCTGGATATTTCTGTCAAGAATTAGTTTTAACTCCCACTATCTACTTCTCTTAAAACACTGTGTTTCTACAGAGTATTTCTTTTATCCACGATTGCGTTATAAAAGAAAGAGAAGAGACAAACTGGCAAGAACCGTGAAAGCGAGCTTAGGAACCCTGCTATTTCTTCATTTCTTCTGTTGTTTGGACCATTCCAAGGGATGTTTCCCCACCCCTGAATGCACCCTGCACCCAGCTGGGCTGTGGGGCTGTATATGGGGCAGGGGCAGGAAGGCAAACGGGAGCCACAGTGCTCCAGGAAGCTGTCACACTTGTGGGATATCAGAATTACCTTCGGCTCCCAGCCAGTCAGGGGTGCCAGCCGGGTCACTCGTAGGACTCTGGGAACCCAAGACATGCCGTGAGCGGGCAGTGCAGGGTGCGCACCATCCCCCCAGCCCTGCCAGCTGCCCTTCTGCAGCCAGAGCAGCTCCCCACAGTCAGGACAGGACTCGCTGCTGCTCACAGTCAGGGCTCAGGGGGGAATGCTGGGGGAAGATCTCATCGTGAACATGTCAGGGAAGACCCTGCCTCTGGCTCCTGGGACCAGTCGAAGGGCTGAACCTCCCCTTTCCCCCCATAGCCTTTGGGTAAGATACGGACTATTCCGAGTGCTTGCTCGGAAAATTTAGAAATCTCTCTATAGAGACGATTTTGAATTTTGCGTGCTGTGTTTATCATCTCGGTATCTGCACGTGCTTTTGCAGACAGTACATTTACCACTGGCAATCCATAAGAACCTGTACAGTGTCTATATCACCGGCATTTATCACTGCTGCTTTAATAAACACATGGGCTGCCGGCCCCGCCCCCTCCCCTCCAGCTGCCAATGGGCTCCTGGCCCCGCCACCTCCCCTCAGGCTGATCCCCGTGGCGGAGGCAGTGGCAGCAGCCGCAGAGATTCCCACCGGGGCCGGTGCTGGCGGCGGGGGCTCGGCCGGCAGCGGCGGCGGGGCTGGGGGAGTGGTGGGGCCGGGAGGGCCTGGCGGGGTGGGCGGGGGGTGTCCCTGGGCGGGCGGGGGGGGCCGGGACGCTGATCCCCGGGCGCCGGCAGGGGGAGCAGAGCGGGCGGAGCGGAGCGGCTCTCTCGGTGCTGGCGGTGGCGGCGAACCGGCCGCCTTTGCCGGGCAGAAGCTGCGTCCCGGCCCCGCGCCAAGAACCGCCCCCCCCTGCCGCCCCCACAGCCCCAGCCCCGGGAGGGGCGAGCGGCGAAACTGCACCCCCCGTGCCCGGCGCCCTCCAAGGGAGCGAAGCGCCGCTCCGTCCTGCCCCCCCAGCCCCCGCCGCCTCCGGCCCCGCCCTGGGGACCCCCGGGAAGAGGGAGCCTTGCCCGGCCCCTGCGAGGGAGCAGCCGCTCTGGCTTAGTACAGCGGGACCCTGGAACGGCAGCAGGTTTGGGGGGAAAAGGGAAAAAAACAGAAAAGGGCTTCCCCCCCTCGGGCTGTCCGGTGGCTCTTGGTGCTGAATTCCCGGGGGAAGCTGAAATGGGGCGGGGGGAGCAGTGGTTTGGGGCTGGAAAGGCAACGTCCTTCAGCACTGTCCTGGTGGAGGAGCGACCCAGCCTCATCTGGCCGTTTTAATTACATTTTGCCTCTCTCACTGTAAATCCCTGAGCCCGGGAGGTATCTCCAGCAGGTACCTTTAATTACAAACTTCTCCAAATGGATTCCGGAATGAGACTGGGATTGCTGGGAAAGGCCTGAAGGAAACTGCTCTGCTGCCAGATGGCCTTGGCTGGGCACTGGGAGCAGCTTCCCATCCCTACTCTGGCAGGGGGTGAGATATTGGTGTGGGAGAAGGAGCCATTTTATGGTCGAATCCCATCACTGACGGCAGACAGAGCCCAAGGGAAAAACTGCCTGGGCTGCTTCTCCTGCCAGAGCTTAGGGCAGAGTTTGTCTAACTTTTTATGGCATCATAAAATTTTTATGGCATCAAAGCCTAATTAAAAGTTTGAAGTTTCTGGAATTTAAAAACCCAGAGGAAAGGAATAACAAAATCCCTGCCAATGTAACTGTGACAGTTGTATATATTTTCTTCCCATTGGGGTTCCAAAACAACAACACAGGAGTATTTCACTCTTGTAAAAAGTGCCAATAGCACGTTGCTCCTGACCTGTGCAGCAGTTCCATTCTCAGCTTGTTGAGGTTCAAACGCTTCCTCTCGAGGCCCCAGGATCACACACAGCCCTGGCTGGCTGGATGCACAGCGTGTCACTGTCCCAGCTTCAGCCGCTCGCAGACTGAGGGTCAACTTTCACTTCAGACCTTAAAAAATAGGCACTTATTAAGCTTCCAGTGAAGGTGAAGCTCAGAACATGGAGTCTGTCCATAAGCTCGGTGGCATTTGTGCACCAAACAAGTGAATGTAGTAGCACACTCACCTAGTACGCATCACTTGAGCTGTGTAGGGTTTTCTAAAAATGTTTTCTTTCATGTTTGTGAGCACACATTGGGATTTTGGGGGCGGAATTTGCTGTGTCTGACTGAAGACTTGTCATTAAGCCTACAGCTGTATGTATTGTGTGTGGTACTCTTGGCTGTAAGGAGCCAAGGGAAAACAATTCAGACATCAGCAATTTTACTGATTATTTAGAAAGTGTTCTGTTAACAAGGAAAGCACAACTTCCAATTCTGGACAGCTGAGGTCCAAAGGAAGTTGAAAACACCATCCACAGGTGTTGTCAAGTGTTTGTGTTCTGAAAGGCTAAGTCCATGTTAAAACCAGTTTCATTAAAAAAAAAAAAAAAAAAAAAAGGAGGAAAGGAGAAGCAACAGCCTGTATCTTGTAGATTATAACTGCATGTCCACAGCTGTGTTATGGCATTAATTGGGAAAGATGTTCTAATAGGAGGGTGCCATCAGCACTCCATCTAAACCATTTCAGTATGCGGACCACAGCCTGCACTGTCTGTAGTGTAGGAGCATTCTGGGCATCTGTATATTTAAATGTGGGTCCTGGGGTGGAATGGTGATTTTATTTACTTGAGTTTCTGGCTCCTGCACTTTTGGAACTCTGATCGATGTAAGTGGCAGAGTCAGGCTCTGTGTGCAGGGGAGCTGAGTCAGCTGTTGTGATACAGCAGTCTGGACTCAGCTGCCTGTTTTGCTGATCAGGGATATCAATTAAACTCAGACACCAGAGTGAAAAGAGCAGGCATATTTTACTAGAAATAACTAAATAATGTAACAGAATAATACAGAAAACATACAGTAAGAAAAGACAGAATAGTGCACTTAAACAAATAGGAAAATACAGGGTAATGCATCAAATCATTACTACTTGAGAGAGAGAGAGAATAGTGATTAAGAAAGATACATCACCACTTGCATACGTTACCATCATCCAGATCCGCAGTCGCTGGGGAGCCCCGGTTACAGCGAGGATTTGGAGAACCTTTCCCTGCAAGTGGGAAATCCTATGCGGTGCGTCCACCCGTAGGTGAGGCTTCCAAAGTTGCTGTGAGCGGGCCCAGCCTTATATACCTAAAAATCAGTAAGCCAGAATAGCTGACACCTTTGTTTTAAGCGGAAATATCTGGTTTTCATCTCAGTTAGGTTCCCCCCAGAGCCTGGCCAGGGCTTAAGGGAGAAGCTAAGGGAGTTTCCCTGCTTATCTAGTTAATTTATGAGCAAGGTCACAAGGCCAGACAACTGTTTCCGTGGCCTTGTTATCTTGCTCACACATAAAGAAATATAAGGATACATTCAGGATAGACATGTTTTATGCTGTTTAAACTACATCTTCTATGCATATTTCACTAATGACTACATGCGGAGTTAGCAGTTTCAGTTCAGGGCCTGTTGCTCAGGCTTCAGTATTCCCACCTTTTACATCAGAACAGTTGGTTTGCTATAACTTAGTATAATACCTAATAGCACAATGGTTATCAGTTATAAAATGTACAGGATTCATCTATAGGTCAACTCTGGCTTGGGCTTATTGTCCAAGCCTTAGCACTTCATTCGGTCCTTTGACCTATAGGTGAATCATGGCTCTCAAACCATCTCTATGGTTAGTGACATTAGTTTTCGTTCATCAGTTGATGATGTTTTGTCAGGCGTGTCCCGATCCAATATCAGGGAGGGTTCTTAAATGATCTTAGTAGTGATCTTAAGACACAAACGAGGTTAGATACCATGCAACCTTGTAAACTCTATTTCCTGTAACAAGCAATAATAGCAATAGGACAGAGGAAAGAAGAAAGAAAAAGTCAGAATACCTAAGCAAGCAAACAGAAGAGATGCAACAAAATCAGTTACCACCACGAATCCAGTGATGTCCTGTTGGTTCAGTCTCTCCTGAAATCTCAGCTCTGAGCCCTGAGAGAGGAGTACGCAGTCTTTTTATTGTCCAAGTCCCCACAATTTCTCCAAAGAGTCCCCCCATTTCCACGGAGCTCATTGTCATACGTGCCGCCCCGTGTTCCTCCAGGTGCGCATGTGTTCCCGTGTTCACAGTGGTCGTGCTGGAGGAGGGGTGTCGGCCTGTGGCGTCTTCAGCTTCCGCACGCCTTCCTCACCCTGATTTCTTCTCCACCTGGCTCGTGCGCAAGCGCAGCTTGGCAGGCACTGCCAAGGATGTTGTTGTTCTGGCTTCAGGCAGATATGGTGGTTTCTTCGGGGACAATTCATCTCCTTCAGAGCGTACTCCTTCACGGCGACAGGATGTTGAGGTCAGGTAGTGGTAGTGGTGCAGCAGCAATGTCAAGGCAATACAGTCTCTCACACTGCCCCATGGCTTGACATTGCTGTCCTCGTGGTGGCACAAAGGATAGAGATATAAAGAGAAAGAGAAAGAGAAAGAGAAAGAGAAAGAGAAAGAGAAAGAGAAAGAGAAAGAGAAAGAGAAAGAGAAAGAGAAAGAGAAAGAGAAAGAGAAAGAGAAAGAGAAAGAGAAAGAGAAAGAGAAAGAGAAAGAGAAAGAGAAAGAGAAGAGAGAGAGAAAGAGAAAGAGAAAGAGAAAGAGAAAGAGAAAGAGAAAGAGAAAGAGAAAGAGAAAGAGAAAGAGAAAGAGAAAGAGAAAGAGAAAGAGAAAGAGAAAGAGAAAGAGAAAGAAAGGACAGAAATAGCGTGCAACATGACAACTAACGATATTTCTGACTAACATATAACTAATAACATCTTTAACAGATATATAAATTTTCCATTAATAAACATGTGACTAACAATATATTTAACAAATATGAATATCTTCAGTTAACAAGCATATAGCTAACAACATCTCTAACAAACATGTCATGCTCAAAATTAACTAACTCTACAAAACCAAAACATTCTACAAACCGATTTTAAGGTTGCAAGGAATCAGTAGAAGAACACAATGGCAGTTTACATGATTGACATTCACAGGGACAAAAAAGATGTATTATAAGAACAAATAAGAAAATTATTATCAAGGCTAAGGCTATAAAGTGAATTGAAATTATTACTAACATATTATCCATTATTTTTCTATGGTTCTGGTAATATATCACTGAGTGTTTGTGGCTCTGGTAGCCCACGCAGTCTGTTGCCCTGGTCTGCCAAAGTTGGGGTCAGCATACGCAGCAGGAAAATGGCTTTCCACGCCCCTTTATCCTAAAGCGTATGTGTCATCTGGGCCTAGAAACTTCTATCCCAGATTTAAACAAAGGTAAATGAGCAATAACACTACAAATAACAAATAAAACAATATTAACACTGACAATGGTTAACAACATCCTAACCAAACATATAATAAAGGTAACAGTGACAATAACAATGTCAATTAACAATATTTTAACCAAACATATTTAACTAAAATGTGTCCCACGCTGGGCCTAATGGATGTACTCCCGGTCCTTGGGGATTGGGGGAAGAAGGTGGTTGTCTGCATGAACAAGTACAATTACAGGATGTTTTACATGGACACTTATAAGACTAACACATACATATCACAAGGGAAAATATTCTGGTTGTTGTTGTCAATTGTGGAGCTGAAGATGGTCTGGCTCGCTGGAGCTGGGGTCTGCCTTTGCAGCAGGAAAATGAATTTCCATGCTCCCAGCCCAGAGTGCATGTGTGGTTTAGGTCTTGGTATTTCCATCTTGCCTTCATGGGCCCAGTAATGACCTTTTAAAGCCCAGGCCCCATTAGCAAAGGGACCTTCCCCTGATTTGGTGTCTGTTGTTTGCTCATAATACTGGTAACTGACTTAAATCCACAAATTCGTTTTCCTCCCATTCTTGGTTAACACTTAGGAAGCCGGTGCTTCCCCCAGAACCAAGGGAGAGGGGAACAGTCACCCAAAGCAATTTTTGCAATGATAGACAATACATCTTAGAAATATTAATAAGACAATGAACATCAACACTATACAAAAATTTAAATTCACATAAGGATCCCCCGTCGTGACTCAGGATATCTTTCTCCGGGGGGTTTACCTGCAAGAAAAAGGAAAGAAAAGCTTCTCGGTTCATTTTGAGAACCGGAAGTGGGTTATAATTAGAAAGATGGGATAATCCACATTGTATTAATTTCGTGCTCCTTTCCATGAGCATCTTTGCTTTCCAGGTATACTTGTTTATTTGGGTATCCAATACTAATAGTACTGCTCCCACCATGGGGAATTTGACTAAGACAGGTTGTCCTGTAAAATAGGATGGATTTCTGGTGTGGTCAGGGCCATGTGGGGCTGGCTTGATGCCCACAATGCCACTGAATTCCCAGAAACTTCACTGTCTCAGACGGTCCTTGGATTTTTGCAGAGTTAATTTCCCAACCCTTCTGTTTCATATGATCTACTGCTAATTCAAGAACTTGTTGTATTTCCTCCTCATCATTTCCTTGAATCAAAATACCATCTATATAGTGGCTTAATTGTGTGTGAGGAGGCAGCTGTATTTCATCTAAGCGTTCAGCTACAATTCTATAACAGATAGTGGGGCTCTGCAGCCACCCTTGAGAAAGCAAATGCTTTTCTGCAATTGGGATAGTAAAAATAAAAAATAAAAATGCACTAGTTAAATTTATTACAGCGTACCAAGTTCCTGGATGTTTCTGAACTTCTTTTATTAAAGTGACAGTGTCTGGCACAGCTGCTGCAAGCGGTGCAGTATGTTTGTTTACTTCTCTAAAATCCACTGTCATTCTCTAGGATCCATCACTTTTCTTGACAGGCCACACCAGACTGCCACCTCAAAACTTCTACATCTAATAAATTTCTAATTGTCTGTGATATCTCTTCATGTCCTCCCAGAATTCTATATTGCCTCATTGTAACTAACTTAGTTGCAGCCAGGATCTGCTCAGGAGGCATTTTTTTTTTTTTTACTTTGCTGACCGTAACAGGTCTGGTACTAATACAGGGTTTAACTCCAAATTGATACTGACTATCAGAAAGATTTAAAGTTAGTCTTCTTAGAATGTCTATATTGATTTTATATTCAGGAATGGGGACAATCATGACTGAATATAATAATTTTGGGAGGTTTCCTGTTTTCATTTCCATTTGTGTTTGTACAGTTTTAATTTATTTTTCTCCCAAACCTGTAATAATTACAGGTTGTCTTTTAGATTTCCTGGGATTCCCATATATTAAGGAGGCCTCTGCTCCATCCTCAATTAGGGTATTTACAGTTTGTGGGAACTGGTTGTTCTAGATAAAAAACAAACAAACAACAACAAAAGAAAAAAAATTAAAAAAAACAAACCAAAACTTTAAGTTCTACATGGGGCCATCGGTCCTTCTGCACTCACTGCCCTGGAACTTGGCCATTAATTCATATGTGCTGATTATAATATTGATTCCCCTCCCTTGCCTCCTGCAAAGGGTACAAGTCAGAAAATGCTGCCCCATCCTCTTTCACCCCCGGAACCGGTGATCCACTCACGGGGGGCCCTCCGTGGGCAGATGGAGGGTCCCGTTGAGGTTCGAGAAGGGGTGCCATAGGCTGAGTTGTCCCTGGATCCTTAGTTTTAGCACTCTGCACTCTCTTGCTAGGTTTATTCAGCCCTCTCTGTGTATATATTCGCCACGGCTCGTTAGTTGGAACACCATAAATTTTTTCATGAGACATGCTGTCTTTTAACAAAGCCGTAAACATTTCCTTACGAGAAATCCTGTTTTCACTGCCTTTAGGGCTGTCTCGAGTATCTCGATTCCCTGCACTCCCTCGGGGGCTCCACTCTTCAAGGTCACGTAACTGTTGCACTTTTTCTATTACTTCATCGAGGGGATCCCCCATTTCATTAATGCAAAGGGGCATAATTACATTTTTATATGCCAGTGGAACGGTTTTAATCACTCTGTTTCTCATAGTGACCGGCAAAGGATGCCACATCATAAAGTCAGCGTCTCCTACAAAAATAGCTGCTTTCATCCCTTCCTCTTTCATTTGCTGTATACAATCTCGCAAAGTATACCACTGACGGTCAGATGCCAGCCTGTCATTCTCTGTAGGATATTTGGTATTACATCCCAGAGCAGCCAGTGTTAACAAATTAATATCCTGAGTGTTGTTTTGAAATGCATCCTGCACAAAAGAATCTGAACTTAAAATCAAAAACCTTTTAGAATCTCCTGCGTCTAGGGTTACCCCTGCCACTCCCTGATCCTGCAAACGCACCATCCAAGAGAGCAAGGATTCCCCCGGTCTCTGCTTAAATCTTTCAATTATATCATTTACTTCATACTGTGTATAATCCTCTATCATATCCTTCCTCACAGCTTGCCCACTATTAGGATCTCTACCAGGATCCCACTGCACACCCACTTCTGCAATCACTGCATGAACTTTCTTACACTTTCTCCTTTTCCTATACTCATATTGTGCTAGTCGCACCGCAGCTTTCTCCGCCACTGTCTGATAAGTATCCAGCTTATCAGCAAACAACTTATTCTGGCATTGCAACATCACTATTTGACTCTGCAAATCACATCTCTGTCGCTCCATCTGGGAGCACTCTAACAACAGCCTCTCTTCACTCTGGTGTTGTTTTCTACATGCAGTTAACAAAATCCACCCTCGTTTACTTGAATTTGTAGTTTCTTTTCCTTTTTCAATAGGTACCTTTTCATACAATTTAAAACATCCAATGGTTACTTTAAATAATGGCATTTTTGTCGGATCCCACTTCTGACACCAATTTATGTTTTGCTGATCAGGGATATCAATTAAACTCAGACACCAGAGTGAAAAGAGCAGGCATATTTTACTAGAAATAACTAAATAATGTAACAGAATAATACAGAAAACATACAGTAAGAAAAGACAGAATAGTGCACTTAAACAAATAGGAAAATACAGGGTAATGCATCAAATCATTACTACTTGAGAGAGAGAGAGAATAGTGATTAAGAAAGATACATCACCACTTGCATACGTTACCATCATCCAGATCCGCAGTCGCTGGGGAGCCCCGGTTACAGCGAGGATTTGGAGAACCTTTCCCTGCAAGTGGGAAATCCTACGCGGTGCGTCCACCCGTAGGTGAGGCTTCCAAAGTTGCTGTGAGCGGGCCCAGCCTTATATACCTAAAAATCAGTAAGCCAGAATAGCTGACACCTTTGTTTTAAGCGGAAATATCTGGTTTTCATCTCAGTTAGGTTCCCCCCAGAGCCTGGCCAGGGCTTAAGGGAGAAGCTAAGGGAGTTTCCCTGCTTATCTAGTTAATTTATGAGCAAGGTCACAAGGCCAGACAACTGTTTCCGTGGCCTTGTTATCTTGCTCACACATAAAGAAATATAAGGATACATTCAGGATAGACATGTTTTATGCTGTTTAAACTACATCTTCTATGCATATTTCACTAATGACTACATGCGGAGTTAGCAGTTTCAGTTCAGGGCCTGTTGCTCAGGCTTCAGTATTCCCACCTTTTACATCAGAACAGTTGGTTTGCTATAACTTAGTATAATACCTAATAGCACAATGGTTATCAGTTATAAAATGTACAGGATTCATCTATAGGTCAACTCTGGCTTGGGCTTATTGTCCAAGCCTTAGCACTTCACTGCCCCATTTCTTGTTAGAGTGGAGTGGGAAACATCCTGCTGGATGTTAAGCTTGGCACTTTAAAACAAAAAACCCCAAGTGATTGCTCTAAATGCTCACGTACGGTTTTTTGCCTGCAGCTTATTGCTGGCTGGAAAGTTGTCCTGTTCACCAAAAATGGTTACCAAAAATCTTTACCACAGAAACAACAGAAGCAGTGAGTTACCATCTCTAAGGGCTTGAAATACACATTTGTTTGTGGGTTTTTTGAAAGTATTAGTAATCAGTCGTTCTGGCAGGACTACTGGGAGGATTGTGTTATACTCCTGTGACATCCACCAACCTGCCCACCTTGCTACGTAGGTTCTGGTTTGGGCAAGGGTCTGAAGTGTTCAGCCTGACACATCTGCCCTCCAAGCATAGTAAGTGCTGTGTTACAGAACAATAGAGACCCCCATCTTGGGGTGATCTGGAGAAGGACAAATACTGACTGAAGCAACATGAACCTCCTTTGCGTATGCAAATAATATTTACATGGATAAAATATTCTTGCACTCTAACTGTGGTGGCAGTATCTAAAAGGTTGGAGTAATTTTTCTGGCTGTCCAAATACATCTCCTAACAACAAAATCAGAGATGTTTAGACTTAACATTTGGAATCAGTTTCCAAATGTGGAAGAACTATGAATGTGATTTGTTTTCTTTTACTTCAGCAGTTTCTTTTGTTTCACTGAACCTTTTTCAGAAATAAAACGTACCAAAAGTTTAGTGTCAATGAGTCAAAGAAAACCATCCTTCTCCTCAAAAGCCCGCCCAGCAGCAAATGATGCTGAATTGCATTGCTCTTGTTGTTGCCCCCAGGACTGTTCGCAGCTGGGGTGTGAACAGAGGTTGCCAGGAAAGGACAGGTTAGTGCTGCTGGGTGAGCACAGCACACAGGGTGCTGCCAGCCTGTGACAGAGGTGTCCTAGAAAAAAGAAACAAAGAAAGTGTAAGATTTTTATATGTTTTCAAAATCCCTTATTTTCTTTGCATGTTGAAAACCCCTCGATGGGGATTTCTTAATGTCAGTTCCCTAGAACCCTGTAGATAAATAACAGCATCTGCCAGTAGAAACAATGCATACTTTTAACAAAACAAGACTTCCCTTATCCTTTGAAGTTCCTGAAGAAGCAGCTCTCCCCGCTTTCCTTGCCCTTGCACCCGAGCTGTGGCCTTTTCTTTCTTTTATCTCCATGGAGTGGCCCCTGTGCTCGGCTCAGGGCCAGAGTGAAACCTGGTCTCCATGTCCATGGTGCCCACATCAGTGAGGTACTCACAGACAGCTCTCAGATCCCAGGGAGGGGGATGTGGCAGAGAGAAGTTCCTGATTTCTGGACCGAGGTGGCTTTGGAAGTCCTCTCGGAACTGCCGAGGTGAGCCTGTGCTTGTTCTGCAGCGTGGCAATGGGCTTCACAGATGGAGCACAGCAGGGCGTTAGCCAGCTGGGTGACAAGGTGCCCCATTTCTCACTGCCGTGGCAGCTCACCAGGGTGTGTCAGCAATACAGAGTTAAGATTTTTGACCCCAAATCCTACTATAAACACTCGAGCCCTTTTAAAACCTGGAAACTGTTTCCTATCAGGAGACTTGAGAATCAGAATCTCCTTTTCCTTTTTTAATGGAAACGGAAAGCTGTAGACTGCACAGTTACAAATAAGTCTGGAAAACAAAGTATGCTTCAGTTTAGGGCAGCTGCTTGAGGCAGAGGCTCTGGGAGGTGTGAGTGCCTCAAATCCCTCCACAGCATCCTGGTGCCAGGAGCAGCTTGCAGGAGAGATCTTGCCTCACCAGGGGTTCTGCACAGGTATGTGTCTGTACCTGCCCTCAGGTAGGGCACTTGCCCAAGCAGATGCTCTGTGGCTGCTGGGGAAGTGTTGGAGCACTCCTCCTCCTGCCACCTCCTGGGGCTTTTCTGTTCCTGGTGATTTCTTGCTCCACCTGGGAGGAGTGGCAGTCTTCTGCTACAGCCACATCAGAGGATGATCCGCAGACATGGTGAGCACCGAAGGCTCCTGATCAGCTGGGTCAAGCCTTGACTTGAGCCGAGTCATGAATAGCTCAGATAATTTTACTGGGGATATTGCAAACAGGTGTGCATCCTTACAGATAGATGCTCCAGAAAGCATTTTCAGATTGACAGCAAGGTTAGCAGCAAAGCAGAAAAAGCAGAATGCCTATGAATAAAGAATTATGCAGGGAAGACCCTATATTCTGGATTTTTGTATTGCAATGACTGTGTAGAGGGCTGGAGAGCCATTAGCAGGGTCCTCAGATTACTTTCCCTTCCTGTAGTGTCTGGCAGAAGGAGAGGGTGTGGCAGGGCATGACATGCTCTGGTTATTTTCTCCTGCTGCATTGAATCTTTAAGGTCATTGCTAAATCTTGGCAGTATCCTTTTTTCAAGGCTCATTTTTTCCCTCCAATCTTGCATGCTTTTCTGTTGTTGCTGCTGTTGCTCTCATTTTATATAAATGATTCTAAGATTAATCTTGTTCAAAATAGTACCTGAGCTGCCTTTCTTGGCAGACGTCAGTTAGCAACAGAGTTTCATGAGGACTTAAAATCTTAAATACTGAAGACTATGCTTATGTCACTAATCTAAAAGATCAGAAAGAGTATTAGGCAGGCCAAAAAATAAACCTCTGGGCACTTATGTCAAGCAGCTGGGGGTACAGAAGCTTGATATATATGTTAACTCTGAAATAACACAGGAAAAGGTGACAGTGAGTGAGCCTGTCATTCATTCTGTCTGATCTTGGCACATGGAAATAAACATAAATTGTAGAAGAGCCTTGCTGTATGAGACCAACACACTTTTTTTTTTTTTTTTTTTTTGAGGGACTGAGTGTGGGAGGAGAGAGCGTGGGAGTTCAGTCATGACCTGGGGTAAAAAAAATGTTTTAGGGAACACAAAACCTGGAGGTTTTTCTTTAGTGAACCACTTTCTTCCTCTTGTTGCTTGACAACAGGACTTCTGAGTCACAGATGATTCCAGAGTTCCTGGGTAAACTCATTCCTTGCTCTTGCAGACCTGGTCGGGGCTGCACGCTGAGCAGGACTTTGCACATTTGACTTCTCCTTTGTGCTCCCCTGAGGTTGGCGGCATCTGTTGGATCTCCAGACTCTTTCTGGCCCCCAGAGAGAGGTGGTGAGTGCAGGCACTCACAGGGCCCTCAGCCTGCCGGGGCGGGGTCTGCCTGCTGTGGCACTAGTTGGCAGAGGTGGGAGAAGAGCTCTGAGACCGTCTACCCAGCCTGACTCGCCGGTGTTTAACATCATGGCTCAAGTCACCAGCTGTAGTTGTCTGATTGCAGGGCAGCCTTCAGCGCTGTTTTATGCATTAAAAGACATGAGTCAGTTTTGGCCAGTGTGTATCTGCTAGGCTATGCATCATTTTAAATTGAATGAAAGCGCCTCTGCTCTTTTTCTTAAGAAATTATTTTCTTCCTCCCCATTGAGCTTTGCTGTACTCTCTCTGCTCTGTCACTGGTAACAATGCTGAGTGATAAAATGCCTCTTGCCTTTGAAGTCAGGTCTAATAGCACCAATTTTTAAACCAATTTGAACTCTTTAGTGGAAGAAGATAGGACAATGATATGGTAATCATTAGTTTCTTGTTTCCCCCTAATCTGGTAGAATGTGTCTTATGGCCTTTGCTAACTGTAACCACAGCAGCAAATAGTGATGGGTATATCGCATTAGGATCTTCCATCTCAGTGATCATATTCTGCTTCCAGACGCCTTACACAGGTCACAAAGTAATTTAACATTCCACAGTGATACATCAGGATGGTGCGGAAAATTCCCTCCTCCCTTTCAGAGAGATGATCCAGGTTGTTCGGGACTTTGGAGCAGGAGATGACTTTTCCAAAGTCCAGCAGTATCCCAACCTGACCGTTACTGAGCAGGCTGCTGTGTAAAGGTTAATGAACTTGTCTGCCTGGATTAGTTGGAGGGGCCGTACAGGGATCAGCAGGTGGAATTAAATTCAATCTATACCAGCAGAAGAGTGGGAAAGTGACTGAAGGGGACGGGGTGTATTGGAGCTTTGGTAGTAGGGCACTCCCTGTTGTGGGGTGGAGGTTTTCTTAAACCAAAAGCCTTTTAAAGTCAAAAAGTTTTCTATTAGTTCTATTTGTTTGCTGCTGGTTTGCATTCCAGACTCTGGCATAGGAGCTGAGCAGCACGGAGTGGCATGTGGTGCTTTTGGAGAGTATTTATGGTCCAGGCACAAATGTGAGTGTAACACTAATGTGCCCTGGAATCAGAGGGAGGCGTGCTGGTGCAAGAGGTCTGGGGTGAGTGTAAAAGCAGTTGTGATTACGGAGGAAGTTAACAGGTCCAGCTCCTATCCCCAGCACCTTGTAGGAAAGACTGAAAACAGCAGCAGAAGTGGTGCACTGGATGTGGTGGAGAACAGCTGAACCTTATATGAATAAAATATGTAATTGATCCGTCTTTGAAGAGTTGTTAAATTACTCTTGACCTCTCTGAAAATGAGGAAGGTAAATGTGTCCAGTTAAATTTCCCATTTGCTGTGTGCATAAACAAGTTTAAAAAAGTGAATATTTGCTCAGCCACAGGACGTCCTGAGACCAGTATGAGAGCAAGTGGGATAAACTGTTTCTGAGGAGTGTCTGTTGCTTCCTAGAGAAGTTAAAAAGACATGTCAACTTTTACATGTCTAAAGTCAGAAAAGATCTCAGTGCTACGGGGTGATTTTGTAAGAGAATGAAACAGAAGAGTGGTTAAACTGCTCGGTTGAGTTACCTACCAATATTGCATGTGTACGTGTTGTTACTTCTATTGGGCACTTTAGAAAATAAACCCCTTCTCAAGAGGTACTAAGCTGAATACACTTCTAGATAGTGATTGCATGTAAGGACGTAATACTTCTAAGGAGAAATAGAAGTTTCTTTTACATTATTTAACAAATTTGCCTGTGGCCTATCTCCTACTCCCTTGTTAGTAACAGGAGTTTTTCTGAACAGTTCACAAATGTGTCAGTTCTGTAGTTACAGGAATATATAAAAAGTAAACTGTGCTCGCAGATACATTAGAAGAAACCAAAAGCATTACACTTGAATATGAAAAGCTGCATCTCTTTCACTGACATGACGACGTCCACTGCAAGGGTCATACCATGTATTTCTGCTAATGGAGAAGCTGGCATTCTCTACTGACTTCATTTAACTACTGTAGAGGTGGTGTGTCTCTTGGCTCAGGGTGTGTTCGTGCTGCCGTCAGTGGTGGCCGTGGAACCATCACAGTGTGGGAAGGCAAGTCCAGACACCCGCTGGTGTCCGTGGAGCAGCTCTCTGGGCTCCCTGCTAAATGTTGCCACATTTGCACTGTCACTGTCAAGTGAACGTGATCACAGAGGTGCATTTTTCTTGGCTTCAGGTACCCTGTAGCTTTGTCCTTCATTGCATTAACTAATTCTGTAGTTTTAGGTGTTTGTCCAGCAAATGTCTTTGCTCAGACGATGCATACATACCTTCCCTTGGATTATTTAACAAGCAACTGCTGATGTGTACGTAACCTATCAAATGGCATTTCTTGGCACCATCATCCCAATAACTTTAGATTGCTCTTCATTGACTGAAACCTCTGCCTCTGTGGTTCCCCAAACCAGTACAGGCAGCTGGGTTTTTCTTTGATACTTCCCTGCATGGCTCCGTAGGCTGAGTTCCTCCATAGTTTCTCATTTGCTTGGTTTCTTATGTGTGGTCTTGGTTCCATGTGCATCCAGGGAAATCGGTGCATTTCTCAGATGAGAAGAACCTGTCATCTGGGGCCATGATTTTTTTAGAAATAGCAAATTTTACTGCCTGGCAAATATCCAGTGGCTCACACTCATCTCCATAACAGCAAAAAGCTCGGTGTTTGTCTCCTGTAGAAGAGGATGATGTTTAAGTCTTCAGCAGAAAAACCACATAGTTGTCTATTCTTTGAGAAATCTTTTGAAAATTACACTAGGCAGTAATTGTGAATGAAATCTCCTTGCTGCAATAAGGAATTGTTTACAGAAAATTGGTGCAAGCAGTTATATAGCA